>NC_089286.1:7353863-7671363 GCF_963678975.1 Dysidea avara
TAGGGAACTGATGCAGTATCAGCTTCTGTGCAGCATTCATGTGTGTATCTCTTAAGCCCTGTCCCACTGAAAGGATCTCTCTGTCTGAAATTTTTAACACAATGTTAAATATACGGACCCATTCCATGTTAGCATTTTGATCAACTTCTTCGCCTGTCTACTCTTTACTATCTGTACTATTCAGCTTGGCTAGCTTTGAAAGTTTCTTCTCAACAATCACATCCTCATTCTTCACCTCATCCTTACCACCAACTTCCTTAGTTGAGTTACTTGTTGCAACTTTAGATTTTGCAGTGGTACTGGCTAAACTCATTGCTTTCTTTACTTTCTGTATGTATTTTGGATCACCTGTGAATATCAGCAGGCATGGAATTTCCAGTCCTCCCTGTGAAATGTCACGTGAATACTGCCTGCTGCCTGTAACTTTGCAGTGTATCATCCCACCTCATCGCATAAACAAAGAACAGATTGTAGAAATTTTTCTAGGAACGTGGCCGACAACATTTTCACGTTTTATCACAGATACAGCAAACGGATCAAATGCATTTCCTGTCTCCCTTGTACAAATTAACACTTCACCACGAGTGGCCTCCCATACGTCCTTGTAGACATGGTAGCCCTCACGACAGAGTCGCAGTAATATCGTGCTATTTCTTTTGGTATTTCGGAGAACTACGGAAGTGCACGGAGTTAACTAGCTAGATTGTAATGGGTAACTAGATTTGTAATGAAACTGCACAATTATGTTTTCTTCGTTCCCATTTATTATTATTAGCGTCTTCTATCGCTTGCTTTGGCAATTGGCACTGGCTGGCGAATGCGAGCTACCCACGAAAATAAAGACCCACAAAATTCCCTTCTGACAAAAACACGAAAATTTATCCAGCGAAATTTAATACGCTTACGGTAGTCTTAAACTTTAGCAACCAACCTCAGTGTACATAAATAGGATACCATAGTTCTATTTCATAAAATTTTCACAAAGATAATCTTACCAAAATTGAGTATATATTGAAACCCAGGTACCAACAGCTATAATAGTGTACTGAATAATATAAGCTAGTTAGCAATTCATAATAATAGCTATAATTCATGGAACAGGATGTTAAATGCAATAATAGAGAATTTTCCCTAAAAATAGCCAGTAGTTAGATATTATATGCTTTAATGTTACGCTCACATTTATTTTGATAGATTGACAATGAGCGTATTGAACTCCTGAATCATCCACTTATTACAAAATTTTTGAACTTCCAGTGGAGGAAAGCCGCACTACCCTCATACTTGATGCTACTGTTACCATATCTGGTCTTTCTTAGTTTCTTGACTGCCTTTGCCTTATCATCACCAACACCAAGGAGTGATGAGTGTGAGTTTACTACATGTGTACATTTGAAACTAATGGAAAATCATCCAAATTATCAATAATACAATGACTGTGCATGAAATCTTTGATGTTGGCTTTACCTAGATTAGTTTTATGATTGTCTCATTAGTTCATTATATTTGTATGCAGTATGATAATAGGTTGGAAGTAGCAAAGAGTAAGGTAGCAAAACAGACATTCATAATAGACAAAGAATTTCCTTTTAAAGTATTCAGTAATTTAGTGTAAAATTGTTATCCAGATAATGTGGATAGTTAAGCTGATTTTTGAGTGGTTTTCTAATATTACACACAAAGTGCAATGGTGCAGTTTTATAACAGTGAACTGTAAATGTATGTATAGTGTATGTATAATGCAATGGTGGATCCGGCATAGGGTATATGGGGCAAATCCTGCCATTTCCTTTTAGGAAGAGCTATTAAACAAAATCAATTTATTGCTTAAGAATTTCTGACATATTGAATACTTTCAATTTGAAAGGTAGACAGATCTCCTCCGTTCACTGCAAATTCACCTGAAAACTGTCACCTAGTACCTTTATGTATAGTAAGTACTTCTAAAAGCAACTTGATGTTGTCTACTTCTAAAAACCAGGTTTGCTAACTCATCTGGAATTAACTAACTATGTATTATTTTAGCTAATAGGTTTTTGATTTTGCAATAATACATAAGTTATTGTAATTTCAGATTTTGTAATTCATGAAATTCTTGTAATTCTTTAATTATATTGCTATACACTGCTAACGAAAGTGCTTGTCTGCTTTTAACATATTATGCACATATCTTCTAAACTAGACTATCATGGTGTCCCTGAAAATTCTCCAACACAGCCTCAAAGCTGCTCTTCATTTTCATTCACGTACATTGGGGATACACCCATTCAATTTGAAGGAATGGGCTATTCCTGGTAGTCTACAAGGCCTGCACCATTGTTTTTCAGTTGTTAAATGCCTGTAAAACCTGAAGGGAAGGTAGTTCACAAAGTCTGACGAGAGTTGCCACACCCATATTTCAGACCACTGGAAAAAACCACCTCAGAGCTTAGTAACCTGTACAGAAGTTAAATACAGATTTCATTTCGTTTTTCCTTTTTACGTGTAAGTTGCTTTTACCATTTAACAGTTTTACTCATGTGGGTGCATGAAGACAAGCATAGATAGGTAGATAGTTTGATACACACACATACACTTTTATAAAACAATTTCAGTAAACTAGGTGTGTGCGCACAGCTGGCCTTCACTGCATGCCTGATTTAATAATTATCATTTGGCATGTGTTTAAGCCATTAGTAGCTTCTGTAACAGCTTTTAAGACTTCATAAACTAAATGATAAAATTCAACAGTGAAACACTACTGACAGAAGATTATTCACTGCTATGTGTATACGTCAACTATAAAAGATTGTAGCTATCTATTATACTAGCTGCTCAAAGTGACTTACCTTTTTTAATGGTGTGGATCTGAACTTGTTTTTGCCCCTCTCCTTGTTGGATCCTAGATCTGCCCTGTAATATATTCAAACATTTTTGGTGTTTTTTACAGGTATTACCACAGGTACGTATGTTTGTGTCACACAATGAGATTTGTAAGTTGGAGTATATGTGTAGATGCATACAGAGTCATTCCGTGCCAAATCAACAACAAAAAATCCCGACCCCTTCGGATTTTCATGAAATTTTGCATAGACATTGACTCTACTAAGAACTTTCTCACAACAAAATTTGGCCTACTCTATTTATCTCCCTTTATGATATGACCACCCAAGTTCATTAGAAAATACTACATAGGTTTAATAAAATGGCCATAACTTTGTCAGTGATTGTCACAAAACCTTTCTGTTTAGATTTTTAGAATGCTTATTAACTTTTCTTTCAAGTGACACATAATTCATTGTAATTACTCAAAGGAAAATTCAAACCACAAGAATGTGTCTTTTTCCTTTGATATTACGTTTTTCAAAAGGATATTTAAATTACTTTCATTTTTTTTGTTCAAATATTCTTCTTATACCCTTCTTTCATGACAGTAAGTGTGAAGTTAGGATAGCTAGTAGATCATGAGTTGTGGCTACATATGTAATTCTTATTGAAGTTTAAATGCTACTGGGGGTATAAGTATGAACACTACTATAACAATAAAATCAAGACTCACGGTAGTGAGTCGCGCGGCCAGTAAAGCAGAAACGCGCGCCGCAGACAATAAATGTCGCGACCACTATGTGAGGATTTTACAAGAACGAACGTTGTCAAATTCAGCCTTCCTGTAATCCACCCGTCACTTACGCTATCCCTCTGAAACTCTGGAGCTGAACTCATCGTGTCACTAGTAACTACCACACAAGCAGTGAAGCAAATCCATGCCGATTGTTTCATGATCGAGGTTGCCGACATCAAAGGGGAAGTTTCATTTTTTTTTTTTATCGCATGCGGTTAGACGCAACCGCAGGTGTATGCCTTATGTTCCTTTGTGCATTCCGAACATTGATCGCCCTGTTATCGCTTCAGTATTCACTCAATCACCTCAAGATTCACATCATCGATTTCACCATACATGATTACCCTACAGTCGTGATTTCAGCACCAAACGAAGTTTCGGTCGTCCTCAGTCAACCTAGAGGCCAAATACAAATCCCAGATTGTTGTTTTCCGCAATACTCGCTTGGCATGTAGGGCAATGTGTCTTTAAACTGTTCTAAAAGTTTCGTTCAGATTGAAACATTTGTTTTCGAGAATGGCTAGTTTGAAATTTGAATTTAGTCGCCCCCACGTCATTTGCTCTCTAAGAATTTTACTCGGAATTTAAAGAATGACGCAGAGCACAACTGCGGTCACTGGGTATTGATGAACTGGCGTTCTATGTAGTTAATCAGTACATATAGCCACCAAGAAGTGTGCTGCCATAGATTATAGTCCATAGATATAATCTATAGTGCTGCATACCATCCTTCGTTTTGAAATTAGTCGCCCCCACATAATTTGTCCTCTAAGGGCGCGGCTTAAAGAATGACACAAGAGTACAACTGCGGTTACCAGTTGTTGACACAAGCTGTGAGTAATTAGCACATGTAGCTAGCTTAAAAGGAAGTGTGCAAAATCGCCTAATACAATTGTCACCATGCATTATTGCATTTTATAGCACCCCCCGGCACACAAAATTACACATGTAATTACAACATACAGAGGAGACACATGAATACCAAACACTTTTCACAACAATAATGTAAGAATTGTACAATAATGACTGTAATATAACTGCTATGCAAATGTTTTCCAGTGGCCCGCCATAGTAGCAAGTCTCACATGACGGCATGTATATTCATCCAAACACAATGGGAGTAACGAGTAAGTATGATGACAACAAGTTGGTATGACTCCATTTGTAGAATCCAGATGAGTGGGTGTGGCTCCAGTAAGTCTAAATAGTTAACAAACATTCCTGTTATAAATACGTGCTAGAGATGCAATATAATAGTATAGTATTTAAATGCAATAATACATAGTCTCCATTGCATCACTATCAAACGACACTAAGTGGAGGATATTGTTGCATCTCTAGTATGTACACTCTATCAGTACAACCCGTCTTAATGGCCACTAGTATAGAAAGACAACCACTCTTGAAAAGCCAATTACAATTGAGAATTTATACACTATTACCTGCTGAATGAGTGAAGGTGGCAATAAACAAGTTCCACCGTAATTTATACACGTGATCTGATCCTGTATATTCTGTCAGTGGATGAGATCCACTTGGCCAGGACAAAATGTGACTCAAGTGTCCTGGATGATCCATACTCAACCAACTTATGACCCAGTGGCACAATGGAACTGACTATTTATAGAGAATACAATTATATTTATTTCTAAGATGTGTGGATGTGTGGACACATTACAACACATTACATGTACATACAAGACATGCTACGTACTGTTTTAGCATTTCAAGTCACCACACTATACACGTACCAGTCAACAATGCTTCATAGTGCCCATCAGTAAACCTGAAGAAAAGTTACGAAAAATAAAAATTCACATAAGTACAATGAAACCTCATTAATATGGCCAGCTGTGGGACCAAAAAATTTGGCCTGAATAACAAGGTGGCCTTATTAATGAGGTCATAAGTAATGCTTAGCTATATTTGGGACCTACTAGAGGTGGCCAATATAATAAGATGGTCTTATTAAAGAGGTGGCCACTAAGTGAGGTTTCACTGTACATACAGTTCACAATATTGTGAACAATATTAATGGTTAACAATATACACTGAAACCTGCAGGTCACTTCTTGTGGAAGATTGCTCTCTACTCAAAATGACACATTCAGAGATTGTATTTAGAAGGATGATACAGTAACGCATTGTGACTTCAATACTCGTGATGTGTCACTGCTAGGCAGCAACCATATACACGGCACTGCCACATCGCACTTGCTCGCACACACAATTTTGCTGAAGATTTTACAAATTGATAATTAAGGGGTGTGGCAACTAGCTGTTTCACTCGCAAGACTGTGTGGCAGCTGTTTCCCTTCTGTACAAGTGGCCACCAAGACAGGTCCACTGTGGATGAAAGCCAGGCATTAGATATTTGGTATTTCATGTGTTGAAGACATTCCAGGGCTTCTGGTAGTCTCAAATCTCACCACAGTTTAACTCAGGCAGTGTTGTGGTCACCACTAAACTACTGGAATGCTGTGTTATGTTCATCTTATGCTTGGCTACTATATTGTAGAACTGAAATGGATACTCTGAAAAATATATCCTATGGATAATGACTTCATCACTTTCTTCATCAGGAGCTTATAAGGACCAATAGTGAAACGTTTTACACTTGGGGCTGACAGTCAACTGCCTATGTCTGAAGCAGTGCTTTTGGTGCTCTAACAGATTGGCTGCCCCCTTGCTGCCAGCACTCACTGTGTCATACACTAAATCCATCTCTATAGCCAGTTAGAACAGCATGCTTCTTACCTTTTTTTAAGGCCGCATAATGCAGCCACCTCTTTAAAAGGCAAGGTCACAAAATTTTGTCCCTACGGCCTGAATAATGACCAGTTTTCACTGTACTATTAGTGATTAGTGATCATGGGGGATTATTTATTAAGATACTAAGATATACAAACGCTACAACCTCTAAATATAGCAGTAAATTTTTTACCCTGGTCCAATGTCTCGTAATAATCGTGACTTCGTGAGAGACTCTACTGTGACAAATACATGTTTATCATGATATGTGCTAATCGCCTTTTTACAATTAAGTTTTACAACACAAATACATGTATAGTTAAACTCACCAATTGTGACTAAATCTCTTCAACACGAAAAGACAAGTAATGAGACAACCTTGGAGACAACAGCCACACAAGCCTATTCTGGTGCGTTTATTTAGTAGTAATATAAATTTTAAACGCGTTCATTTACAACAGGACATAATTACGCCCCCCTCTATTGTCTCTGTACATACTTGCCTTTTCTTTACTATTCTCATTTCATTTCACAAGATCTCTTGGCAGGGGCGTAGCTTCTTCACTTGAATTAGTCAATGCTTGAAGTAGATCGATATACTCTAATAGAACAGTCACATTTCTACAAGTGCCATATTTTTATATTGTAAAGTCTGTAAGTAGCTAGAACTATACAATCCGATGCTAAGCAGAAGTTGTAACTATGCTAAATATTGATTGTTGTGTTACAGCTGTTTTGTGACTGCTCTAATAGAGTATCTTGATCGTTTCAATGCAGTACAAGATGAAAGGCAAAGTGTTGTTAAGGGTTTACTAGTTAAAATGGGTGTTAGTTGACTGCAGTTGCATGCCACTAACAGGGCCATCCAGAGAAATTAGAGGGCTCAGGGAAA
This sequence comes from Dysidea avara, assembly GCF_963678975.1. Taxonomy (NCBI): domain Eukaryota; kingdom Metazoa; phylum Porifera; class Demospongiae; order Dictyoceratida; family Dysideidae; genus Dysidea; species Dysidea avara. Next base: position 7,361,108 of record NC_089286.1, read on the forward strand.
AGAGTTAAAGAGGGGCCCAGGGGCAAGGAAGGGTCTAGATCATGACTGCTCTATTAGAGTATATCGATCTTTCTTTAAACAGGTATTCAAGTGGCCCCTTTCGGGCTGTGGTAGGGGGCAAAATACCTCAGTTACCCCCAATGTTGGAGACCCTGGCCACTAAAATTACAATTATATTTTAATATTCTGTCACTGTAATCTGGGGTTTCTGTCAAAACCATGGAAACTCACCTACTGTTATCAACAGTGTATTGCTTATTCTAACAAAAAGTATTGAAATCCCATCCAAAAACAGCTTATAGCTGTAAAAAAAGTGCGCATCCAAGTAAAGCAGAGTTAACTGCGACAAAAAGTAATGATATCATAATGCGGCCATGTGCGAGGTGTGCAAGTTGTAAAATTAATATTAGCTAATCAGATAATACAATGTTATTGTTAAAGTGTTAATGAGAACTATGTGATGCTGCTAGTTTTTAAGTGTGTGAGCATCTTCATAAATGCCACATAAATTTAATTCTCAATAAAGCAATGTGTATAGATTCTCTGATAGTAATAAATAGTTTGAGTTTGGCTGCCTTTCCTGTATACAGCAATGCTACGAACAAAGGAAAGGTGGCCAAACTCAAACTATTTATTACTATCAGAGAATCTATACACATTGCTTTATTGAGAATTAAATTTATGTGGCATTTATGAAGATGCTCACACACTTAAAAACTAGCAGCATCACATAGTTCTCATTAACACTTTAACAATAACATTGTATTATCTGATTAGCTAATATTAATTTTACAACTTGCACACCTCGCACATGGCCGCATTATGATATCATTACTTTTTGTCGCAGTTAACTCTGCTTTACTTGGACGCACACTTTTTTTACAGCTATAAGCTGTTTTTGGATGGTAAATTATACTGTGGAATCTCATCAGAATGTAGTTAAGTTTTATACAGTTGGGGGCATAGTATAGAAGTATCATCAAGTGATTAAACAGAAGTATCAATACTCACCGTTGCTGAAGCCACACCAATATCCCCTATTGTTATGAATATCGATGCAGATATGATAACAACATGATTTTGGTGCAAACATCATCAAGAGTCCATAATAGAAATTTTATGAGCTCCTGGTGCCATATAGTGGGAGGGTTTGGTAGCAAATTATCTTATGAGAGAAAGCTTTGACAAAATTGTGAAAACTTCACATTAACATTATGAAGTTGGAGGGTTAATCATTTCTTATTCACCAAATTCTGTGCCAAACTTTTCTGTTATTTTATAGAACATCTGTACATGTCAGCAGATGCTACAAAATAACGAAAAGTTGGTGGAGGAAATATTTGGCGGAGAATTTGGTGAAAAAGGAACAATTTACAGTGGAACTTGTCTAAGCCAGTCAAAACTTCAGGCTGGTAACCTGGCTGCTTTTGACAGGTGGATTGGTGTATAGATATATCTCATTTGGAGAATTTATAGTTGGCCCTGATAAGGTGGCCTTCTATACAGACACTGTACCCTCCATAATTTTAATAGTGGCCTATTGTAAAGTTTCCACAATTTTGTCAAGCTTTTTCCTCACCAAACTTACAGTACCACAATTTGCTACCAATCCCTCCCACTATACAGCATCAGGAGCTCATAAAATCTCTATTGTGGACTCTTGATGGTGTTTACACCAAAATCATGTTGTTATCATAACTGCATCGATATTCATAACAATAGGGGATATCGGTGTGGCTTCAGCAATGGTGATACTTCTGCTTAATCACCTGATGAAACTTCTATACTATGCCTCCAACTGTATGTGTAATACAACTTGACCACATTCTGATGAGATTTCATAATATAATTTAATTTAAAACTTTGTATTGTTATAGTAGTGTTCATAGTTATACCACCGTTAGCATGTAAACTTCAATAAGAATTACGTATGTAGCTACAACTCATGATCTACTTGCCATCCCAACTTAACACTTAGGCCACTTCAACTAAATCTTATGTTTCTCGGGCAAAATTCAGCCAAATAAAGGTCGGTAGGTCGGTAAAATAAAAATATTCTATTTTGCTAGCTGAAGTGATTTTGCGAGTCAAACGGTGGCTAAGCTACATTATGGTTGCTGTATCACTTGTGAGTAGGCAATTATATGGTGAGATAATCAGTGTTACTTACTTTTTGAGAGCTTAAAGGTAAATTTGCAACTCCATCGTGACGTTATCACTCTTTGCAAGATAATCACATGATTAACATAATTACTTAATGCTAAAAAATATAGGGTCGGTCGAGCCCGAGAAACAAAACATTTAGTTGAAGTGGCCTTACTGTCATGAAAGAAGGGAATAAGAAGAATATTTGAACAAAAATGGAAGGAATTAAAGTATCCTTTTTCGAAAAAAGTAAGATCAAAGGAAAAAGACATATTTTGTAGTTTGACCTTTTCCTTTGAGGAATTATACTGAATTATATATGAAGAGAATTTAATTAATAAGTATTCCAATAATCTAAACAGAACAGTTTTGTGACAATTACTAACAAAGTTATGGCCATTTTATTAAACCTGTGTAGTATTTTCTAATAAACTTGGAGTGGTCATATCTTAAAGGGAGATCAATAGAATGGGCCAAATTTTGGTGTGATAAAGCTTCTTAGTAGAGTCCATGTCTATGCCAGAAGTCAGGATTTTTTTTGTTGATTTGGTATGGAATGACCCTACAGCAACTCATTTTCAAAGATCATCTCTTCTTCCAATAATCTCACTGTAGCAATAGAACAAGAGACTTTGCATGTGTCCTATTTTGCTACATAATATATCTACAGTAGCTCAAAATTCCATAAGTTAGCTACCCTGTAGCAGTTATGAAGCATGGATTTAGCCATGAATTGCAATATTTCCAACTGATGTTGATTGTTGAACTGGCACATATACACACACATACACAAGTTCATTAAATGAAACCAATTCCATATATGTTCTGCTTTAAAAAATGGAAGGAAACGGTGGATCCATTTTCATCCACTTTTGGATATTTTTTACTCTGTGATATATCCTTCCAATTTTGGATGGAAATAGCTCATTTTCCTATATAGTGACAAAAATCTACAATAAGGTACCAAAATTGATGGTTCTGTTCATCCATTTTCAGAATAATCTGTACTGAATATAATAATCATCCAATATTGGATGGTTCTGGTCATCCAATTTTGGAATAACCTGTACCAAATTTATAGCCATCCGTCTGGTCATCCAATTTTGGAATAATCTGTACCAAATTTATATCCATCCAAAATTGGATGTTTCTGGTCATCCAATTTTGGAATAACCTGTACCAAATTTATAACCATCCGTCTGGTCATCCAATTTTGGAATAATCTGTACCAAATTTATATCCATCCAAAATTGGATGTTTCTGGTCATCCAATTTTGGAATAATCTGTACCAAATTTATATCCATCCAAAATTGGATGTTTCTGGTCATCCAATTTTGGAATAACCTGTACCAAATTTATAACCATCCGTCTGGTCATCCAATTTTGGAATAATCTGTACCAAATTTATAACCATCCAATTTTCTGGTCATCCAATTTTGGAATAATCTGTACCAAAGTTATATCCATCCAAAATTGGATGTTTCTGGTCATTCAATTTTGGAATGATCTGTATCAAATGTATAATCATCCAAAATTGGATGGTTCTGATCATCCAATTTTGGAATACTTTGTACCAAATTTATATCCATCCAAAATTGGATAGTTCTGGTCGTCCAATTTTGGGATACCTTGTACCAAATTTATATCCATCCAAAATTGGATAGTTCTGGTCATCCAATTTTGGAATACTTTGTACCAAATTTATATCTATCCAAAATTGGATGGTTCTGGTATTCCAATTTTGGAATAATCTGTACCAACATTGATGACAATGAATTCTCAGATTAAGATGAACAAGCAAACTCAGGATTGCAAAGAATCAAAGGATACATGTACTAGTTGTAACACGGGCATGAAGGCATACATATTAGGCAAAGCCCGAGTGCCCCGTGTTACAGCTAATATGTAACACTTATTAGGCTGATAGCCTGTACAGGGCGATCAATCACCCAAGCCAATACGAGTGCAGCCACTGGATGTATTATATATGCATACTTAAAATTTTTGATTATGGGTCAGCAACTAGTGTGTTCTGGTTATGTTTGGTTATGATGAATGGACATATCCTAGAGATATCATGGAGAATTTCGGTTTGCACGAGTTTAATGTTTTAATCAGTGCTATTGAATCGTGTATAGAAAAATTATGAATTTCACTAAAGGCCTAGATAGGTAAGCTTGCTTGTAGAGTGATTACTCCATGCAGAGTGGTAGCTTCATGTGGGGGGCATGTCCGTATTCGAAAATGTGCAGAAACGATCAGTGAATAAGCTATAGCACTCATACTCACCTTAGCCCAATGTTTTTCTACTCATAGGATGGCAAGGATAACAAAATGCTCTCCATCTGAGTGGTTTTCAAGGCAAAATCCAAGTCGTGCATCCTAATTACATGAATATTAATCGATCCCCACAATCGATTTTGGCATGAACGTGTCTATATAATCACTGCCCAGTTGTAGCCTGGCTACATTTCGTATGTAGCCTGGGTGGCTCCTTTGATCTGAGGTGTGAAAGTGTTACATTGCATATATAATTTCAAGTTTCATGTCAAGTTGTTCTTGGCTTTGCAAAAAACATGACCATTCACAAAACTTTAAATTTATAGCATTGTGACTTTGTTAATTTAATTAGCACACTAGCTCTATATACACATACACACATTATCAACCAAGTACCTATGTAAAATATGTATGTATGTCATCAGAAAGCTAATCAGCATATATTTACAGTCTGAAAATAACAAATTGCAGTAATCCAACTTATACGTCATTGTTCACTATCATACAGTACAGTAGTACAGTATATTAAGGATCATGGAGGTTTTCACAAAAAAATATTGACCAGAAACCAGCCTTGACAGTATTGGTGAGGTATAAAAGTGTGACTTAAAATGCTTGCAATAAGTTGCAACAAACTTTTCCAAAATTTCTATACAGTGGAATTTTCTGCTGACTGATTGACTAATGCCTCGTAACTATGAGGCTACGAGCTTGATTTTTCACTGATTGATGTCACTTCAGTGCCCCCACTAGTGCCTTTTGGCATACCACAGTAAGTAAAAATACATGCAACATGGACCTACATAAGTTGTCTTTGTGCTCTTCATTGACAGTCCAAGGTGTCAATTCCTGGTAGCGCATAGTGGCTTCCCTATCTGTAATCACCATACCCTCCTGTAGCTGGATTAATTGCAGAGGCACTTCTCTCCATTTGTAATGCTGTGTAGCAGGCAGAACATGCCTGAATACATAATAGTCACTTCACTATTCAGTAATTGATTATTGGGGCTCAGGCGCAAAATTAATTTAATGTATGCATCATGGAGCTATATCTTTCTTTGTGTCCCAGTTTTTTTGCTGGCAGTGTAAGGTGTTATTTAGCAGTAGTGAATTAATGGTTTCATTTGTAAATGAAAATCGTCTGTACTTTTTCCATCATGCCTTAAACAGTTGAAGTAAGCAAATTTGTTCTATCTTATCATTCACCATGAGCCCAAGTACAAGGAATTTCAAGCTTCACTCAGATCATAGAAATAAAAAGCGATGAAACAAGGGAGATCATGCATTTAGCTGTGCAGGTATGCTAATGGCAAAATTGGATCACCAGAATCTTCCAATTATGGATGGATATAAATTTTGTACAGATTATTCCAAAATTTGAGGACCAGAACCATCCAATTTTGGATGATTGTAAAATTAATTTGGTATAAATTATTCCAAAATTGGATGACCAGATTTTGGATGGTTATAAATTTGGTACAGATTATTCCAAAAATGGATGAACAGGACCATCCAATTTTGGAACCTTATTGTACATTTTTGTCAAAATGAGCTATTTCCATCCAAAATTGGAAGGATATATCACAGAGTAATAAACATCCAAAAGTGGATGAAAATAGGTCCACCATTTCCTTCCAGTTTAGGAAGCAAAACATACCTCACCAATTCATAGGCTTTGATTTTCTGGTTAAGATAACATTTGTAATCCTGTGCCAGGAATAATGCAAGAAATTTTGGAGTATGCATGCATGCAGATACATCAGATACTAAGAACAATAATTGATTTATTTTGTGACAATTAAATAATACTACAGTGTACCTAAATGTTTACTACATATTAAAGAAAGGTGCTGAAAATAATATAATATATTTGCTTTCTGTATGTAGCAGTGCAGAATTGCTCACTATGTAAGTTACCAATTATAGAATTATGACATATCATTTACTAGTTATGTGTATGATGTTTAAATGAAGTTATTAAAGATACGTATATGAATAAGAATAATAATTAATTATGTAAATTAATAATTAATAGTGCTTTAACTGATTGATTATATATATATATATATATATATGTACTAGATAAAGCACTGCAGTGAGTGCTATACGGGAAATATAGCACTCAAAGAGTGGGCTATATTTTGTCTCGAGACCACTCTTTGAGTGCTATATTTCCCGTATAGCATGAGCAAAAGGCAGTGCTTAATCTGGTATAGAGAACTGTCAACTTGAGGTACACAAGACACACGAAACAATTAGAAATGCACGGAGTAGTGTTATCATCGGTAGAATAGGCATTGCGTCTATGTTTTGCCTGCATTGCATTGTGCTGCGCCTTCATTAGTCGTTTTGTGAGTCTAGTCTGTCTTCTCAATACTAAAAGTTTTTGATTGTGGTACTTTAATAAGCATATTTCCGTGATATTCCTAGGACTCATCCATTTATTTAAACAAAATGTAGTAAGACCGTTCACTGCTGCTGACCACAGGCAACCATCATTGAAATCTTCAAGTGTGGCAATAAATTAAATCCAGTGGTTTTGCTCTTACTGGTTGGGTTGACTGGTCAGCCAGCGCAGTCGGGCTATCAGCCTACACTGGCTTGGTTGTACTGGCCAGAATGAGTGATTACTCACTCAAAGTAGGCTATCAGCCTGCAAAATAGGCCTGGCAGTTCTATAACTACCTGATATAGAACTGTGGTCTATTAAAGTGTTCTATAACTGCCCAATATAGAACACTTTTTTGCTTTGATCCTCCCACGCTAAGTTCTATATATTCTATATATATATACCATGATGACGTGAAACTTCAAAGGCGCCGCTGGTTGCATATAGGGAATATATACCTCAGTCCACAGGTGAGTATATATATACTCACCTGCGATGTCACGTGACACGTTACTTTGTCATGATTACGGGCTGATAGCCCGATGTGGGCAGGCAAACGACGCCCACGCTAGCATGACTAATCACCCAGATGACTCAGGCTAATAGCCTTCGTCACGCTAGGTGATCAATCACCCCAGTCAGTAAGAGTCCAACCACTGGACTCATTTTATACCCATACCTACCGACTTCGATGATGGGTGACAGCAAGTAACGTTGCTCCTACGTTTGTTGATATGAATGGACAAGTCCTGGTGATATACAGAGATATGTTTACTAAGTCCCACAATCAATTTGATTCTTCATTGTGAGAGCTGAATTGTGAGAGGAACGTTTCCAGTGTGTCTAGCATTCCAAACTATGGCAAATTAAGTGTAAGTAGATACTTTAAGTTGGTTTGTGTGCATATGGGTTGTTAGTAAGTAATGTAGTGCGGATTAATTTAGAAACATGGTATACATCATATGAACCATGGCTACGAGGTGTATTGCACTTATATACACCCCGACTCCGAAGTCAGAGGAAGTTTACTGTTGATAAATGCCGAGGCGAATATATTACATATATATATATATATACAGTCAAAACCCTCTAATCCGACCCCTGTGTAATCCGGAATCTTTAGTAATCCAACCAGATCTCTGTATCCGGACAACTTTACATTCAGTACTCACTAACTCGGTAATCCATGATCCGACCACAAATTGTGTTGCTTTGTGCATGGGATACATTGATTTTAGGTCCTGTAATCCAACAAAATGGGGACCAGAAAATGGTCTCACACAGAACTTACTCTGAAACACGGCTGATTCGAGGCCAAAACCTACACAGGAAGAATTAGCAAAATGATTTGGAATTGGAAGAAGCACAGTAAGCGACATCTTGTGGAAGTGTGCTACTTACCTGTAGAGTTGGGAGGACAATCAATCACGAAAACGATGACAGATTTCAAAATTAAGCAAGTTGAACCAGCTAGTTTTTGATTTCTTTCACTAAGCTAGAGCAAAAGTCATTCCGGAGGCCTGCTAAACGCTAAGGCTGTAGAGTATGCTTTGTCACTAAACATTGAAGGATTTAAGGCCAGCAACAGTTGGCTAGGAAGTTGGGAAGGGAAGGTATAATGTTAAACAGTATAACAGTGTGGAGAAGGCGCAGATTCTGATGAAGAAGTTGTAAAATGATTACAGGAACAGAATCCTAAGCATTATATCAGGCAAGAATGAAAGATGTATTTTATTTGTGATGAAACTGGATTGGTCTATCGAACCATGCCAGACAAAACCTTGGCAGAAAAAGGAGATCCAGTAAAAGGTGGGAAGTTAGCAAAGGAGAGGCTTACTGCTGTAGTGCTAGTGGAGAAAAATTGAAGCTATTGGTTATTGGGAAAGCTCAAAAACCACATGCATTTAATGGTGTGAATGTGTCACAAATGTCTGTAACTTGGAGATCCAGCAGCAAGGCCTGGATGACTACTGGCATTTTTATTGAGTGGTTGGAGCAGATTAACACAAAGATGAGGCAGCAAAAAAAGAAAGATTTTGTTGTTATGGATAATGTTAGCAGTCATGGTGGCAGTGATGCTTTGGCCTTATCAAATGTCACTGTGAAGTTCCTTCCTGCCAATACCACTTCACACTTGCAACCACATGATGGAGGAATCATTCAGACATTCAAGTTGAGATATCGCCTGAAGTTGATGGAGTATATATTAGTCCGTGTTGACACCTGTGCGTCTGGAACTAATCTTTCAAAACAGATAACGGTATTGAATGCTGTGAAGTGGTGTGGCAAAGCATGTGATGAGGTGTCAGAAAGAACCATCAAGAAATGTTTCTGAACTGTGGCTTTAAGTAGGATGGAGATCGAAATACCCATGCACAGGATGAAGTGAGTTGGATACAACAAACAGAAAATTACAGTGAATTATTGACAGCAGCTCAAGCAAGTGGTGTTCGTGCCAGTATGACAGCTGATGAGTTTGTGGTGATTGATGATAACATTGCCACTGAGAGTATGGATGATTGGGAAGAAGGCCTGGTGAGAGCATATGTTGAAAAAATGAACGATGCCGATAATGAAGATGACACCAATGGTTGATGACCTCGTAAATAGGATGGAGAAGAAACTTGTACAAGAAACTCAAGCAAAAAAGATTTTGTGCAACCTGATCAAGTAATGGAATTGATCAAATTAGTTGTGACTAATTTTACATGATTAAAACAGATAATTATTATTTCTATATGTACTGTACCATTTTTTCTTGAGCGCACAGTATGTCATCTTGTGTATACATGTTGTATGTAATCAGTGTTTATAAATCAGATGTACAGACTATTAGAGGTAGCCACTGCGGTTTCACTGTGTAATCCAACATACTTACCAATGTCAGTGCCTAGATAATCTGTAATCCAGCTGTCCCTTGGAGCGTCGGATTGGAGAGGTTTGACTAGTTTAATAATTCACATAGTCATATATGAATGTGTAACACTTTCACACTTCAGATCAAAGGAAAGCCAGTGAATATATATCACATATTGCAATGGTTTGGGAAAGTTAACACACTGTAAAAGGTATATCTCGTTAAGGCACTGTGTATATCTCGTTAACTCTAGATATTGCACAGTTAGGTGTGTGCATATCACATTAACCCATTCCAAGAAATCCTCAGTTTTCTTTGATATCCTTTGCTGTTTCTTTGTACCACTATATAGTCACACATCTTGAGATCGATTGTGGAATTAGGTTTCTCAGTACTATGCTAAGCAGTTCTTTTGACTGAGATGGAGCTAAGTTCTATAATACTGTTTTGATAAGTTCTAGACACCCGTCTTGATGTTATGTAACGCACGCTAAGTAGATTGAGTGTGAACACTTAATTTATATAATAATAATTATGTTACTATTATAGAGGCTTGCAGAGGAGGTTGGACACTAACACGTGAGCGCATACATTTTGTATTGAAAGTTAACCAAGCATTCACGAAAGTTTTCACAAATACCATTCTAGAGTGCACTTCAAGTTTAGTCCATTTAGCTGGTCAGCCCCATTCAACCCCACTACTCCAGGCAAGTAAATCGCTCTTGAAATCTACGGGGATCACGTGTGTAAGCATTTGCTGGATGGAATCCATATGTAATACTATATGGACACCTTATGTACGTGTATTTAAGCACAATAATTGTTGAAGAAAGCAATGAGCATGCTAAAAAAGCCTCTCAGGGTATTGAAAAAGAAGAGAGGACGCCACTAGTTTGGCCTCACAGAGAATCGAAAAAAGAATTAGAAAGTCGCACACCCGCCTTGCAATAAGAATTTGCTGTTCATCTTAAGAAGCACAAGGTAACGTGGTGTGGATATTGCTAAACATTTCTTCTATCACTTACTCCCCATCACATATTAGAAATATGCAATTAACAGAAATAAATTTCAGAAGCGCTTGTATCGTGTCCAACCTCCTCTGAGAGGCTTGGTAAAGTCTAGTATTATCTTTTGAAAATTTACATCATTCTAATACAACATTGTGTTTGGATTGTATTGTATGATACACTTATCAGTCTATAATTGTTTCTTATTTGCTACTTTTTTTCACTATTCAACCTGATTTGTTCACCAAGTGGCTGACTACAATTGTACAGGTATGTATCATACATGTGATTGTAACTGTGTAAATGTATGTAAATTTGCAAAATTAAATCCACATCTACACAATGCAGTATTAACCTTATCAGACAGTACACATTATTCCAATTTTATTCTATCAGCAACCTTTTGAAAACAAAAATTTCTACGATGGGAATTTACTTAAAACAAATCAGCTAAGTAGATCTTTACATTAGCAGTCCAATTTCTGTGCAGATCTGATTTGATATAAAATGCCAATCATGTGTAACAAAGGAAACAGTGGACCCAGGGACCAAGGACCCGGGGTAGGCTTGTGCCAATTATGCCAGCATAATTTCGAGCATAATAGGCTAGCAAAAGCATCAAGCATTATGCCAGCATAATAGGACAATTTTCAAGAATTTTAATTAAAATGTGCAATACGTGTGCCAAAAATACTGCACAACATGAACACACTGCACTGCATTTCATATCAAAAACCTTGCAGTGTTATTATTTTTACTATTTTTTGACTGATTATTCACAATTTATGGAAATAAGATCAAGATACTCTAATAGAGCAGTCTCTTACTCTAATACAGCAGTCAGGAAATGCAGATATACTCTAATAAAACAGTCCGTTTTCAAGCATAATCTTGATTTTGAGAGGGACACAGCTGTTCTTGGAATTTAATATGTTTAAACATTCTATTAGACCTGCACCTGATGTGCCAGTATAGTTGGTCTCCAATTTTGTGAGAATAATTCCAGAATTATAGCAAGCATAATTTTAGAATAATTGGGCATTGGCTAGAATAATTGGTGGAATGGGGCATAGCTCTTCTCATTTAGCTAAAAGGAGGGGCTAAGCCATATAAGAAGGATATCTTGCTAATGTTGATATACTCTGATAAAAATAATGTTGAAATACTCTAATAGAGTAGTCATCATTTTGCGTTTGAACTGTCTTCTGGGATTGAACTGCCCAATACCTTTCATTGAGCATCTTTAACACTTCTCCATGCCTGTGAACATACTGAGAAATTTATACAACTTAAAATACTTAGCTGTGTATAGCTACATCCACAGCTGTATAACTAACTAAACAACTTTTCCTGAGATGGTCTACTTGTTAAGAGCATTCCTATATTTACCTACATTATACTAAAGAGAAGCTAAAAATAGAATGCTTTCTTTTATGTTCATATATAGCTAAATTAATTAGATTTCATAAAAAATGACCATAATACAGATGCATGCATATATGTGAAAGGCAGATGAACTTCATTGAGTAATAAAATTAGAATAATAGGCAAATTTATTATTTAGAAGTGCTGGAAAGAATAATAGGTAAATTTTTGAGCATATAGGCTCAGTCTACATTCTATACTTATACTATACACCAAAGCTTGTAGTCTTAACATGGCCAATTTGTTTTTTCTTTGTCATAATGCCTCACAGGATGTTTATATCAATTGGAAATTACAAGTGCCTCTAAAAAAGGGTCTACAGCTGGCTGCATAGGCCACTCATGCTGGCTACATAATGAACACACTAGTATCATACAGTACAATAGTACTGTATAGTAGGGACAACAAAGGTGTGGGCGTGGCCCATGATATAATATATCCTAAAAACCTGCTTCAATTTTTCCTCACAACATGACAGTATTGGTTGGGTAAAATCAAGCCCAAAAGTGTCTTCAGATCAACCTGAAACATTTCTGTCAAGTTGCTACAGAATTTAAAAAAATATATTCAACGGAATTTTCTAATGCTTGCCTGCCTGCCTGCCTGCCTGCCTGCCTGCCTGCCTGCCTGCCTGCCTGCCTGCCTGCCTGCCTGCCTGCCTGCCTGCCTGCCTGCCTGCCTGCCTGCCTGCCTGCCTGCCTGCCTGCCTGCCTGCCTGCCTGCCTGCCTGCCTGCCTGCCTGCCTGCCTGCCTGCCTGCCTGCCTGCCTGCCTGCCTGCCTGCCTGCCTGCCTGCCTGCCTGCCTGCCTGCCTGCCTGACACCTTCAGTAAGCATAACGAAAAACTGGCTACAGCTACAATCTAATTCTTTCACAGAAATGTTTCTAATTCAATGAAGAAAGGACCTTTGGTATAATTATTACAATGCTTGCACTATTGTCTTACCTTTTATCCTTCTTTACCATGGCCATCAGTCAAGGTACTACCACTGATAGTGTTAATAGACTACAGTAGGGCTTCCATCCATCTACGGGTGTATATTGCATCAAACTATTCAATACACATGGTTAGTTTAGCATTACACCAAACTATTTGAACACACATGGCTTGGTGGTTTTCGAAGTTGGTAGTTGATATCAATCAGTGAGAGCAACTCATAGCGAACTAGCCACATGTAAGTCAATAAAATTGCTATAGTTTAGTAACAGCTTTAAAACCAAGTCGGGTCAACCAGGTCCCGCTTTACAGATTACCCGGGTCTGGCTTGGATTGGATCACATGCTAAATTAATTAGTGTAATGATGTGTACGTGTATTAACATGTCATAGCATATCCCTGCTTCTTTAGTGAACCACGCCCACTTATGTAAATTACTGTTTGTAGGTATATGGTAGCCCACACCCATTTATCAGTCTGTAAGTATGCACGAATCCATGTCTGTTATTGTCTGCAGGTTTATGTAGAGCCATGCCCACTAATCAATTGTTATTGTATGAGTCTTAATCTAGTACATAGTGCTGTGATTAACTCTATATAATACAAGTACACAGAAAATTTGGAATTTTCAACTAGAGTAGGGACCATAGCACATCAATAAAAAGTACTGAAACAAGCTGGAGTAGTGCATGATATTAAATTACAGTAAAACAATAAGAAGTGCTCAAGATACCATAATAGAAATGCACAGTAGGGATGTAACACTTCTTATTGTTTTACTGTGATTTAATATCATGGACTACTCCAGCTTGTTTCAGTACTTTTTATCGATCTGCTATGGTCCCTACTGTAGTTGAAAATTCCAAATTTTTCTGTGTACTTGTTTGTTAACTTTTTTTGTAAATAATTATTATGACTGATGAACCCACGCAAAGCACATCTGAAATGGCACCACGTACCACAATTATCGTCTGAAAAGCGAAGTATTCAGTACGCTTCGTTGTCAGCTATGTTCAACCTGTTACGCAGCATTTCAAAACAAGAACTGTTTGAAAAGCACAACTGCAATCCACGAGACGCATACCAAAAGAAAGAAATGGTGCCACACGTCCCAGTTTTATCAATTATCATCTAAAAAGTGAGGTATCCATTACGCTTCGTTGTCGGCTATGTTCCACCCATTACACAGCAGTACGAATCAAGAACTGTTTGAAAAAACACCTCTGCTATCAAAATAACCACTATGACAAATACAGACGATTTCCGTTACGAAGGGAAGCCATCATGTGCTATCGTCAAATCGACACTTTTTGCTGTCAGCAAAGATGAATGGGACACAAAGAAGTACACTGGTAAGTCCATGAAGATTACAGTTTATGTAATGCGGTATGCCAAAAGGCATCTGTCAGGCTGAAGCAACATTGAACAGTGAAAAAATCAAGCCCGTAGCCTTAGCCGTTATCAAGTTACGTTTGTCTGAAGGCATCAGTCAATCAGTTACTCAGTCAGTCAGTCAGTCAGTCAGTCAGTCAATCAGTCAGTCAGTCAGTCAGTCACTAGAAAATTCCGTTGAATAAATATTTTTAAAATTCCATAGCAACTTGTTGAAAACATTTCAGGTCGATCTGAAAGCTTGTTTGGGCTTAGTTTTACCTAACCAATACTGCCTCATCGTCCTCTGGGAAAATTGAGGCTGTTTTTTTGGTGATATTATTTTGTGGGCCACGCCCACTCCTTTATGGTCCCTACTATACACTACTATCGTAGTGTATGATTGTGACTGGTTTTGTGAAAAGCAGGCTATTTAGTGGTCATGAGCTTGCAAAAAAAGTTCAAGTATAAGAAAAATTAGGAATTTTAGGTGCAGCGTATAGTACTGCAATTAAAAGTACTGAAACAAGCTGGATCGGAGTAATTCATAAAGGCACAATAATGATATATATTCACTTCTTATTGTTTTACAGCATTTGGACGTCATGTACTACTCCAATCCAGCTTATTTCAGTACTTTTTATTGCAGTACTATACGCTGTCCCTATCCTAAATTAAAATCCCTAATTTTCTTATAATTGTATATTATTATGTTGCCTAGCTACTAAAGTTTTTAAACTTTGAGTAAACAATATTCCAGAGAAATCGTTTAAGTGAAACAATCACTCCAAAGTTAAACCACCTGTTCAATGAACTAACTTTGTGCATCATGTGAACACAAAGTTGAAGAATTTAAAGTGCTTGATTAATATACCCAGTTGCCGAATGAGTGGCTTATGATAATCAGTCCTGCCGCATTTCAGAGTTGGCACTTATAATTTCTAATTGATACGGGCATAGATAATAGACATCTATTATGTAATGCTCTGTGACAGAAAAGTATTCTAGCTATGTGAAACTAGCAACTGTGACTTACAAAGGTATCTAACTATCTATATATGTTACAAGTCGCCCCGTAGAGTACTCAGGTATGTAAAAAGTCATCCTGTAGAGAATACAACTTCAAACAAGTCTCTAGTAGAGAATTCAATTATATTAACTGCACTATAAGTCTTCCTGTAGGACTTGTCACATAGTTGAACTCTCTATTGGGTGACCTGTATAAATAGTTGAACTCTACTGGGTGAAGTAGTTAAATTCTCTATGGGGAGACTTGTAAGCATTGTTGGGATCATTGCTTTTTAAAAGTAATTATATAATAGATTACTTATTACTCATTACAACCAGCATAAGTAATGCATTACAGTTACATATTAATGTTAAATAAAAGTAACTATATAATGAATACATTAAGTTATTACTTTTGTAAGGTGTCTAAGTAAAATAACCCGAACCCAGTTGCCTTGTCTTCTTCCAGGTGTATCTTGCTCCAGAACTTGTTCTAGCTACACATTAACATGTGTCCAACTCGTGTTAGCCATGTTTATCCTGTCAACACTTCAAATGGCATGAATTTTAAAGGCCATTTCATAATGCTCTCCAGGGAAACTGTAATGGAGATGATTTTTCTACAGGGTGACTTGCCACATAGCTGAGCACTCTACAGGGTAATTTGTAGCATAGTTGAACTCTCAATAGGGTGACTTAACTGTATCATAGCTTAACTCTCCACAAGGTAACTTTTTTCATAGCTGAGCTCTCTACTGGGTGTAGGGATCCGCCAATCATGCTGGCATAATTATGAGCATAATAGGTACCTAAAAACATTGAGCATAATGCTAGCATAATAGGAAGAATATTTGAGCCATACTACAAATCCTTGATAGTCAAAATAATTATCACAGAAATAGATCGATATACTCTAATAGAACAGTCAATAACTCTAATAGAACAATCAGACAGTTGACTGTTCTATTAAATGTATAGTGATCTTTTCTGTCACATGCATTTTGAAGAGCAGAGGTGTTTCAGCCACTTATTATGTGCCCATAACTGCAAATTTATTAGCAAAACATGGGAAATGAGGCATAAAACTTAAGCATAATTGAGCATAATAGGTACAATTTTTGAGCAGTGCAGCATAGCATAATAGGTAAAATTTTGAGCATAATAGGCAGGTCCCTAACTGGATGACATATAATGTCAACCATGTATGGAAAAAAATCTAATTCAAATTCAATCCAAACACAGAGTTCAGCTACGTAACAAGTCTCTGTGTAGAGAGTTCAGCAATGTTACACTGTGTAAAGAGTTCAAGTACACCCTGTAGAGCATTCAGCCATGTAACAAGTCACCCTGTAGAGTGTTTAGTTACATTAAAGTCATTCTATTAGCTACATAACAATATTATTCAAAATTTATAAACAACAAAATAAAACTCATGCCGCTTTTCTTAGCCCACATTATAAATTTTGTTGCAACATCTGAAATCCTAAATCCTTCCCTGAAGTGCATTATAGTGTTTCAAAATGCAGCTGAAATTTTGATTATGACAACTTGAAGTGTATAAGAAATATACGAGTTGAGTGTAGTAATTTAATAGCATACGATTGTAAAAATGCTTGAGAATAATTATTTAAAGATTGATTAAATTTTTGCTGTTACTCTTCTTACATCATGTTTACTTCTCTTTTACAGCTTCTGACAATGATGACTGTAAAGGTATGTATATTTTTATGAAAGAATGAATTCAATTTGTTTTAGATGTATCAAGATACACGGTAGTGTGTCCTGTGGCCCAAAAAACCAGGGTGATATGACTTAACATGACTTTTACGTATGCATTGTATGGGAATCTTTTTTGAACAAGATAATTCTTGCTTTCCACATTTCATGCCAATTTTGAGTATAATTGCTCTGTCAAAAATCAGCTTAAAACCCTTTTACCACTACCACTGGATTTATCATGCCCACAGTGGTCCAGTTTCTTGGATAACTGGATCCTTCACACACTATTGCAAGTTTGTTAAACTTTCATAAACACAAATGTATTATCCGATTGCCTTGAAATTAGACACAGACAAAGACACATATTGGTACCATGTTTGTTTTGAATATGATAAATCTCTTTTGTTAACACACATAGAATTAGAACAACTAGTATTTTAATGAAGTAGGGATCTATGCAATAAAAAGTAGTGAAACAAGATATGAATGAAGGTATTACAGCATAGCTCGATGGGAAAGTCCCTACTTTGGCATTGAGCAAAATTATAGCTAATGTGCCAAAGTAGGGACTTTCCCATCTAGCTATGCTGTAATACCATCATTCATATCTTGTTTCACTACTTTTTATTGCATAGATCCCTACTTCATTTTTAAATTAGCAATTTTTAAAATACTAGTTTGTTCAGTTTTTGTTGTAGCACAGCTAGTTAGTTACAGCTTATTAAAGCGCATACTGTGCCAAAATTGGAAGCACATAGCCCGTAGTAGTGTGCATAGCTTACCTTTGATTGTAGTAGCAGTGGCACTCAGATCTATGACCTGTCTTAGTACGATGGTCCGCGTTCTGTCCACCCCGGCTGGAAGTTGTTCGAACGAACAGACCTGGAGCTTAGTCTCAACTAACAGGATGAAGAAATACAATTTCCACTCGAGTACTATCCAATCACGTGAATCACTCGCTGATCTTGCTGTCTGGCACTGAGTGGCTGAGTCAGTGTGTTCAGAGGAACAAGCCATCGAGTATCAGTCCGTCTCAAATCTCTTTGTCGCTTGCAGTCCAGGTGTTGGCAAAAGTCGAAGTGACAACTCAGCAGTCTTACTGTTTCACGTGCAACACTTGAATCATAAGCGCCCCACTCTTTCAGCAGCATAAGCGCTTTCTGAAATAATTTTGTGGTGTCTACAGAAAAGTGTTGATATGGAAAATTAATGTCTCGGTATGGTTTCGATGCTCGAAGAAGAAGAAGACAACCAACCTGATTGAAGATAAAAGGAAAGACAAGGCACACAGGGCATACACTTGTCAGAGCCCCAAAAGGCCCATCTCACCTGTGAGTTTGTTGTTGTGGCATAAAATGGTGACTGTGCGCTGCTTCGTTTGGGCTCTAGGCTTGCGACTGTGGTCAGGTATAGTGAATGAGGTAGTGATTGAGGCAGTGAGACTAAAATTGGAGTTTTTGGCGATTTTTTAAAAATTTTATATCTGGCCACCTGTAAGTGTATTGTTGTATTTAATGCTGTTTTATGTATTATATGGACTAGTACTATTCTGTAAAGGTGTTTTCGCCACGTAAAATGTCTGTAGGATGATTTTTAAAGGCGGAATTGTGGGCGGCACGCGAACTTTCAGCACGATCCCTACTTAAACAGTACGACCGTACCATTTGGTATATTGTCACAGCTATGTACAGTGTAAACTGCTTATGGGAATATGTAAGCTGAGAATCAGTATGTGGATAGGGTAGCCATTGTACCTCACTAAGCACTAGTGGCTTAGGCTTAATGGTAGTTTGTATGGTTTTGCACTTAGATAGCATATGATTTTGTGACAAATTCATAGCTGTTACTAGATTTATATCCTCTGGCAAATATCTAACAGTTATATCTATGCACATAATAATGCACTGGTACATATAACTCTGGCCTGTCAACCTTGATTTTGTGAGATACTAACTGGTATGTAACATTTATGTCATGCTCCTGTGTGTTGATATAAATTTGATATGCTCAAAATATATGTGACTTAATTTTAGAAAACCGTTGATATACACACATTAATCAAAAGTCATTTTATTGGTTATTTGTTGTCTACAGAGACAGAGGAATGGATTGGCTAAGTTTCAGCTTCATAAGATAAGTAGTATGGGAAATACAGCAGTAGACACCCGGACGAGTGAATAAATCAATATGTACAGAAGACATCAAGAAAATAATCTACAGGCGCTTACATAAACCATCATAACTTACTGATACAATGCTGTACAGAGTTAACTCTTTGCTCATTGTATTTGCCATGAATTTGTGAATATATCAAGGGATAGTTTTTGCCAAAGGTATTCTTCTGTGATCCAGAAGGAAGGTGAACTCATTGAAGAAAAATCATCGTAAATTCTTTCATCACCGCAACATAAACAAACGGCCGTAACTCAGAAACCATCTGTGTATGAAGATGAAACAAGGATTTTTGAACTCCCTATGAATAGGGGAACACTATGATTCCCAGGATTTATCCACTGGAGTGTCACTTCACTGACCAGCAAAGCGATAAAAACTTGCGTAATTTTTTTTCTGAAGCTTGCAATTTTTACCCATTGTTTTTAAATGTGTTTTATTACAAAAGTACTATTGTGCGTAGATTGACAGTTTTCTAAAATTAGGTAACATATATTGTCTCTCACATAGTAATTTTGTGCCAAACTCTGCATTTACATTTTACTTTGTCAGAAGTCATTACTATTCTTGCAAGCAAACATACGATATATATTATAGACTTGCCCCATCAATGCTATGGATTCACCTAGTAGTAACAAGTTGAAAATTATTGTGTGGATAGTCTACTCCATCATAACTTGCAACATGTATCTGTGGTTGCAAATTCAAGCTTTTGGGTTAAAACACAAAAGGCTAATGTATGTAGTAATGCATGATCAAGACTCTTTAAATAGAGCAGTCACCCTCAAGCCCCAAACCCAGTTACTGACTGGCTTTGAGGCTTTACACAGAGACAAAGAAGTGATATCTATACCAACAGCCAAGCTGTGAAAAAGGGAATGGTCTCCAGAAAAGCCCCAAGAGTATAACAGTAGTTTTAGAGCAAGATTGATAAAACAAGATAAATACTTTAATAGGGCAATCACTTTACTGTAATAGAATAATTGATGGAATACTTCATTACTATTACTTCACCAATTAACTAAGTCACATGTTAAACAACTGATTTAAAACTCACCATTTAAGCAACTTTTCAGTAAATAAATACACAAACCCTTTGCATACCATTACGAAATGGTGGTTGTTCCTAATTTGTAGCAGTTGATTATGTTTAGATTAGGTTTTTTTACAGGCTCTTGCCTTCTTACATAATAATAATTTTGAATCAGATTTACGTGGTGAAACCCACCATTGAAGTCCAACACATGACAAGTAGTTCAAAGTTAGAGTTCATCGCTTCATAGCTCTGTAGTTATAGTATTTGTTTTATTTAACTTCTACCAAGTAGCCATGTGAATAGACTTCCAATTATTGTGTAATTTTAAGCTAAAACAGCTACCCGATGTCGGTATGTATACCTATATTGTGTAAATACGCATTCTGCAAAAGTTTTTTTGTGCCTTTAAGGGTAAAAACCATTATAGAAATATCATACATAATGAAAATCACCTTTATGGAACAGTCCTAGTGCTTCTAACATCAAATCCAGCATTAAAAACACTACCTGAATGATCAGAGAACAGTTACTATGTACCTTGTATATAAGACCTGACAACTATGCCCCTTAATTAACACATAGCTCACTTGAGATAAACATCAAAATCCAGATACTCTTTATAACAAAAAACAATCAACTAGTGGATATATGAATGATGGTAGCTCTAACAACATAGCTATGTAGGAAAATCACTATTGTGGCATTAAACAGTGCAATGTAGGGATATTTCCACATAGCTATGTTATATTAGCTACCATTGTTCACATGTCCTGTTTCATTACTTTTTACTGGAACCTTGCTTCATTTTTAAATCAATTATACTAGTTAGGAATAATAAGAGTACATTTTGGAATAGCAAATACGTAATGTAATTTTTTGTAGAAATTTGTAATATAACTATCGTTAAAAATAATTCCCATAAGCAATGATATTATTTATTTTTTAATGATGACAGATTGATCATTAAAAATTATTGACATTATTGCAGCCATTCTTTGGAGAACACCTTTGATCTTTCACACATTTCCCTGTCATGTTAAGGGCCACACCCTTTTCACAGTTTGGTTATTATTGTATATATATAGACTAAATCTTCTATGTGTATCAAAAGCAGACGTATTTCAGGAACTATTCATCACTACCAACACAAATAATGTCTATGTAACTATACCTATTGTTCAACTCTATTCCAGGAGAATATGTGGCCGGATCTGCGAAAACCCGACATAAAGGCGCAAGCCTAAATTTTCAGTATATAAGCCATTGATTGCAATGGGTAAAATATTTGCATAATCGAAAAAAATTTGTAAAATTTTTGAATGTTTTGTTCTTTGTGAAGAAAGGGTCCAATGATAAAACCTTGGGTATCATATTATTCACATACTCAAGAGGATTCAAATATCTTTATTTCGTTGCAGTAGACTAAAGGATACGTAAATTATGAGCGTTTGTTTACGTCACGTCGAAACGATCGTACGCTATCAATTTTCCTTCACAGATTTCATCTCTGTATGTAGTGAAGAAAGATAATAGAAGCAAAACTTGCCCAGTAATGGGCTCCCTTATTCATGGCGAACACAATGGTGTAAGTTGCAACTCTGTACTGTGTTGTGTTTGTAAGTTACAGCCATTTTTGTAAGCGCATGTAATTTATTTTCCCAATACTTGCTGTACAAATTGATCTTTCTGTTCTTGCTACTTTGTAGGGCTGTAACTCCAAAAGTTGTTGGCATATAAGGCTAAACCTTGGCCAGAGCATATACTTGGCTTAATAGATGTTAAATATTCAATAATAAAGAATTTGAAAAATGCACCATTATGTTGGGTTTTCGCAGATCTGGTCACATATAGCTTCCTTTAATTCTTTCCTCAAGAGTTCTTCAAAAACAAGTTTTGATTGTGGGTTGCATTTCCAGTTACAAAAGTTTTAATTGAGGGTTTTGCTTTATTCAGATGATTAGCTGTGTTTTCCACTATGGCTATAAGAGGTGATTAGTTATTTTAAAATGAATTATACGATTCAAAAAGTATTGGTTGTTTAATTGGTTAGATTTATCAGCTTTAGTATAATATGTAGCTACCAACTCAGCCATTTAGCAAACTGTAGTCTTTTGGTAATTTACAGTCTCATAAGGCAGCTAGAGTAACTCACCTATTTTCTATAGCATATTCACCCACTATTGTCTTTGAATGTAAAATATATTTCAGTTACTTTCTGATATGACCCCATGCTGTGGGTTATGGTGCTGGCATTTGTAGCTAGCCTGTAGTTCAGTCTTCATAACCCGGAATATCTAATAAGTTGACTATCACAACAACAAATTCAGAAAGCCCATAAATGCAAATATAGTTGCACTTTGCTAAGGATTGCCAGTGGACTAGCTAATAGCTACTAGACCCTTCACTGCATTCTGCTTTTCAGTACACTTTATTGGTGTTATGGATAACAAAGTGTCACTACACTAAGGAGCATGCATACTAATAATTGTGACGATCAACACCACTACTACTTAGCTATACATGTTTCTGCCTCACAGATTTAGCTGATTAGAGCATGGCTAAGAGGAGATGATGCATTATGGCATATAGCTAGCTATATCTAAATGCTTGGTAGCTACAAATGAAAAGATTATCATGCACGCATGATAGCTATACTCAGTGCATATTGCAATCAGTCTTGATTTAATAGAAAAGTAAAGTTTGAATGATATATAATAAACTGAATTCCATAATTTTCCACTGAAAAACTGCTAAAAATACTCTCAGATTCACCTTTAGAGGGCCTAATCTTCAAAAATTTCCTGGGGGGCCATTCCCCCAGACCCCTCCTAGGTTGGCATGCTTTGCATGCTAGTGTGCTTTGCGCACTAATGTAGTCACTATTCCAAATAGCTAATTTTACCATGGATGCTACATGAATCTTATGACTAGGGCCTTGTGAGAAGGCTTGGTATCTTCTAAACTCAGGCTATTCACAGGCTAGAGCCTTCTCATAGGTCCCTAGTGGGATAGCATTCACAGATAGTATGTCCCTGTCCAGCTTAGTCCTGTAGGAAATAGGTTATGCAATATAATGTAAGATGTATCACGTGTGATTATTAACCTGATTGTGGCTTCCTCGTGTTGTGATCATACATGGCGCTGCGAGCAGTAGAACGCCTCATATCACCATTGTAACCGTCAACCTCATTTTTCTAACCCTCATTGCTGATCCTTGGTGCCGGGTTGAGGCACTCCATCAGGTGATACCTTCGTTTTCAAGTGTTTTGTTTGTTCCCACCATTTTGTTCTCCAGGTATCGCCCATGTAACAGTCGTCGTATGTTTTTCGCCAAGGAGATCTTCCTAAGTTAGACCTACAAATTGACCACAGCTCTGACTTTTCAGCCTGGCAAACGCAGTGGGAATCGTACATGAGCCTGTCCACACTTGGCGAAGAAACTGCTGTGAAGCATGTACAAGCCTTGACATTATGTTTTTCATGCGAAACTCTTACCATAGTCAACAACCTTGGCCTCACCACTGAGGACCGTGGAAGTGTAACCTCCATTATTAGTGCCATCAAGAAGTATGTCACTGGACGCATTAATGAATCAGTGGAGCGACGGAATTTCCGTTGTAGAACACAGCAGCCTGGGGAGTCCTTCGATGATTTCCTTGTTTCTTTGAGAGAACTAGTGAAAACTTGCAACTTCTGCAATGATGCTTGCACACAGAAGAGCTTACGTGACCAAATAATCGAAAACCTCCTTGATGGTGACACTGTTGAATACCTTTTACAAGAAAAGGACCTCTCTCTAGATAAAACAGTCCACATGTGTCAAACCCAAGAGGCAGCCAAGAAACAATGAGCTGCCATACAGCAAGGACCCACGAATCTGTTGCAGCTCTTAAGACACACCCACAGAAGAAGGCATTTACACCACAACCTCTGTCCTGGTTGCGGGGCCCAACCACATCCAGCAGGTCGCACACAATTCCCTGCATATCGTGTGTCATGTCACAATTGCAAGAAACTGGGTCACTTCTTCAGAGTCTGCCGCCATACAACCTCATCCACTGCGGCCCTATACCTCTACTCTTCAATCTACTCAGCCCGATAACTCCTTGTCCGAACAAGCAGGCCTGTCTAACATCCACCATGTCACATCTACTGACCCTGCACCCAAGCTAAAGATTGACATTACCACCCTTAACGGTGCCACCACCACAGCTGTTCTTCCAGACTCAGGTGCAGATATTTCAGCAGCCAGTACTAATATTCTCTCTCAGCTTAATGAGCACATTGACAACCTTTTACCTTCCTCTGTCATTCCCAAAGCTGCGAATGGAGCAGAGATGCATCCTGTTGGCAGGCTGCCGGTATGTTTCAAGATTGGCAACAAGGAACACCTTGATGACTTGCACATTTATCCTAATGTTACAGGCACACTGATGTCCTGGAAGACATGTAAAGACCTTGGAATCCTACCAAACTGCTATCCCAACCCAACCATTTCCAGCACTACTGTCAATTCTGTAGCCGCCACCCCTCCAGCTGCTAATTTACCCCTTGACAAGCACTCTGCAGTTTAGGAGTTCCCCACCATATTTGATGGTAACATTAACAGCATGGAGGGTGAAGAATTCCATATCTACCTTACTGATGATGCGAGACCATTCTGTGTTAACACCCCCAGGTCTATTTCATACGCTTACCCTGACAAACTGAAAGCTGAACTTGACCTCTTACAATCACAGAACATCATCGCCCCTGTTATCGAAGCCACTGACTGGTGTGCCCCTATTGTCGTAGCACCCAAGAAGAATACTGATCGGATACGTATGTGTGTTGACCTCTCACACTTAAATAGATATGTAAAGAGAGAAAGGTACCAATCACCTACCCCAGCCGAGGCCATTGCTGACATATCTGCTTGCCAAGCTAAGTTTTTCACTGTTTTGGATGCTATGAAGGGCTATCACCAATGTCCTCTCGATCAAGAAAGTCAGCTTCTCACCACGTTCATAACACCATTTGGCAGATTTAAGTATATGCATGCACCATATGGAATTTCCTCCATATCTGAACATTACGATAGACGTATGTATGAAGCCTTTGAAGGTCTCTCCGGTTTCCACCGCATAGTGGATGACATTGTTATCTATGACAGTGATGTCACACAACATGCTTCACATGTCCGAGAATTTCTACAAAGATGTGCTGAGAAAAAGATCACCCTGGACCTAGACAAGTGCAAGTTCTGTGAGTCCTCAGTTACCTTCGCAGGATTCCAGCTCTCAGCTACATGTTACCAAGTAGACCACACAATTATAGATGCCATCTCGAAATTTCCAACTCCAGCCAACTGTACAGATCTCCGATCCTTCTTTGGTTTAGTTAATCAACTATCAGCTAGCACAAACACCATCTCCACACTACTCACACCACTGCACCCCTTGCTCAGTACAAAGAACAACTTCCAGTGGTCAGCCACCCACACCCAAGCATTTCAGACAGCCAAAGAATCCCTTACTGATGCACCTGTGTTGTCATTTTTTGACATGAATAAACCCACTAAACTATGCACAGATGCTAGCCGCCAAGGCTTTGGATTCATACTACAACAGCAAGACAACTCTGGCACTTGGAGTTTGATTCAGGCAGGGTCTCTATTTCTCACCGATGCTGAATCTCGCTACGCCATCATACAGCTGGAAATGTTGGCCGTTGCTTGGGCTACCTTGAAGTGCCACTTGTTTCTAGCTGGACTACAACACTTTCAAGTTATCACAGATCACAATCCTCTTATTCCTATCCTTAACCATCACTGACTTGATGAAATAGAGAATCCACATCTTCAGAGAATAAAGATTAAGCTGATGGCATACAATTTTACGACAGAATGGGTGAAAGACACAAAGAATGATGCCCCAGATTCCCTGTCAAGGAACCCAGTGACAGACCCATCACCTGAAGATAGTCTTGCTGAGTTAGATACTCTTAGCCAACCAGCCTTGTCCATTACTGAGATACGAACTCTCACACAAACTGAACCACTACCATATCGCTTAGATGACCTCAGAAAAAGTGCCCAAGAAGACACAGAATATCAACAGCTCCAACATCTCATCTTACATGGATTTCCACCCCATCGTAGTCAACTACCAGATGCTTGCAAACAATACTGGAACAATTGAGACAGCCTCACCATTGATGATGGCCTCATTGTTTATAGCTGCAGACTTCTTATTCCTACAAAACTGTGACTTGTAATTTTGTCTCAACTTCATGAATCTCACCAGGGCACCGTAAGGACAAAACAACGTGCCCATCTTTCCATGTACTGGCCAGGAATAGACAATGACATTGGCAACATCATCCTGTCTTGTAAGCATTGCCAAGACCATCTCCCCAGTCATGCCAGAGAACCAATTGTTCAAAAGCCAAGAGCAGACCGCCCATTCCAGGAGATTGCAATAGACCTCTGCTCACACGCAGGTCACACCTACCTGATCATAGTTGATTGCCACACTGATTGGCCAGCTGTTATCCCTTTACACCCTAACACTACTACCTATACAGTCATTTCAGCTCTCCGGCAGTCCTTCTGCTGTACAGCTATACCTGACACTGTATGGTCTGACGGTGGACCACAGTTCACATCCAAGGCATTTTCTGACTTCTCAAAGTGCTGGGGTTTTCTACACAAACTTTCCTCACCAAGATATCCCCAGTGTAACGGCAAAGTTGAAGCTACTGTCAAGTCCATGAAGAAACTACTTCAAAACTCATGGAATGGCAGAGCCCTAGATGATGAAAAATTTTGTCAATCATTGCTACAATACCGCAATACACCCAGTAGAAAAGATGGCTTGTCACCAGCTCAGAAACTGTTCGGACACCCTGTGCAAGATATCCTACCAGCTCACAGGCGGTCCTTCCTACCACAGTGGCAGCGACCAGCTCAAGAGGCTACACAGCAGGCTGAAGACACTTCCAAATCATCTGCAACCTACTACAATCTCCACGCTCACAACCTGCTAGACATTCATGTTGGGTCACATATTGCAGTACAAAATCCTCAGTCTCAACTTTGGGACATTTATGGGATAGTAACAGAGATTAGTCCACACCGTAGATATTATATCAAGACAACAGGTGGCAGAGTTCTAGTTCGCAATAGACGTTTCCTATGCCGTCGTGTCCCAACCTCAGTACCCAATGGACTTGGACCTTGCAAACCCATGGACTCCACCACATCTGGAGCTTCTCATACTCAATGCAGATCTACTCAGGACAAATTCCCCACCAGAAGGCTGATTGAGGATCCAAACTGGACTTAAGTGACCCAATTGACTGTATTTATAATTATTATATAGCTTAGATTAGCAATTGATTTTTTTTGGTTTTGATTAGGACTGCTTTTGATTTGTGTAGCATTTATTTTGTAATTTTATTCTCCTACAAATGCTTGAAAAAGGGGAGATGTAGGAAATAGGTTATGCAATATAATGTAAGATGTATCACGTGTGATTATTAATCTGATTGTGGCTTCCTCATGTTGTGATCATACAAGTCCCCTTTCAAAAAATCCTAGATCCACCCCTGTTCAGTGTGACCCAAAATGCTTTCTACAAGTTGCTATGAATTTTTAAAAGTTTATTTAGTGGAATTTTCTACTGACTGACTGACTGACTGACTGACTGACTGACTGACTGACTGACTGACTGACTGACTGACTGACTGATGCCTTCAGACAAGTGTAACTTGATAACGGCTAAGGCTACATGCTTGATTTCTTCACTGTTCAACATCATTTCAGCCCTACTGATGCCTTTTTGCATACCACAGTATGTAAATGAATACTTCATGGACTTGCCTGTGTCCTCTTTTTGTTCCATTTATCTTTGCTAACAGTGCAAGGTATTGATTCATGGTAGCACCATGTGATGGCTCCCCTACTAGAGTGTACCGTGCAAGTCTTCCATTGTGACTGGATTGATTGCAGACATCCTTTTCATAGTGTTTTTCATTTGTAACGCTGTGTAACGGGTTGAGCATAGCTGAAATCAAAGTGTATAATGGCCACTTCGCTATTTCAGTAGTTGATTGTTGGGACATGTGTTCAGACAAAACAATAATACTGGCACCATTCTTTCCTCTAATGCAGTCAGTATGGGCAGGTTCACCAGTTGTAACAATGTAACAAAAATAGTAAACAAGCAAGTATAAGGAATTTTATAAAGTTCAATTAGGGATCATAGATATAAAAAGTAGTAAAACAAGGGAAGCTGTCTACACCTGAAGATATACTGGTGGACAATAAATTCCTACTTCAGTCTATAGGATTTAATGTCCACTAGTATATCTTCAGGTGTAGACGACTTCCCTTGTTTCACTACATTTTATTTCCTAATCGAACTTAAAATTCCTAATTTTTCCTTATACTTGTAAACTAATGAAACAAGTATGAATGATGAAATTACAACATAACCCTGTTGGAAAATCCCTACACTGGCATGTCATGTTCAATGCCTAAGTAGGGATTTTCTCACAGGGCTATGTTGTAATACCATCATTTATAGCTATATGCTATAATAAAGGACTAAACAAACTAGTGTATTTATGAAGTAGGCATCCAAGCGATGAAAACTATTGAAACAAGTATGGTATAAATGTGTGACTGTTCTATTAGAATATTGAAGATTGGGTGACTGCTTTATTAGAGTATCTCGAAGGGTCTCAAATGACAAGCCTTTGTGATACTTTCAGGGGGCATGGTCTTTCCATACCTCCTTTTCACCATACCACAGATAACATACAATGCATTATCTATATACTACTATGACCGTACTACCAGTCATAATACCATATAGAGGGAAACTTTGGCGAAGTTGGCGATTTGCTACAAATCTACCAAAGCTTTAAACTGCCAATTACTCGTAGCATCTCATCTTTATAGCTAATCATTGAGCTTGAATTTACCAAAGTTAAATTTCGCCAAATGCAATTTAGCTTGCTATTCGCCAAAGTTTACCTCTGCCAAAGTTTCCCTCTACACAGTAATTATTTGCAAAAAAAAGTTTAAAAACAAGTACAAACATTTGGAATTTTCAACTAGAGTAGGGACCATAGCACATCGATAAAAAGTACTGAAACAAGCTGGAGTAGTGCACGATATTAAATCACAATAAAACAATAAGGAGTGTTATATCCCTACAACAGTAGAGATATAACACTTCTTATTGTTATCACAGTAAACCACATTTTCACATGTCTTACACCAATTCTTTGCCTTCCGGAACATCCCCTGTACAAGTAGCCAACAGCTAAATTTCCTGCCATTTTAGATAGTTTTTAACTCAATGTTGACTGTACCAGGCAAGTTCCAAAAGGTGTAGGTGGTGGTGGTGGTGGTGGTGGGGATGGGGGGGAAGAGGCTGTTTTTATAAAATTTAAGATGAAGGCGTAGGGATGAATTAGGCCAAGTTTTAGGCCATTCAGCACTCTAAAATGAAATGAAATTTACAGCACAGGTCTTTATTCAATACCACAGAGCTGTACAGCCACATACAGTCACTCCAGGCTCCATTAGCACCCCAGACTGCTCGTATAGATTGCCACTGTGCTTGGGCAGTGAAAGCAGACCACTCAAGTCTTAACTGTGAAATTTGATAGTTCATTCATGTCTTGGTGAAAAGTTAAATCTTCTGTCATAGGTGATAAACCCAATTTTCCCAGATTCAGTCACATTCAAGCTGTATAGCCACATGGCCAGAGCTCCATTAGGACCCCAGACCATTCATGAGGATCGCCACTGTGCTTGGGAAATGCAGCCAGCAAAAACAGACCATTCAAGTCTATATACGTAGCTGATTTTGGCTGTGAAATTCGATAATTTATTCATGTAGCTATGTGTCCTTGGTGAAAAATCAAAATCATCTGTCATGGGTGATAAGTCCGGTTTTCCCAGACTCAGTCACATATCTGGCATTAACACTAAGACACTTCTGTAAAGGCACTTTTTGTTGCATAAGATATTTCTAGGATTTGGGCAGGATTTTGGGGTTGTGCATCACTTTGGAGGGGGGATCCCTACTATACAGCAATATTACCATACTGTATGATACTTAATAACAGAAAATATTTCTATGCAGAAAACTACAACCAGTCATTCCTGCGTGGTGCTGCAGTCATCATCATACTGTTTGCTGCGCTTGGCCTGTGTATTGAACTTCTTCAATTTTATGTTCAACGCCGATACTATTTTTCACTGGATAATTTGGTGGACACTGGTTTATATATATGCTCCATAATTTTTGTGTCTTATGGTCTACAGTCTGGATGTCAGTGTCCTGAGTCTTGGCAGTGGCAGTTTGGTGCACTCACTTTACTGCTGGCTTGGTTAGATCTGGTGTTGTTTTTAAAGCAATTCCCTCACACTGGAGTGTATGTTGTGATGTTTGTGAATATTTTGCGCACTTTCCTGAAAGTGATTCTACTTTCAATACTGTTTGTGATTTCCTTTGGTATAACATTTTATATGATATTTTATCGACCGGTGAGTTGAAAGTTATTGCCAAATGTTCAGTAGTGTGTAAAATATCTACCTTCAACTGTCCATAGGGAATGAGATCACCATTTTCATCTCCTTTTCGGTCTTTGATCAAGACTATGGTGATGACTACAGGAGAGCTTGATTTTGATGACATATTCTTTAACAGCCAGGAAGATGCTGATGAAGGGAACAATCTTTTCTACCCTCAGATTGCTTACCTTGTGTGGATTGTATTTATTATACTAATGCCCATCATATTGACAAATTTACTGGTAAAAAAGCTTATTAGCTAAGTACTAATTAAATTGTGCATTCACCCCCTGTAAACTATTATTTTATGTAATGTATAGCATGAAGAGGTCCAACACAGCCTTAGTCAATCACTATATACAGCAGAACCTCATTTAAATTCCAACTACACTATATTTGATGCTTTTTGCATATTGAATAGACTTAAAGAACCTCAACTCTTCGTATAGAGCATTTGTAACCCAATGCCTAAACCTATATTCAGACTTTGCAATTGATTGCTACCTCCATGAAGTATGCATCCTTACTTTATATGATGACCCTAAAGACATTAGGAAAATAGAGCAACTTCAACACTGGACTACCAAATATAATTATTTTAAGTGACTATGCATCTGACTACAAGATCTGTTTAACTCAACTCCAATGCATCCTTTCATGTACATCCTTAAAATATCTGACATTCTTTTCTTAACCAAAAACCTCAAAAACCCTGCCAGTAATTTCAATATCAACAATTATATATCATTTTTCACCAGTAACACTAGATCTTGTGGTATTAAATTATATCTCAGTAAAGCCATATTTACGATTTTATTTGGACAATATGGTAGGGTAATTCTATTGTTCTGTATGGTGTTAAACACCAGATGTGCAATGTTGGTAATCAAATGCAGTGTCAGAAAAATATGTTTATGCAAGCTGAATATGAAGCCATATAAATCAAAGGTCCACAGTCTTTTACTTGGATATAAGCCAGTTATATCACAGCTGTCATAGATATTAATATAACTGGCTGATATTCAAGTAAATATGACTTCACATACAGCCAAGGATGACTATTATCTACTATTAACACAGCAGCCATAGAATATCTTAGTTATTAACACTCATCCTCAGACTCATGTCAATAACTAAGATATTCTACTCCTGCTGTGATACAACAATAACAATCCACAACGAAAAAGAACATCATTATTACTCAATAGAATTAGCCACTTGTGGAACTCTATTCCACTAAATTTATCATTTTTAAAAAGGTTGTATTATATGTGGGGATTTCAAATGCACCACTCAGGGTTTCACTCACATATTGACCAGGCAATATCATGGGAATGCAGTTTGCTCATGGCTTTGATTCCCAACCATGATACAACTAGACTTATTATATTGAGCGACATGGAGCATTTAATTGTGGGTTTGGATTTACAAATTAGGCTAGGCTCAGTCTAGGTGCTAAGTTTTGAGTTACTAAACAATGATTGATTGGTAAATCATTTGGGCAATGCATGGATGTGCATTTCTACCCACCATGAGTTCGGCCATTGAGCAGGCCACGGAACAACACAAATAAGGCAACTAGGTGAGTTATAGTCCTAATTACGTAACATATTTACTGTCTCAATAGCGAAGTTAGTAGGCTTACTTTAGTACAAAATGTCAAGACTAAAAAAACTGGATTTCACAATCGCAATTATTCTGGTGCTGTGTGTAAAGTGTAATGACATATGAATAACATTCTAGCCCACGCTATTAAACCTACTGTCAATCATGAGATACTGATGTAGAAAAGTAACAGGGTGGGTGCTCTGTAGTTCTTTAACCTATCAGGTGAGTGTGCCTAGAGTGATATATATATATATATATATATATTTATTTATTTCACTCATACCATGACTGCGTCAGGTTTTACTGATATATACACCCTTAGCCCTTGATCCTGCAGCCCGTGTGCTTCGGGTGTATATATCAGCAAAATCCCTCGCAGCCATGGTATAACTATTACAAGTCTTATTTCTGGAAGTTTCACAGCAAACTGATCCACATAAATTTAGTGTTGTGAACCTGTTGAACCAGTTTTTGGAAGGTGAATAACGAGTAACATTCGCTACCGCAATAGAAGCCATTTCTTTACACCAGCCTATCATATAGGCTGGCGTAGTACTGTATATTAGGAATCATGGAGATTTGGGTTTCCCTAGCCAAAAACTTCACCCAAAAACCAGCTTCACAACTCCATCCTGGCACCTTGGCGGTATTGGTTAGGTATAACCAAGCCCAAAAGTGCCTTCAGTACAATCCTAGAAGCTTCCAATAAATTGATACAAATTTTTGTAAAAAATTATTCAATGGAATTTTCTACTGACCAACTGCCTGCCTGCCTGCCTGCCTGCCTGCCTGCCTGCCTGCCTGCCTGCCTGCCTGCTTGCCTGCCTGCCTGCCTGCCTGCCTGCCTGCCTGCCTGCCTGCCTGCCTGCCTGCCTGCCTGCCTGCCTGCCTGCCTGCCTGCCTGCCTGCCTGCCTGCCTGCCTGCCTGCCTGCCTGCCTGCCTGCCTGCCTGCCTGCCTGCCTGCCTGCCTGCCTGCCTGCCTGCCTGCCTGCCTGCCTGCCTGCCTGCCTGCCTGCCTGCCTGCCTGCCTGCCTGCCAGCCAGCCAGCCAGCCTGATGCCTTCAGGTAAGCATAACTCGATAACGGCTAAGGCTATGGGCTTGATTTTTTCACTGTTCAACATTGCTTCATCCCGAGACATGTCTTTTGGCATACTGCAGTACGTAATGGGCTGAACATAGCTGAAAGTGAAGCGTAATGGCCACTGCACTTTCGAAGCAGTATTTGATAGCTGGGGCATGCGTTCAGATGAAAACATTAATTCTGGCACCATCCTTTCTTTTGATGCGATATACATGGGTTCACCAGTCATAATAATGTTACAAAAAGTCAGTAAACAAACAAGTTTCAGGAAAATTAGGAATTTTAAGTTCAATTAGGGATCATAGAAAAAAAGTAGGGAAACAAGGGAGGTCGCCTACACCTGCAGATATGCTAATGAACATTTTAATCTCTAATTCAGTCTTGTTCTTGGGTATAGACTGGATTAAGGATTAAAATGTTCACTAGTATATCTGCAGATGTAGGCGACCTCCCTTGTTTCCCTACTTTTTTCTATGATCCCTAATCGAACTTAAAATTCCTAATTTTTCTTTAAACTTGTGTATATTACACAATCCAATACAGAGGTCTTACTCACTAGTATACTAGAGAAAATTGATGCAGAAAACCTGTCCTCACCATCAAGGATACCATACTAAAACCACAGATTACCCTTACCACCAAATGTTAACGGAAAGGGCGAGTTCCTACACTACTATAGTTACTTTTGTAAATAATAACAAATTTCTTCTTGCAACAAAGCCACACACTTTAACATGTAGTGTGTAATATGTAGTGTATAACATGCAACGTGTAACATGCAGTGTGTAACATGCAGTGTGTGCAGCATAAGCATAATCGCGTGATCTAATAAAACAATTTTTTGTGGCAAGATTATGGCTTCTTGTCATACAGTTTCCATTTAGATGGGTTTCAGGTATACCACCACCTTAATAACCAGTTTTTTGATACCGGTTCACATCACTACATTAATTTTATTTTCTTTGTCCTTGTAGCTCCCGTGCACTCATCAACCATCTTTAATCCAAATACACTGAAACTATTTACTGTAATTAATTTATTATCTGTAGCATTACAAAAGTAATTAACTGTAATAATAAGTAAATAATTATAAGTATTGTAGTACGTATGTTAAAACAATAGTGCCCAACTGTAAAAAAATGTGATATTTACAAATATTCAATGTGCACAATAAGTGGCATCATTACCATTTGGTAACAACATTTTTTGGTTCTATAGCACACTAGATAAATATTGGGAATGCCTGGGCCATGGACTACCAAAGCTTGAAAGGAGTTCCAAAGTAAAAAAATGATATTATTTGGAAACGTAGAGTTGTATATGTGAAAAATCACATTATTTTGGCTATACTTTTGCTGGCATATTGTGACACACATGCAAGTCATTATTAGGTATCTTGATATGAGTGCTTTGTTATGTACTCTGTACATATATGTAATAGTTGTATCATGGGCCTGAGTGATTTGCGTGATATGTACACCCAAGCTCAAGGGCCTTCAGGCCCAAGGACATGGGTGTACATATCAGGTAAATTACGAGGGCATGTGATACAACTGTTATATACCATGCAGACTAATAGCCTGCTGTGGTGGGCGACTAATTACCCAAGCCAATATGAGGCAAACCACTGAATTTATTATATAAACAGTCTTGTATAATTCAATTATGTGTCAGCAGCAAGGAGCATTGTAGCTACATTTGTTAACATGAACAGGAAAACCTATGATATCACGGAAATGCTTAATTTAGCAACAAGGTTTTCTAAACATCCAGAGGAGTAAGCTTTGTTGTAGAGTGGTTGCCTCATGATATACTAAAAGTAGGCATGGTTCATGATTAAACATGCAGACAAACATTTGTAGATTCCCCATGACACTAGTTCTCACCTTAAACTTCAGTTTTGTCAACTCATATGGTGGTAAGAGTGTCAAATTTCCTCTGTCTGAGTGCTGTAGGATGCAAAATTGGGCACATGGTTTTCATCACATGAGCAATACTAAACCCCCACAATTGAATGCTGCCAGGATTCTTATA
The DNA here is from genome assembly GCF_963678975.1 of Dysidea avara. Lineage (NCBI taxonomy): Eukaryota > Metazoa > Porifera > Demospongiae > Dictyoceratida > Dysideidae > Dysidea > Dysidea avara. The sequence goes on from NC_089286.1 coordinate 7,396,750, forward strand.
AAAACAAACAAACATTACCTCATCAGATATCAAGGTCATGGTACATTTAAAATAAACCATGGTTTAACTTAAATGTATCATGGCAAGCCAGGGTTTTTGAGATATGTACCCTGAAAATTTCCTTTGAAATTAGATGGTTTCATGGTACATATGTTTATATATTCATTTCATTTTTTTAGGTTGGTTTGGCTGTTGATGATATTAAAGGGATTCAGGATAAGGCTGATTTAAAACATTTGAATCTTATGGTTCGTTAATTGAAAAGTAGATGAACATTTTAGTGCCAAGTTTTACCTTTTCTGCACATCAAGAGGGATAGGTATAAACAGTGGACCCGGGGACCAAGGACCGGGGACCTAGTCTGGCGCCACCCGCCCCTTCGCAAAAAGTAAGGGTCTGGTAAAATACAAATACCAAATCATTTCAAAAGGAATTCAATTAGACAGCGCACGTAATGCTTGTTACATCAGATGATTGCACTTCAATTCTAATAGAGGTTATCCGTTTACATCATTTATGTCATTTTAAGTTAGTACCGGTTACTAGATACCATGTTTTTGAGGCAAAAATCAATGGGACCCATGCGAGAAAATGAAACTTTTTACGATTTTGCACAATTGAAGAAAGACTTGGGGGAAACACTACACCGAGTGAGTTACTTATAGTAATAGCCAATTGAAGAGGGGACTGGGTTAATTCAGCGGTACAAGCCAGCGAGTAGCTGGAGTTTAATGGCCCTGTTTCTTCCAGCTGCGAAGCGATATTACTAAGCAATGAAAAACATAACAAATGCACCACAGCTTTCTTATTTTCAGTAACGTTCTTCAGCTTGTAACTCACTCTTCCTCCACACATTCACAAAGATAACCTGTAATTATATGGAACATATTTAGTGTGACGTCAAACGGATAACCTCTATAAAAGCATTACCAAGGAAATTTCTGTGTGAACGTCATTGGCATGCATTAATTGGCTACCGCCGAATCTGGGTGGTAGAAATGATTTAGTATTTGTATTTCACCAGACCCTTACTTTTTGTGAAGGGGTGGGCGGCGCCAGACTACCAGGGACCCATGAGGATCCAGCTCCTTTTGGAATTTTATACACTTCACAATATTCTATACTTGTACTAGGTACCTCTGCAAGTAGTCTTGCATGGCTAATCCACTTTATCCCTGTCATGCGGTATGATGTTACATACGATGTGCACCAATTAGAAATTATAAGCGATTAGAAATTATAAGCGTCTCTGAAAAGTGACTGCATTTGTAGGCCACTTGCCTGCTGCACAATGAGCATAGTAGTCTATTATGTCACCTAGCTACAGAAACACTGTGCAACTGCACCGTGATGTATGAGGTCCGGTTGTCGAGCTCCTGGACTGAAACTTGCTAGCTAGTGATTTTTATTTTCCCAGAATAACTGCTTGCAATGTTTGTAAAGTTTAGCTAGGTGATATAACAGACTAGTATGCTTATCATGTAGCAGGTGAGTGGACTATAAAATTAATGCAGTCAACTTCAGACACTTTTTCATAAGCGCTTATAATTTCTAGTTGGTGTAAACATCGTGCAAGACAGCACTGTGATGGGGAAAAAGTGGATTGGTCATGCAAGGCTACTTGCAGAGATACTTAGTACAAGTATAGAATATTGTGAAGTGTATAAAATTCCAAAATGAGCTGGATCCTTGTGGGTCCCCTGGTCCCAGGTCCTTGGTCCCCGGGTCCACTGTTTATACCTATCCCATCAAGAGGTGCCCATTTGACTAAAGATGAACTTTTTACAGTGTGCTTGTTGTGCAGTCTGTCCTTTTTATGATCTCCTGCATATCTGTATTATACTACTGTATATCTGTATAAACCTATTCTTTTTCATAGGTGAGTTTGATTCAACGTGCTGTTATACACTCAGATAGTATAGAGGTGGTGGAGTGTCAGAATGAGGATAGAAAGCAGTCCCTGATTAATCAAATATTGTATCAAAGGGATTCATATTTGCAAAAAGCTAAAAGATATTTCTTTGAGCTTAGAAAAGATGATGGCAGGTTAAAAGATGATGCTTATCCATTGGTAAGGGGTTCCATGTTTATATTATTTGCTTTGGATTTACATATTACGTCAGTGTTGTTATAAGCATTAATTAGTACACTCTGCATGGCATGTAAAAGCACAATGTACAATTTGGTTGCAATAACAATGTAAGGATGAGGACTTTCGCTTTTAGTATTTGAGGACATATATGTTAAATTTCTGTGTTCTTAGTTGAACGCCATTAAAATAGATCACATAAGCATGTTTACTTAATAGTTATACCACGGCTGCGAGGAAGTTGCCGATATATACACTCAAAGCCCAAGGGCTGCGGGTGTATAGTATCAGCAAATACCAAGCAGCCATGATATAAGCATAGATAATGTATGCATTCCTAATGGATTGGAAATGCCCGTTAAATTATTTTCCTATCCTAGTTACGGTGCGCCAATACATTAGGAAATGTACTGTGTAGCTATTTGGCTTTCTCTGGCTTGTTTGAAGGCGTGGATATTCCTTTTACATTGTTTATTGTGTTGCGTTGTGTACTAAACAAGAACACAGCGTGTCTGTGGACATTGAGAGAAATATTGTTTGCGACATGTGACAATGGCAGGTACGTACCAGCTAATATTTCAGCAGTAGTACTCTTAGCCAACTTCTCGTCACCGCATTTACACAACCAAAGAAATGTGTGATACAATGAAATAGATTTTATGCCACAGTACTGCTCAACTTGAGCTAAACAATTGCACAAAGTAGTGCCTGTTTTCTGATGTTTTATCGAAACAGTGGAAATATACAGCAAAGCAGTGAATATCTAACTAGCCTACTACACTCTACCTGCTACAAGTGGTGTAAACAGCAGCAAAGAAACAACGTTGAACTTTCTGTTTCTTCAGGAAATTTGCACAACCGTTTTGAAACACCATATTTCACCTTTGAACCTGAATTTTCTTATGCTGTTGTTTACTACTCTCCAACGTCCCTACCCAGTCCAGCCTCCAATTAGTGTAGGTGGTAACTAACCCAGTAGTAAACAACAACACTAATTTGCTGGTTACAAGTACAGTGCAATCTTCCACCTGTCGAGGCTATAAAGTTTACGTGCAGCGAAACAAGGATGGCCCATGACGTCACTGTGTAAATAACATGGGCATTTCCAATCCATATGACATACATTATCTATGGTATATGTGATATATATAACTTGTGGCGTACTCACCTAATAGGTGAAAGAACTACTGAGAACTCATCCCGTTTGTTTTATACAGTAGCATCTGAAGATTGATTGTGGTTTTAATAGCGTGGGCTAATGGCCATCAGAACATTATCCATACATTAAAATGTTATCAATACATTACTATGCTTCAACACGCAATGTTAGAAAACCTGCGATTGTGGGATGGAGTTTATATTGTTATCATTTTTGTACTAAGTTAAGCCAACTAACTGGATCATCGATAAAACACGATCACAGTACCTTTCTGATTGTATACTACACTAGATGATTTTTGTGCAGATCCATTCCACTTCACCTCCCCACTTCCCATATCACATGATCCATTATGTTTACAAATTGCATTACAGATTGTGTTACATGTTTCAATTAACCATCATCATGGAAACGACTTTTTTACAAAATTATAAACAAACCTTCAGAAGAGTATCTACTAAATCATTGTTGTGCGAGTAGTCATACTGGATCACGGAACTGGATACTGAGCACTAATATCATGGCATATAGCTATTATGTTGTCAAACACATTGTCTCCACCCCAGCGTTCCATCCACATGAGTTCATTGAGGTAGGAGGGTAGCTAGCTGATGACGGTGACATCAAAACAGTCACTTGAGTTTCCTCTTAACGTGATTCCAGTAGCTTTCCACGTTATAACCTAGTGTCATGCTCATTAAGGATGCTTGTCCTATTGAAGGTGAGTCTATATGGTTTAACCATTTTGTTTAAACTCTGGATATGCGGAATGCTGGTGTGGAGACAATGCGTTTGACAACATATGCCGTAATATTAGTGTACAGTATCCAGTTCCATGATCCATTAGCTAAGATTACTTACAAACTAAATACAACAATAATTTAGTAGATAGCTACACTTTTGTAAGTCTGTTTATAATGTTGTAAAACCCATTTTAGGTAATGCAATCTGTAAACATAGCAGATCATGTGATATGGGAAGTAGGGAGACGAAGTGGAATGGATTTGTGCACAAAAAACTATCTAGTGTAGTATGCAATTAGAAAGGTACTGTGATCATGTTTTATCGATGATCACAACTAACTTTGCTATTGGGACAGTAAGTAAGTTATTATAATTATTAAGTTAAGCACTTAGGAGTGTAAGTTACTAACCTATCTCAACGTAGTAGTAGTGGCTTTGCTGTTCCATGGTCTGTTCAAAGGCTGATACGCGGTGTGTAGAAATATGAATCCACGATCGCCCAAACAATTGTTTTGGGCCTTCATTATCCTTTAGTAACAAACAACTAGTCTATCTTAGCAAATATACTAAGCTTAGCAACCACTACAAAAATGAGTCCCACAATACAAAGTTCTATGTTGCTCAATGTAATGAGTCAAAGCGCATCGATTCTTTGAACTAGCTGGATATCAAAGTCATTGGCAAACCACTTAATGATATGTGACCGGATTTGCAAAAAGGGGTCTTCCACACACATCCAATTTACCAACTTTGACAATTCATAACGTCAGTTTGGGAAAAGGTATTGCCTTGAAATTTAGTCAGTAGTGTGCACCAACATCGATTAATGGATGGTGAAAATTTCAAGCTTGTATCTTGTTTGAACACAAAGTTATGGGTTTCCAAGTTCATAGAATTGGATGTGTGTGGAAGACCCCTTTTCGCAAATCCGGTCACATATTGCCATTGCCTGGGCAATATGCGAGTTAAACACCGAGTGGCACCTTTGAACACCCACGCTAAAGTGGTATATTACCAGAATGAAGTAAGCAACATCACAGCACAAGCCCAAGATCTTAAAAAACCCTCACTGCATGCTCCCTGTGGTAGTGATGACTAAAAACAATCTCTTTGAGGGGTAATGCATTGTACCAGCAGGCTGCTTATCTTGTTCAAGTATGTTTGAAATTCTGCATGGGACTATAAACTTTCATTGTATAAGTACAAACCAGGAGTATGGTAGTACTTTTCAGTAGGGTTCACCCTTAAAATAAGCGGTTTCCACCAAATGCTGTACTATAATCATTATATAATTATTACACATGATGAAAATCACCTTTACAAAAGTGTCTTAAGGTATCTAATATCAAATCCAGTTTTAAAACACTTACAGGTGGCCATATATTAAATTTTTAAAGTCCCCAAAACCTGATTTTTTAGTTTGCCAGTTGGCCTGCAAGCGTTGCAAGCAAATGAGGCAACACATGGCTACCATTCATGCCACAATAACAAGCTCACAGGTGGCATGACTGGTCCCAACAAGTGTCTTTCTTACGCACTTTTCCTTTCCTTTTATTTTCAATTACATGGTTGCCTTCAGGATACCATGCATATTGGGGCATTATGGATACTTTCCTTAGAGGAGTGTATTTAGATACCAGTAAACTAATCAAGGGCTTAAGCTACTGTAAAAGGGAGTATACTTGTATCATGTCCTCCAAACAATGAGAACATCCTGCCACGTGAGAACATGCTGCACGTGAGAACATGCTGCCACGTAAGAACATGCTGCCACATGAGAACATGCTGCCATGTCCTTAATGATCAGAGCTAAGGGACTATGCCCCTTAATGATTTAGTTACAATCAGCTGCAGTTTTGCTGCAGTTTTGCTGCAGAAAAACAAGACATGACATTGAACCACACCCCTAAATCTACTGCATAACTCAGCAGCAAGATCATGATACTCTAATAAGCAGCCACATGTGAATATATCATAGCTATGCTATATTATAAAAAATTAGTAACTAGTACAATTTAAAATTTTATAATGATGTAGGTTTCTAGCAATAAAAAGTAGTTAACAAGATATGCGAATGATGTAACTATGTGGGAAAACTACTTTGGCATTGAACAGATGGAGGTAACATGCCATTGTAGGGATTTTCACACATAGCTCAACTACTTTTTATCACTGTAACCCTACTTCGTTTTTCAAATCAGTAATTGCACTATTAGCATTGGTCCAGTTGGCTGTGCTTTTCTTTCCTGTGGACATACTATGCAAGCATTTTATGGCTGCTGTATGCACAATCCATATCCAAATAGATTGCTTGGACTTCCCTACAGAACCTGACTATATAATTATTTAGGATGTATATAATCCTAAACATTGGTTGATGCATTTCAGAAGTGGGATGTACAGGCTCCACATTCTGCATTTCTTCCTCAATGGATTAAATGGCTTGTTTATTCAACTCACAACTCACTATGTGTGGTTACAGTTGGTGATACTTGCTGACAATAATTGCCGTCAGATCAACTGCCACAAAACTCACTCAGTGTTTAACAACTTTACAAATAGGTCCTATCGAGCAAAATAATTTAAGCAATGTTGTAACCCTGTAATAATTGCTTACCGCATTTTTCTCAAGTAATGGTGATAGAATCTTTATGTATTGGCCTTCAAAAATATGTTTTAACTACCATGTAGACCATCAAAATAAAGCAAGCTTGTTGCTTTTGGGCAGTGAAAAATACATTGTAGAGCAACAGTAACCTTGTACATGCAAACTATCATTTTGCAGGAAATATATTCAAAGCACAACAGCTGTGAATATACTACTAGCTTGTTCTTTGTGTTTATTGCTTGTATCACCATACCCTGCTGCTATTTAGTAGTGTTAATAAGTGTTTATCAGCTGGTCTGCGATTCAGGTAAGCTGCAAACTTAGTATTATCATACAGTACTATTGTAGAGACCACAAAAATGTGGGCATGGCCCATGAAAAACTTTTCCAAAAATAAGCCTTGCTTTTCCCAGACAATGATGAAGCAGTATTGGGTAGGTAAAACTAAGCCCAAAGAAGCCTTCAGATTGACCCAAGACACTTTCAAAAAGTGGCTATGAATTTTTTTTGAAAATTATTAAACAGAATTTTTCTACTGACTGAGTAACTGACTGACTGATTCCTTCAGACAAGCATAATTCGATAACAGCTAAGGCTATGGGCTTGATTTTTTCACTGTTCTGCATCACTTTGGCCCGAGAAGTGCCTTTTGGCATGCTGCAGTATGTACAATGCATTCTTCATAGAATTACCAATGTCCTCCTTTGTGTCCCATTTATCTTTACTGACAGTAAAAAGTGTTGATTTGGTGGTAGCACGTGATGGCTTTCCTTTGTAACAGAAATTGTCCGTATTTTTCATAATGGCTACTTTGATTGCAAAGGTGCTTTTTGAATAGTTCTTGATTCGTAATGCTGTGTAACTGGTTGAACATAGCTGATAATGAAGTGTAATGGATACTTCACTTTTCAGATGATAATTGATAGTTGGGGCACGCGGTGCCATTTATTTTTTTTATGTGGTATGTGTGGGTTCACCAGTAATAATAATTCTATTTCACAAATAAGTTTTAAAAAAGTACACAAAATAATTTGGAAATTTCAACTAGAGTAGGGAACATAGAACATTGATAAAGAGTGCTGAAACAAGCTGGAGTAGTCCATGATATTTATTAAATCTCAGTAAAACAATAAGAAGTGTTACATCCCTACTGTGAATTTCTATTATGGTATCTTGAGCACTTCTTATTATTTTACTGTAATTTAATATCATGCACTACTCCAGCTTGTTTCAGTACTTTTTAATGATGTGCTATGGTCCCTACTCTAGTTGAAAATTCCAGTTTTTTTGTGTACTTGTAACATAACTTACAGTAATTAGTTTTAGCATGAGAAGCAATAGAACTCCAGAGGGCCCCATGCTTGTAGAAAGAAATATGCCAAGAAGAAAGTTCCTGCAAGAAAGAATGACACAGTGAATGTAATAAGCCATGGTGGTAGTAGAATTATTAACCTGAACAGACTCCTGCAGGTGATCAGTCAACATGCAGCTACCTGCCAGTTGTGTGCAGATAGTGCTTTCTCTGGTAACTAGGCCATTGTACTGGTGGGTGTGAAGGATCATCAAAAGCTGTGTTCCATTCTTACTTCTTGGTGTGCCAGCTGTCATGAGGAATTCCAGTTTGTGACATCATTGAGAGTGCAGGGTTTATGTGGAGGTTGCTACTGACAGTGTAATCTGACTGCAGTGTGGGGACAGATAGAGGACATACATGACTGACAGAGTGAATGGCAGTACTTGGCATACCTTTTTGATAGAGAGCGCCTTCATGGCCATTGAGAAATGTATTGGAGACTGGTGGCAGACTCTTCTCAATGAATCAATGTAGCAGACTGGTGAGGAGGAGAAAGCCGTTGCCCTTTCCAAGGACAGCAAATACGGATTACTGTGATTGTGGATGGTGGCTGGAGCAAACGTGCCCACAAACATTTGTATAATGAAGTCTGTAGTTGGCATCATCATTGGAAAGGAAAGGAGACTGGGAAAATCCACCTCAGTAAATTGGTAAGAATGAAAAGATATCTCATCTATGTTATAAACTGTAGCTTCACAACCAACCTGTGTGAAAGTTGGTTGCATGTACAGACCAAATTTGATGTTGGAAAGCAGATCAACATAACCTTCTACATCATTATGATCCTGCCCAAGCTTTCTCTGAAAGGTAAATTCATTCGGGAAATGAAGGACTGGATTAGCGATGAGAAATCCTTCATTTGGGAGATGAAACAGTTCATCTCTTGAAAGAAACGAAAGAGATGTTATAATTCACACTTATTGTAACAGTCTTTACATGCATGCTAGTGTTTTGTTAGTTATAATTTGTCATGAAAACAACCATTAAACACTCTTACCTTGCTACATCGAAGTAAAAACAGCAAGAAATAAGAACGGGTCATGTCATCCGCATGCAAACAGTACACAAGTAATTGGCCATTTAAGCGCAAGCAATACATAAGTAAGTAATGTTTGCATGTCTGTTATTACAACCAAACAATTGTTTCTGGAACTTGAGGGTATCCTGTACCCTTAACTGCAATTAGAAATGTGTGATGACAAGTAAAGCAGTTGATTAAGGTACCCATCAAGAAGCCATGTTGGATTAGATAATTGCTGAGTATAGTGGATCTGTGACTTATCATCCACACTTGGGCAGTAGCAATCAAATTGGTTTATTTGTTAAATTTAATTAAGCCTTCAAGTGCCACCTCCCTTGATCTCTCAGCGAGTTTATCACTGGGCCTTGGACCTTGGAATCATATTCGTGGTCACATCCATCATATCCAGTGAGATGTTTTAAAGTCTGGATTGTTTCTGATGCAGCTGATTTTTTTTGTTGATGTTCTTATTAAAGCTTGTGATTCTTCCACTGTACCCACAGTCACACATCCAACTGTGTGCTGAATTGTTTTTGCCAACATACATATAAAGGAAATTGGAGGCTTGGACTAGATGATTGGCCAGCTTATCATGCTGCTGTGTCTTCTGCTAGGAGAGCTCAAGCTATTGCTTTTGACACCATCAGAGCTCTATTCTTAACAAGTTAAAGTCTGGATCTAATGTGATTGACTGTGGTGAAGCCTTACCAAACACATTAGTGAATTTAGTAAGTCCTGTACAAGATTTGTTCCTGATGTTGATACTCTTGCCACACCTATTTTGCTGTCAAGTTATCGCTACCTATTGATTTTGATCCAGCCCCACCCACTCTTCCCCCAGAAATTTCAGCAGTTGTTCATCAAAAATCATGGTGGATAAAGTTGTCAAAAGTTTGCAATATTCTGGGCTTGCTTGATGTTAAAAAAGCAGGGACCAGATGTTTTTAGTCCTTATATGTTGAAATATTTTTGTAAAGAGCTTTATCTTCCACTGACCATATTGTTTACACATGTATGTTGGTCTGTAAAGATTCTGCTATCATGGAAAGTATTATGCATTACTCCAGTATATAAGCAAAGAGGTGATGCTGCTGATCCTCACTTTTACTGTACAATTGGTTTACTTCCTGCTTTAGCAATGGAGTCTTTTGTTCACAATTATACTATCGCATTTTTCCTTATATTCCATCTTCTCAGTTTCATTTTATTAAAGGCACTGGAGCTTAGGACTGTGGTACTGCAATGGCACTCACTGCTATTCAAGCATTAGAACATCCACACAAAAACAGCCAAGCTGTGAAGAAAGGTGTGGCCTTAAAAAACCTGGGTGAAAAAGTTGTGAAATCAAAGGTGGCGGCCAACAAATGGCTGCAATGATATTAATACTAATAAATTTAACAATGCACACAGCCATTATTAAAATTTATTAGCATAACGTCATTGCAGCCGTTTGTTGGCTGCCACCTTCAATTTCACAACTTTTTTCACCCAGGTTTTTTTTAAGGCCGCACCTTTTTTCACAGCTTGGCTGTTTTTGTGTGGATATCACTTGTTTTTGTAATTGCCAGTTCCAAAGCCAGCTTATATGGTTGGCCTTGATAATTCCTTTTGATCTTTCCCCCTGTACTATACAGGAATCATGAAAGACTATGTGGCAAATGAAGAACTGAAATAAGATAATTTTTAGAAGGCACATATCTTTTTTAATTTTACTTTTGTTCCTAGGGTTATATACCAGCACCCTTTTGCCACCAACCCTAGCACTAAAGATGTTAGAAGTGCTAGACAAACTGGTGATCCTAGTGAAAGTGGCAGACAGCCCTGATGTGTAATCTAGCTCCTCTCAAACACATATAGCACAGTGTAACAAATAATAACTAATCCTATAATACAGCCATTACATCACAGGACTCCTTCTGAAGAGACAAGGAAAGAAAGTCTTCTGTAAAATACAGCAGCAGCAGCAGCAGCAGCAGCACAATCAATACCACCAAATATTGAAATACAAGTGAGGTAAAAGAACCCATCTCATTTCCATAGTACTACGTTGTTCATAGTTGCATTGTTTCTCACATTCAAAACATCGATAAAGTGAGGATACTTGAGTACCACGATATGAAGGTGCATTAGCATTAAACACTTTAACATCAAAAATGCCTTCTGTGGCTTACTGGCCTCCCCAGAATCCTGAAGCAGAAATGTCTAGATAAGCTCCATCCTCACCCATTTCACGAAGACACGTATATCCCAATGATAGCTGGACAGGTTCGACTCAAATTAGGAATTAAGATACCCTATCCTGAGGAAGCTTCCATAACAGAAATGGTTAGCAATTACACAAATCAAGACTATGGACATAAAATGGTGAATTTGATTCCATAAAGCGAGTATGTTGGCCACCCACCTGCCTGCACCAGCTGTACTTGGCCGCATGACACACTTGGTATAGGCTTTTTTCATAATATTTGTAGTAGCTACTCTAATAGAGCACACATTTTTTCTGAGTGCTTCAATACAACGCGTGTAGAATGTATGGTTTGCAGATGATGCTGCTGCTGCTGCTGCTGCCGCCGCCGCTGCTGCTGACTTGGTGGAAACAGTTGTCTGGTTTGGATCCTGGTTATGGATATTATGTGAATGCTTCTAAGTCTTGGTTGGCCATTAAAGAAGATTACTATGACACTGCTTGCACCTTATTTGCTGACACTTCCCTGTGCATTACAACTGAAAGTCATCTCTACTTGGAAGCTCCTCTTGGTTCCCTTTAATTTAATTCCATCTTTCTTCAGAAAAAGGTATGTCAATGGCGGAATGACATTATTCAGTTTTCCACTTTTGCTTCCAGTCAGCCACGTGCTGCATATTCCGCTATGATTCACAGCCTGTCATCTTGTTGGACCTTTTTAATTAGGACTGTGTGGGATTTGTCCTCTCAACTTGCTCCCCTTGAGGAGGCTATTCGTCTGCATTTGCTACTGAAGTTCTGTCTCCATGCCCCTAATGACTCTAAACGGACAATGTTTACTTTGCCAATCCGTCTAAGGGGCCTTGGTATATTTGACCCTTGTAAATCTTCCCAAGACACCAAGACAACCATCAGTTTTCCACATTCGTTACATCCCCCCTAGCATCAGCCATCTTGAATTCAGCTTTTTTGTTTTGATTCCTCCATCCTACAACAACAGTGTGCTCTTAAACAAGAAGCTCTATCCACCAAACGTTAGAATCTCTCTCAAAGATTTTCTGAGTTTTCCTCAACTTTGTCCAGCATTCTCCAACTGTCCCTGGAACTTGCTGGTGAGAAGGGTGCTTCCTCCTGGCTTTCCACTTTGCCTTTGGAATGTCATGGATTTGCTCTCCACAAAGGTGACTTTAGCTCTCCATTACAGTTGGTCTCCTAAGAATCTTCCTGCCAGCTGTGTCTGTGGCAGATCCAACAACATTGAACATGCTCTCAGCTGTTTGAATGGAGCCTTCCCCACCATCCTCCACAATGACATCCGAGATTTGACTGCAGAGTTAATGTTGAAGGTTTGTCATGACGTATCTACTGAACCTCCCCTTCAATCCTTGATGGGTGAATTTCTCTCCCTACATATAGCTAACCAAGATGTTGGTGCTCGCTTGGACATCAAGGCTTCTGGCTTCTGGGGTTCTCGGTTTGAACCTACTTTTTTGATGTTAGAATATTTAACTCTTATACCCCTTCTAATCATTGTAATCCCTATCGCCAGCATGAAACTTCGAAGCTCCATCAGTATGAGGAGAGAATGTGAGAGGTGGAACATGAGAATTTTAGTTCTCTTGTTTTTTTAACTTCTGGAGGCATGGGTGCCTCCACTACTGTGGCTTGCAAATGCCTGGCCTTCCTCCTATCATGTAAGTGGAAATCACCCTATTTAGGGTGATGAGCTGGCTTCGCTGCCATCTTGGCTTCTCCTTATTGCACTCTGCCATCATGTGCATAAGAGGTGCTCGTTCCTCCTCTGGTCATCCCTTTAAGGGTCATGTTCCAGCATCAGTTGACCTAGTCTTGGGGCTATTTAAGCCCCATTTCCTTTTTTCTGTGTTCTTTAGGTTCTGTTTCAGTAGCTCTGTAGGTGTAGGGATAGGTTAAACTTATTTTATAGAACATCTTAGCATGGAGTAGAGTGTGGTGGATGGGAGTGTCAAATAGGGCCAGTTCTTAAAAAACTGTAGAATGTTCCACTGATTGATCTACAAGTTCTATGAATTAATGTTGATGAACTTTCATTTATAAAGTAGAAATAAATTAAGATGATCAGCCAAGATAGCATTGGTTCAGTGGTTAAGGATGCGGATGTTAGATAAGTATGGAGGTCCCTGGTTTGAATTCTGGTAAATATTTTTTCTGATATTTTTTGTGCACCTTTTACCCCATGGTAACTGCTCTATTAAAATATCTCGATCTCGCAATTTTATACATAGTTGGAAATTTTGTTATAACTCTAGGACTGTTAGTGCAATTGCTTTCAAACCACAAAAGGTTTGCACTACAATAGTTAGTCCATGTACAGACCAATTTTCAAGTTATTCTATCAAGCGGTTTACCCTGGAGGTGTGACAAAAATCACCTTTAGAATTTTGAAAAATTGCACATAACTCCTTTGTGTTTGTCTAAAACCAAAATTGGACTGTAAATGTACAGTATTACACTCTCACTGTCAACCAAATTTTAAGTAAATTGACTAAAGCACCCGTAAGTTATTATGATTTTTCTAAAGTGTGCAAGACGAAAAAGAAGGAAAAAATACAAAGAAAATAAGATGAATGTATCTCAGTGATGGATGAGTGAATTCACCTCAAATTTGGAATGGGAAGTACCCTACCCCGAGGAAAGTGCTACAGCAAAAGTGTTTAATTTCCATTCAGCTATTATCAAGCTATGAATGCGTGAAAATGGCGATTTCTTGGATCCTGTCAAATACACACTTGTCTGTCATGCGCCTGCACTGGCTGTACTTGGTCGCGCAACACACCGTTGTGTGTCTTGATCAAGGGGAGTGTCAAATTGTATCCTTAGATGTCCGTGGGGCATTTGATAGTGGAGTGGCTTGCCAAGCATCTTTTGAGTATTGGGATGAGTAGCGTTCCCCAGGGAATCCTATGTTATATCTGCCACTTTGGTTTTACATTGTGACTTATTCCAATGTGCTGATGACACATTACTTACGAAGGTGAAGGAGGAATGATGGATTAAGGCTGCTGATTAGTGCCGAAGAGATAATGCTGATTTGAATTGTGCATACGTATGGGGCAGACTGTGGGACAAATTTTTAGCCTGCTAAATGTCACTCAGTGTGTGTGTGTGTGTGTGTGTGTGTGTGTGTGTGTGTGTGTGTGTGTGTGTGTGTGTGTGTGTGTGTGTGTGTGTGTCACTGAAGCATGATACAGATTGTCATCCTCCTTTATTATGGCTTCTCTTCCTATTGAGGAGGTTGTGAGTTTTAAAACATTAGGATTCCATTTTGACCATAACTTAACCTGGTGCACTATGATCAATCAATTGTCTACTTGTTGTCGCCAGCAGATAGGAGCTCTATATCATGTGAAGGCCTAGCTATTGCTTTCATGTCTTTTGTAAGACCTGAATATGGCAGTGTTGTATTTATGGGTGCTTCAGCTACCCATTTGTCTAATGATACACTGAAGATGGCTGAAAGATTGTGTGAATGTATATTTCCTACACTATACATTCTCATCACACAGCTAGTGCTATTGGTTCACTCTGTAAATTATTTGTATTTCCATGGCCGTGAATCATTACAACTTTTTGTCCATCCTATGTTGCTCCTACTACTCATTCATCTGAATTGAGAAGCTTGACTAGTGACTCACTGTTGTTATCCTCTACTACATAATTTAGACTTATTTAGGAGGAGTTTTACTGGTGCTACTCCTGGTATCTGGGTGCTTACTTCAATGGAGATCAGGCAGAGAGGTGCAGAAGAAGGGTGGTCAAATATTATGAAACTGTTACAGAAATTTGTATGTTGATGCCATTGTAGTTGTTTTGTAAAAAAAGATTTGTGAAAATTAATATCTTACTTGATAGCCAGCGTGCATATTTTGTTTGATATATATTATGTCAAAAAGTGCAGTTCTCAGTATTCTGGATATGTTGTAAATACGATAAAGCGTCTTTGGTAGATAAGTGTCCTAACTATAGGGGCCTAAAATGTACATGTATGTACACCAATACAAACATAAACACAGAAAATTTGTGTCCTTCATGAAGAATTACCAGTACACATTTGATTTGATTTATACACACACACACACACACACACACACACACACACGCACACACACACACACACACACGCACACACACACACACACACACACACGCACACACACACAAGCACAAACACATT
This sequence comes from Dysidea avara, assembly GCF_963678975.1. Taxonomy (NCBI): domain Eukaryota; kingdom Metazoa; phylum Porifera; class Demospongiae; order Dictyoceratida; family Dysideidae; genus Dysidea; species Dysidea avara. Next base: position 7,412,122 of record NC_089286.1, read on the forward strand.
ACATACATGTGAATGCACAGAGATATGCAGCTTTATTTGGTGCATTTTGTCTATAGTCATCTACAGAGGAAATTAAAAAAGAGATTGCAGAACTCAAGATGTTGATTAAAGATATGAAGCTGAAAGACAATTCTGACCAGAGCAGCAGAGAAATAGAGCAAAACAAGAAACTAGATGAGCATTTGAAACAAATGAGCTTTAAGTCTGCTGATGAGGTGAAAACAAAGTTCATTGCTGTGGATGAACCTGCTAAAACAGAAGAGTATACACTTGATGGTATTAGCGGCAGCAGCAACAGCAGTGAAGTTGACAAATAAACTTGAATGTGAACATCGTGTTATAAGCAATCGTTTTACCTTCCTTTCATTTTGGACTAAAGTACTAGGCCTAGGATAGAATACATACACTTTAAAAATCTAGCTGCTTATAACACAACTGTAGTTTGTGCAATAATTAATTGCTCTACGTATAACTGAGAACTTTGCAATATAGTAAGGGTCAAGCATTGAATCACAGCATGACAAAAGACTATATTACAGTAATGAAGCAAATTCAGCTGCAAGTTTACTAAATGGTACATGTGATACTGTAAGTGAAGGTATAGGCAATAAAGGACAAGTACTACCAGTACCACAATTTGCATAATTTTGGATGTAAATATTAACCAATTAAAGCTTAAGATTTAGTACTGAAATACTATTGCAATGTCAATTCAATGTCCAAGTCTGCACTGAACACCTGCTTTCATAATGTTCTACATAAGTAGCTTAGTACAGAATAAGTTTCTTTCAGTCCAAATTACACTAATACAATAATTTACAGAAGCAAAGCAAATTATCATGTAATTTAGTTATGTGAAGTTACCATTGCTTTCACAATACATATAAATTATGTACAAGGCCAGGAAAAGTTGCTGTGATGGTAAAAACTACTAAACATATATTGATCTTGCAAATCATAGAAGGAATTAAATTTGTACAGCCCAAAGTAGTTTTGTTCAATGTAATATTCATATTTATTTGTAATTATGTTCAATGTTTCTGTTCATACAGTACCACTGTATGGTTTGGGCTGTCCTGCCAAAAATATCACCCTAACAATCAGCCTCACTTTTCCTTCATAACAGCTTGGCATTATTTGTTTAGGCATAATCAAACCAAAAGTACCTCCAGAATAACAGTTTCTATGGAATTTTAAATTTCTACTACCTAACCGATGTCTCCAACCAATTGTACTGCTATGATTATCACTATATATTAGCTTGATTTCTTCACTGCTCAATGTCATTTAGGCCCGAGATATGCATCTACAATGGGTACATCATATTTGTCCTTCTTATTTGTGTCCCATTTTTAAATCTCCATTACAGTGCAGGTGTTGATTTGAGGAAGCACATACCTATGCTGGAATTATTATGAAAGTTTTGTACTGACTGGATTGATTGCAGAGGTATTGTGTATAATTGGTGGGACATAGCTGAATCCAAAGCAAAATGGCTACTGCACTTCTCTGGAATGATAACTCAAACTTGAAAGATTTTAGTAAACAATAGAATGATTCCATTATATAATGTGAGGTAAAACTTGCCATAAAAGTTCTTTTTGCACTTTTCACTAGTTTTTAGCAATTATAATATAGAATAGCTATCACAATATTTATCTAACTCTTCAAACAATCTGGCATAGTTTTATTGAACTACACTTTTGACGAAATTTGTACAGCTGAACTATGTACTTTTGGAAAAATTTGTACAGTGGCAGTGGTGGATCACGGATTTTCCAAAGGGTGGTATGCTTTGTGATGCCAAGGGTGTATTACAAATGCAGAGGTCAACTGATATATAGTAAAATTATGTGGAAGAAAAGTGTACATTTGTGTGCAAAGTAGCACACTATATAGCATGACCCGCAAGCTTGCCAACCTTGGGGGATCTGGGGGCATGCCCTCCATCCCCCTTTCCCAAGGAAATTAGGCTTTCTATAATTGAATCTCAGGGCATTTTCAGCAGTTTGGTAGACCAATGTCTTGCTTTAAAACTGACTTTAATGTGACCATTCAATCTTTTCATCTGTAGCTAGATCACTATCAAACATTTAGCTAGATATGCTCCATTATTAATGAATCAACTCCTCTTAACCATCTAATTTAATCTGTGAGGTGAAAACAAAAGTAGGACTGGGGGGCAGTGCATGTTGATGCTTTTAAAGATTGGACAGACACAGCGCATCTTACTAGCAAGCATGGATTGGACTACTTTACCTACTATAGTAGCTACTGTAACTATATGTTTTGTACCTCACTCCATTCCTCTTGTTTAAAGATTATGAGCTTTCTGAAATTGCTGTTGCAACAGTTACTATTGTCAGACAATCAAGACTAACCTAGCTACATCTGCAAACCAGCAATGGGGTCATATCTGTAGGTAGCTGGTACAGATTATAAGATTAGTATACAAAAGTAACTCAAAACATTGAAGCCATTTAATTCACTCTTGAATAGTTATACATTAAGATCATCTCTTATACCCATAACAGAAAGTAAAACCCACAATTAATTGTTTTATAACTATAGAGTAATCAAACCATTGATCTGCTGTCACAGTATTGAGTGCAGTTAAGAGGTGGAGCTATGTGAAGTTTGAAATATGCAACAAATATGGATTCCATTCAGAGGGCCTACCCCTAGGAATATTTCAAGTTTTGGTCAAATCATGAAAGACATTTTTACTGGTAAACTACGAAATACAGATTGTGACTGTTCTATAAGGGTATATAGTTGACTACTCTTTTAGAGTTTTTAACTTTTGCAAATTGCCTGAAAATTGAAAAACCTATTAGATCTGTCCCTGCTCCAATAAAAACAGTCAAGTCAATTAACTACCTGATTGTTCTGATGGAATTACTGACTGATATAGAATATGTTGACCCCAGACATGCATTTTTACAAGCAAGGATTTATAGCATGACAATTATTTTGTCTGTTGTGCAAGTGCATAATGTTTGCACTTATTAGTCAATTATGCTCAACATTATAATATGTTAGCATGCATAATGTTGATCATGCATAATGTTGATCATGCAGAATGTTGATCATGCATGAGTTTTTGATTTATTTCATTTTGCTAGAATGCATAATTAGTTAACGCAGAGAGAGAGAGATAACCATCATTAGTAATAAGATGATACATACAATACATTATTAGTCCTCAGTCTCATGCGATCACAGTCAAATCAAGCAAAATGAGATCTTGTGGGCACGGCAAGGTGTGTGTACATGTAAAAAAAAAGACTAACAACAATAATTACAAGACAAAATTAAGTTAAGTGCTTGGTTGACCAGTCACTACAATTCCTGGCCAAGAAAATCTTTTGCGAACATGTCATACATTGACGAGCAGCACTGCACGTCCGAGGATCTGTCGGATGGAAGATTTGGTGTTTACAGAAAGTTGTTACAAAGTCAATAAAATTCTTGATGTTCTGAATGGAAGAAGATAGGTAGTGACATAGCACACTAATTTATTTGGGATCTACCGTAATTTGCTTTTATTGTTGTAAAATAATTTTTGTATGCAAAACTTGTATGAAAATTGGTGGTTTGTCTTTTTTTTACATAAAATCAAAATCCTCTAATAGAGCAGTCATTCACGTAAATCATATGAAATATTATTACACAAAATTTTTTATCACGAAAATTTTTTGCACAATAATAAAGCGAATTACGGTAGTGCTATATTTCTATAGGACTTGTAAGCCATCAGTATTATGAATCAACCTATGACTATTATAATAATTCAGGCTCATGTTCATGATAGTAGAAACTTCACTAAAATTGAGAGATCAAAGGCTTTTAGGCCACTCCAAATAAATTCTCTGTTTGCCGTCCTGGACTCAAGCATATTTGCATGCAGGTGGTCCATTTCCACTCCTTCGGTTTCCCAGTTGTTGATAAAACATTACGAAACATGTTAAGGTGTGCACGTGACAAAGTGCAAAAAAAAAAGTGAGGTCAGTTGAGAAAAATTCCATTACCCATTATAATACATCTACACTAAGAGCAGACCTGATCTCTTTCCACAGATTCCATCGTGCTATATTAGAACTCTCTGTGGTTAGCTATCACTTTTTGGCTGCAAGGAACTGTAAAGAAGATCGCTAGCCTACGGTTCATTGCTGCTTGACCTTCAATTTGCTGGATTTTAGGTTGATCAGTCTTGCGACAATTGAAGTTGGCTGTCTAAGCCAGTGCCACGAACTGTTACAAAGCTCATCTACTGAAGAGTATACGTTGCGTACTTCATCAGGCAGCTCGTGTAGCCATCTCCTGTTCATACAGGATATATAACTCTCCAGCTCCCACATCATGGAATGTAGTTGATCTGTTGAACATTTTTTCCTACTAAACTGATATTCTATGTATAATTGTTTAGTTTTATAAGTAGCTACTGTACATAGCTATAATTTATTTTATTTTTGCCAGGGTTCCAGTTATTACGTACTTTTTTAGTAACTTGGTAGCTAACCTGATACTATAATATTATAGACTCTTGAGCTGGTGTGCAAAAAAGGGTCTTCTAGCCTTTCCAAATTGTCAAGTTTGAATAATCATATCTCCTCATGTTTTCAACCTATCGCCTCATAATACACCAAGCCATAGTGCTATATGTTAGGGGTAGAAGGGGACCAAATTTCGGGTGATACCACATTCACAAGTCAAGTTACAGGTTACCAAGTACATGCAATTGAAAAGGCTATAAGACCCCTTTTCGCAGACCAGGTCACTTAATTGTTCATGTACATTGTCAAATTATAATGGCGTTTATCTCAGGGCCTTTGTGGCCTCAGTAGCATAATGTGTGGCAGTGCAACACAGCAAAAATGTTGTACAGATAATCTTATCGATTATGACAGCTTCATTCATGGTGGTGGCCATCAGGGTGCCTCGTGGTAAGAAGTGTTGCTACAGTATTATTAGGGAGACTGCATGATACTGCACACACATAACTCATAGAGACCCTGTCCCCCATAACTATGAGCATTCACATGTCAGGAAGCCATACAAAACAACTCTGCTTCTACTAAAGTTACAAAAGTCCATTTCAGCTTCAGTTCATATTTTGTAAACAACATATTGCTGAGTATACATACCTGGTCCATTTATTGCTTTCTGCTCTAAGTTAGAGGATATTGAAGTATGTATTTAACACAACTTTCTGTCTCATAATACGGACACTGTCTCATAATTACATACACTGACATGCAGATATACAAGTTGATTATCATATCAAATTGTTCTGCATAGCTCATAGGCTGGTAGACAGCAAGGTGAAGTTTGCAAAATGGTCTATAGTTTATTTTCAATGCAGTTTTTGATTGCATGTCCTGTACACCTAAAACAATATTTCACCTGCTGGACAGATGTCAGCATTGGGCATCTTGCCATAGCAACCAAAGTTTAATTTGCTGCATAGCAATCATACAAATTTTACAAAAAGCTTTTGTGGGTTTAAAGTTTTACCCAAAAATGGCCAAAATTGCTTGATAACCTGACCGGTTAACAAATCTGAGGTATTACAATTGATGTCAGAAAGTAATTGATTGCCATAACCCCTGAAGGCATCATTATGTATACGTAGTTATGTATGTCTCAATAATCATCTGATTCTTCACATCTGTTCCACTATTAGGCATGAGGCTATTATGCTCCAAAAATTGAGCATTATGCTTTTGAGAATTGCCCATTATTCCCAAAATTATGCCACCTTAATTGGCTAATAATGCCAGTTTAATGCTGTATCAGGTCATTTTCATTGATGTTCAAGCTTCAAATAGTCTTACATTCTTTAGCTGATTGCTGTATTAGAGTATTTCATTTCAATGTGATTGCTTTATTAGAGTAATAATATTCAGTGACTGTTCTATTAGAGTTTCTGACTGCTCTATTAGAGTATCTCGATCTTCTTAAACGGAATTGTGCAATCTGTAGATTTTCCTACTATTAAAGCTTTATAATCACCTCAAAATGCTAGCATGATTCCTGATTTCCACACATACCTATTATGCCCGAAATTATGCTGGCATAGAGTAAAGTATCAATTATTGGACAATATGATGTTCGGACAGCTACCATTCACTTCCTGGAAATCCTGCAGCTTAGGTTATTGTACCAAAAGGTAGGCTACACCAAGCAATAATTATCCTCCAATAATCAGCTTTGCGTGATTAAAAGCTTAAGAGTTACAGCCAATAGTAGGCATTCCAACCTGATTTTTAAATTCTGGAAAAACGGGCTTTTTATATGTTCAATAGATAGAGTATTGATTGCCGACCTCAGAAATATATAGTTTGTTGGGTTGGAATTAGCTACTTTGGCATGCACAGTGCTTAAAATCTGAAAAAAGGTACATTTTTTCTCCAGGGTTCCCCATACATTTTATAGGGAAAAATGACACAATTGAATCGGGAAGCCATCTAGCAATCTGGACTATCTTGAAACTGCAGCTGCAAGTTTGTATATGTAATGAGAGTAACTTCAGGTCTTATTGAATCTCAGCAATCTTTGTATGCTTTGTGGTGAGCAAATATGCTTCACCTATTGCACACTTCTCAATACAATGGTGTATACCCAAAGGCAAGTAGCTATCTCAAGTTGGTAATTAACATGAATTTATAAAGGTAAACAACTAAAGTGGAGGTGCCACGATGATGCAACAATACCTAAGGTGGAGTTGTGGTTTCAATTATGGCATTGTTATGCCGACTTTGAAGTGGTTTATACTTTTGAGCTGATGACACAGCCATCAGGAAATTGCTCTGGAGCTGAAAATCGCTAATCCCAGTGAAGTAACTACGTACTTTAAAGTAAGCACCAGTGACTACCTTTCACTCGACAGTACGTTTTTTAAAGTTCTCAAGTATTCTACATAGATTACAAGGCTTGAAAAGATTACAAAACAACACAAAACTTACTTATATGTAACGGGCACGATAAAACTAAGATTTTCATGCTGATCATCGTGTGGACAAACCCCACAGAGATTTTTATCCTCGTTGGAGCTCGGACGACGGAGCAATCCCAAGTTAAATATGAGCTGTCATTTTGTGCCAGGGTTCTATTGGGGAATATACGGAGAATTTTTTTATTTAAAAATCTCGGATACTGGAATGCCTACCAATAGTATGCTTAGTCCGATAAAATCTATGTTCGGACAAAACTATCAGTTGTCGGACTTTGATTTTTACTACCAGTAAACATGTCCAATTTATTTATTATTTTTTTTGGGAAGACTGCATCAGTAGAAAAACTACTGCTTTTCAGCAGTGCCCATACATAACATACATATAATTACATACACATTAACTTACATGCAAGTAAAAATTAGCTAAAATGAGATTTATATAAGTTTTTAAATTGTCCAAGAGTAGCTGCAGTGTAAATTGAGGCGTTCCTTTATAGTAAAAACTATTCTTTCCATATGAAGTCCTAACTCTTGGTACAAAAAGGCGATGACTGTTTCTTCCAACATGGGAGGTAACAGTTGTAGTGTACTGAAATGTTTCTCTCAAGTAAGCTGGTGAGAGCCGATGGATTCGAAGAGTTCTATAAACAAGGATGGCAGTATGGAATCTTCTACGTTCAGCCAAAGTATGGCACAAAAAACTTTGTGTAGCTGGGGTCAACGAACAAAACTTAGAATGAATACGTTCAAACTTTTTAAAGTACTGTACAGACGAAGGTGACCACACAACATCACAATAGTCCAGTAAAGGAAGTACAAAAGCACAATACAACTTGCCCAGCAGCTCATTAGATAAGGAACACAAAGGCAAACCGACTCCTTGGATTCTTAAAAAGAAATCTCCACAATGCACCATCAGAAATTAAAGAACACGTCTACAAACAATTGCTCTTACCATCATTAGAATACTGCTCAACCATCTGGGACCCCTATCATCACACTAGTATTAGTAAACTAGAAATGATTCAACACCGCGCTGCTCGTTTCGTTTTGAACAAACCCTGGCACAGATCTAACTAAAACCATGATAGCATCACAGACATGTTAACCAGTCTTGAATGGCCTACACTTCAAAACAGAAGAACAATTGCTAGACTCACCTTCTATTCAAGATTGTCAGGAACTTACTAGCAATACCTGATCATTGCTTACCGTCACCAACTCCAGTGTCCTCCACCCGTGCTCAACATCCTCTCAAGCTAACTCAATTGCAAACAAGAGTTGATGTGTACAAATACTCCTTCCTCCCTCGAACAATTATTCAATGGAACTCCCTTCAAATTCCTAACATCAACACGATAGATCTTGAAACATTTAAGAACGCTGTAAGTAATATAATATAATGTGTGATTGTAATGCTCATTAGCGTGTTGCCCCTAGTGGGCTTTGCAAATTATTAATTAACAATAATAATAATAATAATTATATAAATAACCAAGTACTAAGAATAATACGAAACGCGGTTAAAATTACGTCATAAATAAATAAATAAATAATTAATTAATAATTAATGTTTGAGAAAACTACGAGGCCTAGAGACATGAATCAACCGGGGATAGATTCGCCTGTGAATGAAGGCACAAACGTATAATCATCGCTCCTGTTCGTGCTGATGACCTGACCATACGTGTAATTCTATATAACGCCCAGTACCACACCCTTGCTTAATTATTTACAGATTGCGCGAAGAAGATTAGCGATGCCCAATGCAGGAGAGCCAGAAGCCACCTGTGCAAACAAGAAGATTACAAGTAAGTTTTATGTTTGTAACATCTCAAGTCTCCATGCCAGCTGCCAGTGGATTCATTCACGTAAATAAACAATACTACACTGAAGAAAACATTAAAACATATGCCACGCTCTTTACAATACAGTTACATATAGAATACAAGTAAACAATTTTGTCTTGTGCAGCTGGCATGGCGAACTTTCTTTGTGTTGGTGTCAGGCAATTCAATACGTGCTTAATCTTTTTTGCCTTCACCTGGCGTAGCTACTAGGCTCTGGCTGGCTTGGCTGTCTTCCTTTATCTGGTTCATCTGGCTTGCATACTCCTACAGCATTGTGTAGCTATCTCCTGAAAGTTGTGTATGCATAACTATAGTGTGTCACCCATCACTGTGCCATTGCTATATCACTGATGAACCTTACTTAGCTCTAGTTGATGTTGATATACAGTGCTGTATATTGCCTAATAATTTTTATCTGGTGATGTTGCCTATAATGTATTGCTGCATACAATACTGCAATAATGTATAGTTCTCTCCTGTATGTTTTGTATACATATACTTTGTACACATCACTGTGCCATTACCACACCAATGATGTACTGGAACTTAGCTACTGGTGGCCTTTAGTTACAATGCCACTATTGTGTTATATCTGTCACTACTGTGACATATTGAGATGATTTGGGGATCATACCTTCACCACTTAATAGCCTCACCGGGGGGCTGTCACGTTGGCGTATGTACTTGGTTGTATGTGACGCGGTCCTAGTAATAATAATAATAATAACAAACGATAAGACAGTGCAGCCTAGACTGCACTCTCTGATAAACATATTGAGTATGCTTCTGCCAAGTCAAATTTTCATCAATGTAAACTCCAAGATATTTAAGAAATGGTACTCGAGAAAGCTGTTTTCCGCTGATATTAATACACAAATCACTATCCCGTAATTTCTGTCGAAAGCCAATCAGCATTACATGAGATTTTCCCACACTAAGACTTAACTGGTTGGTCCGCAACCAAAAGTCAACAGAATCCATATCACTCTGCAAGCCACATTGTGCTGAGAGCAATGTGGCCCTTATCTATGGGCCACATTGCTCTCAGCACACAATGAGTACAGGTATATTGCAAATTTGTATGCAATATACCTGTAGTCATTAGCTATTAATGGCCAAAAAATAGTTTCGTTATCTTTAGCATAGAGGGAATACGAGCCTCACAATTTTTAGCAGTATTGTCGGACGCCCTCCGCTTTAATTTAGCCATGCCCACCAACAGAGTTCATGCTTTTTACAACAAATGCACCAGTGCTAAACCACAGAAGAACTACTGAGGTAAATAGATATTTTTCAAGAGTAGAAGTGTGCTTTAAAGTTGATATTCAGGATATTTCTATTGGAACGCAATATTTTTGGCTCCTAAGAGGGCATCTCCAAACTGATTTTGCAGGTACGCTTAATGTCATAATGACGCTAACTTCAGACTCTCCCCTCCTTAACGTCACACTATGAAAACAATGCATTGGCAATAGAAGCACAAAACGTTATATCAAGAGTTAATAATTAACTCTTGGTTATGCTCGTGGTTATATTCTTTACCTGAAAACATAGTCTATTAGTCTGGCGGCGCCCGCCCCTTCGCATAGAGTAAGGGTCTGGTACACTTAGTATCACCGAGTTGTTCTGGAGGAATTTAATTTGAATGTAACGACGTAACGAAAATGGTGATAACGGAAGTGCCTCACCCAAAAGTGTGGCAGTGATATTGAACTTTCTTTGCCTTTACACAGGCGAAAGTGGATTGGTCTACTTTTATAGAGTACACATGTCTCCCTACCTAGGAAATCAAAGCGTAACCCGGGTTTTTCGCGTATCAAACAAGGCGAAAAGCCCTTCCCGAAATAACACTTTCTTCTCGTTGTTCTTTATTAGCTAACTCCTTCTGTTTCTTTCAGTACTGTTAGGGCATTTGATTCATTCTTTTGACGTAACATAAACAAAAATGCGCTGATTAAACGTGGAGCGTTCTGATTGGCTGCACCACTTTTTGGTAATCCGGTACAACTCCACTATACTAAGCATACCAGACCCTTACTCTATGCGAAGGGGGCGGGCGCCGCCAGACTAATAGTCTATAGCTGCTTAATCACATCACTTTCTTTGTTCTATAGCTGTTTACACTATAACTGCTTTAATAAAAATTAATAGCGTCATGGGCTGAACCCCCTCCCCCCTAACATCATTATGACGTTAAGCGTACCAACATCAGTTTGGAGATGCCTCCTACATGAAGGAGATGCACGCAATGTGGAAAAATGAAATTACGAGAAACAACTTTCTGACCAACCACATTTGGTGCTTCAATCGCAAATACCACCTAGAAATGAAAAGATGTTCCTTCTATGGATGCACATAGCAGCATTTTCTTCATTTTTGTTTCACCCATATAAGGTAGAGAAAGAAAAGCCTTTCAATTTCCGTGACAGTATTTGTGATAGGACACCAAGACTAGCATATGTAGCTAGGTGGTCAGGAGGTGGTTTTACATAACTTCATTTTTCCACCTTGCGTACATCTCCTTCATTTAGGGGGCATCTCCAAACTGATTTTGGTACGCTAAACGTCATAATGACGCTAACTTCAGACCCCCTCCTCCTCCCTCCTTAACGTCACACTATGAAAACAATGTATTGGCAATAGAAGCACAAAACGTTATATTCTTTACCTGAAAACATAGCCTACAAACAGTATAGCTGTTTAATCACGTCACTTTCTCTGTTCTATAGCTGTTTACACTATAAGGCCAATGAACTTGATTAGCAGTTTCGCGTCATCGCCTGCATGCTTTTGATACACCCGCATGGAATTTCATTATTGGTATTTCAGATCGAAATACTCTAATAGAACAGTCACTTTTACTCTAATAGAGCAATCAGCTATACTATAATGGAAAAATCACTTGTTATAGATTAGTAACGTACTTTAGCTATTTAATGCAAGAGTAATCAGTGTAGATCTCACTGTTTTTTGGCAGAAATCTTCATGTTTGGATGTGTGTTGTACTTTTGGAAAATAATGAATAATGAATAATAACCGCCCGCCCGCATCAAATTTTCAAAAATCTGACTGGTAATCAAGTTTCATTGGCCTAACTGCTTTAGTAAAATTAATAACGTCATGGGCTGAACCTCCCTCCCCCCCTTAACGTCATTATGACGGTAAGCGTACCAAAATCAGTTTGGAGATGCCCCCTTATAATTAGGAGCCAAAAATACTGCGTTCCAATGAAAATAACCTGAATATCAACTTTAAAGCACACCTCTACTCCTAAGAGATATTTATTTACCTTCTTCTGTGGTTTAGCACTGGTGCATTTATTGCAAAAGCATATAAACTCTGTTGGTGGGCATGGCTAAATTAAAGCGGAGGGCGTCCGACAATACTACTAAAAATTGGGAGGCTCGTACTCCCTCTATGCTAAAGATAACGAAACTATTTTTTGGCCATTTATAATAGCTAATGCATGAGTACAGGTACATTTTTTTTTCTTTCCCGGGCTGGATGTACTGTCCTTGCCTACCACCCCCAGCACCAAGGAGCAAGTGTGCTGGACAACTGAAAGGGGGACAACTAAAAGTCCCTAGGGCCAGCAATATGGCCCATTTCCGGGGAAGCATTGTTGGAACGATGAAGGATGGATCGTGTTCCCCGGATACACATTGTAGCAGAACGAAGCAATGAAAATGACAGTGTGCAGCGAATCCACGCCAGAGTGCCACTATAAGATGTTGAGCTGTGGCGAGAAAGCATGTCGGCCAGACGACGATAGAATGTTAGTGCTTCTCCTCCCATTCCACCGGTTGTGGAAAAAACTAAAGGGGTAAAGGAAGCCTGTTCCACCTCCCGGACACGTTCGCCATACTCTCGCTTCTTCTGTAATTCATGATGGCGATATACAGATGGTATGCTGGAGTTACGGTAACTTGGTGCATTAGGGTGAAACACCCTTACGTCAAGAAAGGCACTTTGTCGCCGTCCCCAGAAACCATGCACGTGCATGAATATCTGCCCTGGCATCATCCTGTCGGTTCGCAGACTTGGGAGTGATTACTTCACCACTGAGGGGCTGTAAGGGAGGCTCAGTAGCAACATCTGAACACACCCTTGACAATAAACCTGCCGTGATGTCACGCAAGTCATTGTGTCGCACAAAGGTTAAGCCCCCATGTTGACAGACCATGGCATGGTCGATAGTAAAAGAAGCCCCACAGACACAGTGACTGGGAACATTCAGTAACTTCCATCCGTAGCGCAGATGGACAGCATCCCAGAACTCTTGTTTGTTAAGATGGAAGCCCTGCTCCTGTAATGGCAGGGCCAGTAACCAGGAAGATGCACCGGGTTCATGCACTGTTCAAATCAACCGCCCTTTGAAGTTGGGAAGAAAGATGATCTCTTACATGCATTGCGAGTTCTTTGCGAGTTCTTTGGAAGTTCTTCGCATACAAATTTGAAATAAATTGGACATTGTTTACTGGTAGTAAAAATCAAAGTCCGAAAACTGATAGTTTTGTCCGAACATAGATTTTATCGGACTAAGCATACTATTGGCTGTAACTCTTAAGCTTTTAATCACGCAAAGCTGATTGTTGGAGGATAATTATTGCTTATTGTAGCCTACCTTTTGGTACAATAACCTAAGCTGCAGGATTTCCAGGAAGTGAGTGGCAGCTGTCCGAACATCGTATTGTCCGATAATTTTTATTTTTATTTTTTTATTCCGGCCCTAATGGCACTCCCATCCTCCCCGATCTCTAGCTAGAAGTTAAACCTAATTTAATTTATAAATGACAAAAAGCAGAAAAAAGAAAAAGCAGCTAAGGCCACTCCAATTGGTAATTATGTTTCTGGTCCACCGCCCGCATCCTTTTTGGAGAATGTGAAATTTCAGAAATACATGGATATAATGCCCGCATCAGCTTTTTGAAAAAGCTGGATTTCAGAAGCTGGATTTCAGAAATAAATATTGGGCTGCAACAATTATGCTAAATCTAACTATCTAAGTGTCATAATTCGTATTTTATCATTGAAAACCTGCAAGAAATGGGCAGAGTGCATAGTACGGATCGATATACTCTAATAGAACAGTCAGTAAATCACAAAAAGTACTCTAATTCAGCAGTCACTTCATTGTTGCATTGTTGCTGAATTCCGCCCGCCCACACCTAAAACTGATTTTCAAAGGACCAGAAACATAATACCAATTGGAGTGGCCTAAACCTACAGAGCCTACACAGGCCTACAAAAACACCGCATGACCGCTATATACACACAGCAAAACCCCTGGACAGGGGCCTTAACAAGAAAGCCCTGCAGACTACTGACCAAACTACAGGGAGTGGGAGCATGAAACAGAGTTCAACTCCCACAAAGGACTGCCAGGCAACAGGCTAAATAGATGTAAAAATGTCCGGGCATTGTGGCGCCACAGACAAACAGAGAGTTGCTCTAGCAGATGGCGGTAGCCGCGGTATGCTAGGCCACGAGAAATGCCACTCCTGGTGGTTGTCCTCAAAGCAATATCCTGCAAGACAGGACGACTAGCAGCAGACCACAAACCCAAGGAATCAACCACCAGGGGGACAAAGACACCTCCATGCAGCTGCCTGTATAATCGATACTTTACTAATCGCCGCATTCCTATATCCACTATTATCTAATTTAACTTACTTCCAAGAAATGATGCAAGTTATGCTTTGGGGCACCATATGTGGTATCCATGCAATAATACAATAAAACAGTTAAAGAGTTGAACCACCCTGAAATATTATTATTATTATTATTTGTTTACTGTACAGAAACCTCCATATGGAGTATATAGTACAGCAGATTAAGTTAAGAATAAATTGTAGTGATTGTACTTAGCTATAATTAATACATTGTTTAAATGTGCTTAAGGTAGGTGATTCCACAGTACTGCTAGATAGGTTATTCCATAATTTAATTGTAGAGGGGTAATAAGAGTAAAGGCAAGAATCAATTCTGGAGTGTGGCTGCAAAAATCGTTGATCGTGGCCTCGTGCATGGCTTGCTGTTGGGATTAAATAGGTTCCATTATCGATGTGAACTTGTCTATGCACCATTTTATACATCATAACTAGCTTCAAATTGTTCTGTCGCTGTTCAAGAGTTGGTAGATTCAGGTGATCTAGTATCTCAGTTACACTAGCCTAGGGTGAATAATTGTTTGTAATAAACCTTGCAGCTCTTCGTTGGACCATTTCTAACTTGTAGATGCTACTGTTAGTGTATGGAGACCAGACAGTTGATGCATACTCTAAGATAGGACGTACCATTGCTAGATAACACAGCTTCTTAGTTTGTTGAGTGCAAGAGCTAATATTACGTCGCAAAAAGGCATTGGCTGAGTTTGCTTTACAGGTAACATGTTGGATATGGTTTGTCCATTTCAGGTGTTCATCTATTGTTACTCCCAGGTAAGTGGCACTGGTAGATCATGATAATCAGAATATTTGTCTAAGGTGCCATTTGTATTATAAACACACAATACAATTAAGCTTTTGAGATCCAGACAACTTTCGTTCAGTGGAGTCCTAAGGTGTCCAGAATAGTAGCTACTGTAAGAGTTTATATTTTATATAGGATACACACATAAATTATATGTATGGCAGTGCACTACCTCTTCATCAACCTTTTTTTATGTACAGTAAATAGATCATGATAATATGCCCTTTGTACTGAAGCTACGTATGCAATTGCCATCACTGATGTTACCTTTTATCATTTGCACTGAAATGGCATCAAATCAAATTCTCTATACTAGATATTATTCTCCTACACTTGCTGCTCTATCTTGCATGAGAATTTTCAGGGGTAGATCTATAGGATTTCAAAAGGGGAGTGCTAACATAATGGTTGGTTGGCTAAGAAAAGCGATAACTGGTTAATACTATAGTGTGCAAAGTACACTCTATCTAGTAGGATCTGGGGGCATGCCCTCACAGAAAAATTTTGCAAATTTGGCATTAAAATTTGGCAATATTTTTGACTGAAAAATGATGCCACTTTGTTTAAGTGATTCATAATGCTTTCACAATGCTTGTAAAACATTGTGAGTCACCTAAGTGTAATAATGATGAAATGCATTATCCAGAACAGTTGTGAGACAAAAGGTACTATATAAACATAATAGGCACAATTTGGATACCCAGAGGCGGATCCAGGAGCTGGCAAGGGGAGGGGCACAAACAGGCTGAGTTGTAGCTAGGTGGTTGGGGAACTTCTCTTGTTAGTTGCTGCATTTTTGAAGCAGCAAATAATCACCACTTAGTAGTATCTCACTGTTGATTTTTGACATTTTGGCTTTTGCAGATGGTTGTGAAGTCTTAAAGCTGTGTAAAAGGCTATGAATCTCTTTAACTACAGCAACACGATAAATATTTTTAGAGGCGCTTAGTACGCACGAAGGTGCTGGGGGCAATTTCACAGTTAGTTTGACTTTGGTTTGCTTTGATTTCAGGTGAATTTATAAATGCTACTAAGATTTGCACGTTTTCATGAGTTAATTGATCTAGCCCTGACATAAAGTTTAGTATTTTAATCAGAAGTATGGTTCCTCCAAAAGGTGAGGGGGGGGGGGGGGGGGGGGGGCATTTGCCCCAAATGCCCCATCCTGGATCCGCCATTGATACCATCTGCAGAAAAGCTGAAATTAGGGACCCGCCGATTATACTCATAATTTTACCTATTATGCTATGCTGCACTGCTCAAAAATTTACCTATTATGCTTAAATTTATGCTCAATATTTACCTATTATGCCCAAATTATGCCCAATCATTTATGCCTCAGTTCTCATGCTCTGCTAATAATTTCCAGTTTATGGATAGCTGAAGCACAAACTTACTTGTCAAAATGCAAATCACAGAAAAGATCGATATACTCTAATAGAACAGTCAGCGGTGTGAATGTTCTATTAGAATTACTGACTGTTCTATTAGAGTATATCGATCTTTCTGTGATAGCTATTTAGGGACCCGTCGATTTCGCCAGCAAAATTTTTGGCATAATGTTTGGGTAAAAGCAAAGAGCAAAATGCTGGCATAATACGTGCAATTTTTGTGAAGTGGACATAAAAATTGCACAAAAGATCGAGATACTCTAATAGAACAGTCAGACACGCTAAAATATCGACAATGCATAGCTAATTGTTACAAGAACAACAAGTGACAATCGAGATACCCTAATAAAACAGTCGCACATGTTAAGCAATGTTAGCTGGCTTCTTGCTTTACATGTTAGAAGTAATTTCTGATCGAGATACTCTAACAGAACAGTCACTTTAAGGCTAAACTGTAGCTTTGCACTTGGAAATATTCAATTAACAAAGATCAGTGCTGAGCAAAATTATAATTCTTGAGCAAAATATGGAGCATAATAGGTGAAAAATAAAAGAATTGCTGGAAAGAAAAATAGGTAGAAAAAAAAGCAAAATAGACTGGTCCCTATAGCTATTTTGATAAGCAGGAATTCATACTATTACACAAATATTCTACCTATTATGCTAGCATTATGCTCAATGCTTCCAGGCACCTATTATGCTCATAATTATGCCAGCATAATCGGCGGGTCCCTAGCTGAAATCCTGCACATTTTGAAACAAACACAGTAAAAATCAGATTTATAGCTTTGTGAAGAGTGGCTAAAGATTGAGATGCTCTTTTGAGATATCCTAATAGAATGATCAGTTATTGATGTACAGTGGAACCTGTCTAAGCCAGTCACCTTTGGCTTGGGCCAAGATTTCTTGACCTTAATAGGCAGGTGGAATAGTGTATAAACTTCTCACTAGGGGAATTTAAAGCTGGTCTTTTTAAAGAGGTGGCCTTTCTATACAGGTGGCTGCTAAGACAGGTTCCACTGTATTAATAATACTCTAAAATTAATGATCAATCAGGATAAGAGCACAATAACTTTGGGGCATAATGAGGTACAACTGACTATAATAGGGGAGATGGAGCAGCATCAGACAATTTCAAAAGCATAATTCAGAAATTTGAAATTAGCAATCTGATACTTCCAATGATTTATTAGAGCATAACGAGGTTTTTTATTAAAGGAGATCATCTAGCACACATTTTTTCCTTAGAAATATTTGTTTATTGGACTATTATTTATTGTGTATAACTTTACATGCACATGATAACAGCAAGATGTATAATTACAGAACACATATACCAAATAAAATGTATTATGATTCTGTACACAGAGAAATTGATAGACAAACATATATAACACAACAATATATCTGACTAAGTGTCTTATGTACAATAACAAAATGTATGATAGTAGTATTGTGTTGTATGGTCAACTGTTCACATACCACATGTATAATGATAATTCAAAAACAGAACAAACAAATAAAAACACACCACCTGAATAATTGCTATAAATTAAACCACAGATAGAAGATGGACCATATAGAATTTAGTCATCATTATCCTCAACTTTCTTCTTGCTATATTTGGCCCTAATTTTTGCCAATTCTTCATCATCTTCATAGAGAAAGTTTTTAGATGAGCCACCATTGTAGTCCACTACGTCATCATTGTGATCATTATCATCAAATTTTGGTGCATCCAAGTTTCTTCCCAAGCTGCTGTGTTTCCTACGTGTTCTACTAGGAATATAGTCATCTTCATCAGATGAGAACTGAGACTCTGCAGTTTTTGATCTTCTAGATCGCCAAGGTTTCTCCGAATTCTTATCCCCATTGTTGTACTTCGGTGGTGACCTTGATTTTGATTTACTTGATCGACTCTTTTGGGAATAAGGCGATTCGTCGTCACTGATTTTGCCACGATAGCCATAAACTGGTTGTTTAGACTCAGTAAGAGGTTTAGTGTGTGGAGAGTGAGTGCTCCGTTTACGAATAGGAGGTTCATCAGATAACTCATCACTGCTGTGTGTACTGTAGTTGCCTGGTACGTAGCTACCATCAGAATCATCAATGATTTGACCTCGGTCATCACCACCAATACTGTCATCGTCATCATCCCCACCCTCCAGAGCTTGTTGGAATGACTCTATCCTCTTCTGGGCTAACTTGAGCTCTGACTGTAATGAAGTATGCTCTGCTCTCAGTTCTTCTAGTTCAGTCTCCTGTTGCGAAATAAATTATAACAACCATACAACAGTTGCCATAAGTTTACTTACAGCCATTTTTCTTTTCTTGTTTTGGTCAGATTCTTTTCTTTCTGTGTCAGCGATGTCATCACGTAGTTCACGGATTTGTCTATGTAGTCTAACAAGTCACACCACATTAAAGGTTGTTGCTGCATTAGTTAGTACTCACTTGCGAACCATATCTGATTCAGCTCTGGAGCTGGCCACTTCATTTTCTGCGTCCTCCATTTTCTCCATCTGTGCCTTGAGACGATGTATCTGAGTCTGAAATGCAAATAGAGATAAAAATCAACAAAAGAAATGTGCAAAATATTACCTCTAATCTTCTATTAGAAGTCTGTTCAAATTCCAACTTTTGTTGTAGCTCTCTGACCTACACAGGAGCAATATTAAAAATTACTCAACAGTCAACACTACACTGACGTATAGCCAGAAACCAGGAGCAACAGTGGTATAGTGCATACCTTGAATTCAGAGTTATCAAAGGTTGTGGTCCTTGCTCTGTCGTGTTCCAGGCTGGATATAGTGCTGTTAAGCTCAGAGATCTTCTTCTCAGCCTCTTCCTTTTCATACTGAACTTCTTGTAGTGTATTCTTCAACTCTGCAAACTCCTTCTGAAGCATGGTCAACTGTTGAGACAAAATGTTATGATCATTGGTTAAGCGTTGATAACTTGTTGATACTAACTTGACTTAATTGTGATTCTTGATCTGACTTCATCTGCTCCATTTCATCTTGATCTTCTTCCAACTGCTCATTAAGTTTTGACTTCTCATGATGCAGCTCACTGACTTTAGACTCAAGCTACAAGAATGTACATAACCACATATTACCTGAAATATGTGTGAACATCCACAGGTTGCACATGACACTCATGTGTGTATGTAAAAAAGCTAAAGATTACCTCCATCTTCTTCTGCATCAACTCATCATTCTGAACTTGCAACTCATCATAATCATTCTGTAGTCTCCTGTGTTGCTTATGGGCTGCCTCCTCATTCATCTGAGAATCTTCCAACTGCATGCGTAACGTCTTCACCATGTTGGTGGATTTGTTTGAGGTCTGTTCATATTCTAGTTGTGTTTGTACATCATTCAGGAGGGCACGTGTCTTCTTCAGCTGTTTGCGCAGTGCTCTCTCATTTTCTGAGTCGCCAACTTGTGCCTGCAGTTCAGCTACCTGACGATCCATGTCTCTGCGTGCCTGCAGTGAAATATCTCAATCATAAATATATTGGGTACAACAGAATCTTTATTTCAATAAAATCCACTGTGGCTTATTCCCACTATCTACTGTATATACTGTACACAATCTACACACCTTTACAGCAGTGTGCTTCTCTTCCAGAGCATCTTCTAGCTGGTTCTCAAGGCTCTTCACTTTCTTGTTCATGGTGGACTGAAGTTGGTCCATCTCTTCATCACGATCTTCCATCTCCTTTTGATGTTGTGACCGATGTGTCTGTAGTGACAACTCCAGACGAGATTTGGCCTATATATGTACAATTATGTATATAATCAATTGTAACTTTTAAAATAAAAAATCATATGTTTCACTAGTTCATACAAAAACTTAACAGTAAACATACATGCATACATGTTTACCCTAACCAAATATTTACCTGTTCTAAACTCTCAGATCTGATAGTTACTTCATCCAGTTCATCTTCGAGCTCTTCAATCTTTGACTCCAACTCTCGCTTTGTACGTTTCAGTGAAGAAATCTGACAGGATAGAACAGAGAGCAATATTACGGTCACACAATACAATGATATGAATCATTATGACCTATATAGTTCTTCATTACATCCATATATGCCTCATAATTTTTTTTATTGCACAAAGCAAGCAGAAATATATAAGCATACTCCTTACCTCAGTTACACTATCACTGCTGGCCATACTAGCTTGCTCTAGTTCATCCTTGTCTCTCTTCAGCTGCTGGTTCTCTGACTTGGATGCCTGTTAAACCATTACATGTCAATGTGCAGCTTGTAACAGAACTGGCATAACACACTAAGTTGTGATTAGATCAACACACAGGCCTTAGTTACTGCACAACTCAATAGCTATACGAAATAAACTATCAAATTCTAAAAAATTTAAGCATATACCCAAAGTGTCTGTAAAGAACACAACTTCTAACAGTTATAGGTCATAAATGGCTCACATTCAGCTCTTGTTGCAGCAGGTCCATTTCTCCTTTCATTGTGTTTCTCTCTCTTGATAACTGTTCTTTGGCTATACGTTCTTGTGAAGTCTCATCACGGGAAGAATTTAATTCTGCATCGAACCTGGATCACACACAGAATGTAAGATAAGGTGGGCCGGGGCAGCGATGTGTGTGCGTGTGTGTGTATGTAGTGTGTGTGTGTGTATGTAGTGTGTGTGTGTGTGTGTAGTGTGTGTGTGTAGTGTGTGTGTGTAGTGTGTGTGTGTAGTGTGTGTGTGTAGTGTGTGTGTGTAGTGTGTGTGTGTAGTGTGTGTGTGTAGTGTGTGTGTGTAGTGTGTGTGTGTAGTGTGTGTGTGTAGTGTGTGTGTGTAGTGTGTGTGTGTAGTGTGTGTGTGTAGTGTGTGTGTGTAGTGTGTGTGTGTAGTGTGTGTGTGTAGTGTGTGTGTGTAGTGTGTGTGTGTAGTGTGTGTGTGTAGTGTGTGTGTGTAGTGTGTGTGTGTAGTGTGTGTGTGTAGTGTGTGTGTGTGTGTGTGTGTGTGTGTGTGTGTGTGTGTGTGTGTGTGTGTGTGTGTGTGTGTGTGTGTGTGTGTAGTGTGTGTAGTACTACATATGCACACAATAACATGCACACTCCTACACACTAACTTTTTCTGCTTCTTCTCCAATTCAATATTACGAGCTTGTTGAGACTCCAAATGTAGTTGGAGGTCGTTCATCTCTGATCCTTGCTTTGCCATTTTCTTCCTTAATTGGGCAAGTGTACGTCGTAAATCTTGCAGTTCCCCGTCAGCTCCCTCTGCCTACACAAATCACATCACACCAGTCACATACTTTCATACTGTTATGGCTGTACAAATACAGGCAGAGTAGTCCAGTGAATATGTAAACAACATGTCATGCAAACTTGACACAAAGGAAATGCATTACACATGTCACATAGTACCTTTCTCTCAAGGTGTCTCTTAGCCACCCTCAGTTCCTCCAGCTCCTCATCATACTCACTATTCTTCTGCTGCTTCAAGAACTCTAACTCCCTACACACTGACCGGTACTTCTCCAAGTACACTGAGTCTCCACTACCTGTGGAGACAAACAAAATAGAAGCCTTTAAACAAATGTTTCTTGTCACTAACTAGTACTGAACACTGACAGGAACATATGGTACACAGACATTACAAAATGATGTCATGCTAAACTTCTATTTGGGGTATTCTTATATTTTTGAGTATTGTTTCCTATGACGATGAATTTTTGATGAAACATTTGCAATTAACAAGGACGGCAGAGGAGGTTAGACACGATACAAGCGCTTCTGAAATTTACTACTGTTAATTGCATATTTCTAATATGTGACGAGGGTAAGTGAAAGAAGAAACGTTTAGCAATATCCACACCACGTTTCCTTGTGCTTCTTAAGATGAACAGCAAATTCTTATTGCAAGGTGGGTGTGCGAGTTTCTAATTCTCTTTCCGATTCTCTGTGAGGCCAAACTAGCGGCGTCCGCTCTTCTTTTTCAATACCCTGAGAGGCTTTGTTAGCATGCACATTGCTTTCTTTGATAATTATTGTGCTTACATACACATATATAGGGCGTCCCTATAGTATTACACATGGATTCCACCTAGCAAACGCTTACACACGTGATCTCCGTAGATTTCAAGAGCGATTTACGTGCCTGGACTAGTGGGGTTGAATGGGGCTGACCGGCTGAAAAGACTAAACTTGAAGTGCACTCTTGAATGGTATTTGTGAAAACTTTCGTGAACGCTTGGTTAAACTTTCAATACAAAATGTATGCACTCACGTGTGCGTGTCCAACCTCCTCTGCAAGGACGGTAACAAAGTGAAAAGACCATGTATGGTTAGTATACAAAATTAATAATAAAATACTCATTCTACTCTACTTAGAAAACCAGCCAAAAATTTTGTATCCAAATAAGCAAAACTACTTTTGTTCCCTTATATCCGTACCTGTCGCCTTTCGCTCGATATTGTATTACTAAGTTCACAAACAATTGATCTTCATTTATTGCCCATAGGACCCAAGTGCTTTAATGTTAGAGTCCCCCCAAACAGAGGCAGGAGTGATGTCATTTTGGAATTGGTCCATTACTATACACATACCATCCTCCTCATTTCCAGGCTCAGCATGCTGTATTCTCTGCACCAACGTCATCTGCATCAATTCCACCTGTGTTTCCTCGTGTTCCTTCTTCAGGTTAGTATACATCCCCTACAACAACAACAACCAGTGAATAACAACACTAACTACACATTGTCAAGTTTAAAATATCACCACAAGTAAATTAGCAATGTACTGCAACAAGCAATTGTGAGATTTAATCAAGACTGTTAAAGGATAAGAAATGGAACAAAATCAGTACCAACTGTAATAACACTTTGAATATGCCTTGTGTGTCACTGTAAAGGACTTCTGACACACAGAGCTGTCCTATCTTACAAACACTTACTTGTAGTTCATTGAGGTCTTCCTGTAGTTGTCTCTTGTCACATAGCTCTTGTTCTAATTGTTCAATAGCATTATGGGATGTCAATCTCTCCACCTCTAACTGTGACGTCAACTGACGGACCTTCTCTTCTAGTTTGGCCTCGTTGTCAGCTAATACATTTCTCTCTCCTTCAACTAGCTCATACTTTGTCTTAATCTTCTCATACTGAGCCTGTAGAGATGATAAAATACTGTGTTAATGCTACACTAGAGACATCAGAGATGGTCTGATGTTTGTTAGAAAATAAACTTACTACAGAAAGAACAAGATACTTTAATAGAGCAGAACAACACAACAAGTACGTATCACATATAAAGGCCAACAAAATGGTATCTCACAACCGTAAGATTGGCTTGTGCACAACACACTACACAAGCATGAACTGGTTCACTTACAGAAATTTCCTTCTTCTCCTCTTCAGTCTTCCTCACCACCATGAGGGGTTTAATCTTGTTCAACAACTTCCACCATGACCACTGGTTGATGATGTTAGCCTTGCGAATGTTGGACTGTATTATGCTAACAGCTGCATCATCAATCTGTACACATGACACTGTCTTACTTGTGACACAATAGGGACTAATCTGTAGATGGGAATGTGTTATGAGAAAGATTTGGTGAGAAAAGAATTTGATAAAATTTTTAACTAGATTTATTGGGTTGGCCGACTTCATTTTATTTACAAATTACTATCTAACTTTCTCGATATACAATTATCTACGAGGCAACCTTTCTTAACCTCAATAAGGCTTCATTGTGCAGATTGTTAGTTTACTGGAGAGGTGATATCATTACACAGTGATACAATTACACTATACTTTATACAGGACAAAAACCTTATTTTATGGTCCAACATAAGCTGCACAATTTTTTTGCTCAGTGTGCTACTAATAAGAAGAGATCAGGACATTAAAAACCCATTGATTCTGGTGAACTACTAACCTCTAGCTCTTTCAACTTGTTTCTCCACAAGTAACGTCGACAATGTGCCTGGAATAGAGTAAAGATGTGAGCTGCTTTCTCTTCCACTCTCTCCTCCAACTCTACAAGAGTGTCTGTCCTGAAGAAGATCTGACTCAACCCAATCCTCAACGAGGTTTGGTCCAGTTCAAGATATTCTACTAGGTGTTCTACTGCCTGAAATAATAACAGCCAATTTAAAGGTACAGCTATGTATATCCAGTGTGGTGTATGTATCTAGTTATAATGACATTAAGCCTGTATGTATGTATGTATGTATGTATGTATGTACGTACGTACGTATGTATGTATGGTGGGGTATGAGGTTTTATTACCTTCCATCATTACATATCTAAAGAGCTGACTTATCACACTACAACTTTCCTTTGTAGCATAACTCAATTATTACCAACACTTATTACGTTGAATTCATTGCCTTTGCATTTGATTTCATCGCTTGTGTATTTGTTGCTTTTGCAATTAGGTTTTGTCACCTTGGCTATTGTGTATTTGTCACCTTGTAATTCAGTGTTTCACCTGGTTTAGTTGCTTCACGTAATGTCCTTATTCAGCCAGGTTCTCACTGATTCTACCTTAAGCTGAGCCCTCAATAACCTTGAATGAAATTACACAAGTTCTTGAAATTTGGTTTATTTGTAGTACTGCTTGACCCACTAAAAGGTATTTCAATATCTTTTCATTCAAATGTCTGACAATATTTATGACCAATCAAAAATTTCACAATACTTTTTCTATGGGGGCACCATAAAAGTGCACCATTTGTTACGTCCCTTTTCCAAACTTGTAATAGATCCAAACCACCACACGTGTCTGCCCTTGACACCTTTACTGTCACCACTAATCATATGGTCGGTGAAATTTTTTTTGAGAAGTTGTAATAGGGAGTGAACATCAAGCTTTTAACCCTTACACCTGCATAGTCCAGAAAACTGGATCAAAATTTGATAAATATCTACTTGTGACACAACAAAGATTAAAATGATACTACCCTAACATTAAAAAACTATGCAAACCCTTTACACTATTTATAAAACGATCCATAACTCGATAGTGGTTGCTTCTATCAACTTGCAACAATTTCCATTCGCTTAGTAAACCCACAATCTGTAGGTTTCGCTGATATTGTGCAAACATGCATTCTCCAAAAGTTCTGTGCAGGTTTAAGGGTTAAGTGGGTAATAATGTTTTATATAAACTTCTTTCATTTTCTCACACATCTAATGAGCTTACTTTCTTTTCATCAATTACTCCAACTGGTCTGTCGTCAACTGGTACCAGGCACTCGTAGCGACGACGAAATCGTGGGAATGACATGAACTCAGGAAATCCTGCACCAAAATACGATTCACACAGTACAAACTACACAAAAACATACACACCTTGTTTAAATATCCTGGCAGCCTTCACAATGTTTCCCCTACGAATCTGGTCCCTTACCAGAGGGATATCAATGTGTCCCAGAGCGGGAGGCTCAAGGCTGTCCTCCAGGTCAGCAAGGTGATGCATGAGGGCATCAGGTAACTTGTATGGTTGTTGAGGAAGAATACAGCGGATGTACCACTGACGTGACTTGCGTAGTACATCAACAAGGAAGTCCTGAACAAGTGACAAGAATGTTACACACTAAAACTACACGTGTATCCACATTGGATTGTACAGCTAATACAATGAGGCTACTAGTGTACTAAGCTTAGGGTCTTACGTACATCTTACATATCAAACTATATATACCAAGCTAATATAAAGAGATTTTAACCAATGATTTATATGAGGAGACTATATAGAATGATGTACACAAAGAACAGAACATTACACATTCATTTCTCTATAACACATATCATGCTGTAATGAACTTTACCAGTTGAAATTTAGTTTGAAGACAGACTGATGATCGTTTAGTTCCACTGGCAACAGGGCTGACTGCAGATCCCTTAATGCTGCGAGATGTGTCAATGAGTAATGATGATGCACTAAGTGTTGTGGAAGAACCAGCCACGCCCCTCCCCTGGAAGATGCTGGCCACACTGGAACTACAAATAACACACAATATGTAGATAGTGTCACTAAATAATTGATGTATGCATTACACAAGCTGAAGCAGCACAATAATACAAACTAGTGTGTAATCAATACCTTTTTGATTCAGACAACACTTGAGCTACTACACGATATGACGGGTGCTCCCTAGCTCGACGTAGCCATCCGGACACGTTATACAACACTCTCATACTCCTCTGACAGTGAGCTACCACAAATTGGTTGGTCTCTTTCTTCACTATAACCAGTGGCTCCTCTGTAACAGGCAAATAGCGTGTCAGTAAGTGAGAGAGACCCAATACAGTAACATTCAGCTTTATACTTTCAAAGTTCATTAAATGATAGCTAGATTATGTCACAACACCAGAGTTACATATGGTGACGTAATATTAGTTATACATTGGCAATATTAAGGTGTTACAAAAATCTGGACCTCTTTCAGAGCTGTTGTCATGGTGATAGGTTTGTACACGTTCCAGGAAGCTACTGTCACTGGCCCCAGGGAAAATGGACTCCTCATCAAGTATCCATAGCAACCCCTTCTTGTCAATATTGATGTCTAGTCCACGACGCTATACAAATAGGAAGAGAAACCTATTATAATCAGTGTGATCTCAGTTAACCAAATTAGTATTTGGAGAACAATGTGTGTATATGGTGTGTGTCCATGTGTGCATCAGTATAATATGCGTCATATAAGCTAATGGTTAAGGTATTCTAATAGAATATTTGATTTGGTGGGTAGGTACAGCTGTATCTCCTATTGAAATCTATTAATTTTCCACTTACAGATGAGACATTCTTATCAATCACATCAATGACTGGTAATGGACTGATAGCAACTTCAGTGAAGGACCAGTTAATACTCTCCTGAGGGTAGAGAAACATGTGTATAGTGACTACATGTAATACTATACTACACTACACCACACACACACCACACACATACAAACACACACACACATACAAACACACACACAAATACACTACACTACACTAGTACATACTTGTATGTATCGATCTTGTTCTGCAGTGAATGTAGAGTCATGGAACAACATTTGCAGTCTCTCTTGAGCATAGTTATGACACAGGTTATCAAATGTGGTACCAGAAGTGACATTGACACTCTCAGGATCCTGGAAACCTGGTGTGTCCAGAATGTGAATAGAGTACTTTGCATTGCTACCATTTGGAGTCTGGATGGACCTGGGAATGAAGAATGGAATAGTATAACAATGAGATCCCTTCCTAATGCAGTAGAGTGCACAGTGGGAATCTACTCTTAGCAGTGATCCGTACTTATTACAGTGGAATTTGGCCATCCAGGGGTGGACCTAGGGGGTTTCTGAGGTTTCCAGAAACTAGTCAAGTATTAATTTTGCATTGTTTGCATAATAGAGCAGGCAATTACCCTAATAGAGCAGTTACTTCTGCTATTTTTAATTAACCCATTAACGGTGGTAGCCGCCATATGGCGGCATGGCATTATAAATCACGAAGGATAGCTTTGCTATAAACTGTTTAGTGCATGTAATAGTGACATGCTCTAGTACTAAAGTGGACACGCCCATAGGGGTCCCGTTTCTGGGATAACCGGATCCTTCCCAGACTAGTGCACGTTTGTTATGTAATAGCGTAAAGTGTAACCTTTCATAATAGGCGAATTAAATCGCTCTTTGAGTTGAAAACAAGTTGTTAATAACAAAGAAAGTGTTATACATTGATGGAGACGGGTAAAGTCAACAGCCGGCTGCTTTATCCCAGACATGGCATGGTGGTCCAGCTGTGGAATGGATCACACTGTTAGTAAACTGTATAGAATAGTTCTTTGGAGTGCAAGGCACCTTTGTTTTCTGTTGTTTGTTTGGGCTGGTTTTTACCAAATTTAGACTTTGCCAAGTAATAACTTTATTGCGGTTAGTATTATGTAAACAAAAACAACACAATTGAGTTCCTTATTTCATAGCGAGGATTTAGATGCATGGTTACTAAGTAGTTATGTGTATGGTAAGGATGATATGAAGCAATTCGACGATTCAGCTAGTAGTCGCCAGGAATTCAGCTGGTAATGGGTACCAACACAGTAAAAATAGTCTAAAATAGCGTATAAGACCTGAAACTTTTCCTAGGAGCATGCCCCCAGACCCCACAGAATGGCATTCGTGTCTGTTGTGCGCTTCAAACTCCACTTAGCTCCACCTCTTAATTCTTTAGCCTGCTCCTGATACCATGCCAGCAAAAGCAAATACAAGCAGCCTATATATATATATACAATCAATTCGTAACATACATTTAAAATGTCAGCTTTTAGTGAAACCAGATTCAATCTCACAGTACGTATTTCTCAAAAATTTCCTGGGGTGTATGCCCCAAACCCCCTAGATTTAAGTGTGCATACAACAGAAAATTCGGAAACCTGTCACCAAAATTCTTTAAAGCCGCCCTTGCCATCTGTATAGAAAAGGCCATCTGTCTCTAAAAAGGCCAACTTTAAACTTCTAGTGAGGCACATATACACTATCCCAACTGTGTAAAACAGCTATTACAGCCAAAAAATTGATCTGAAGGTGACCACCGGCTTAGACATGCTCCACTGTGTTACATAACAACTACTACACTAAGACTTAAAACAGTGTATGTAAGTGACTGTATACAAAGATGACACAAGTACTGACAGACAGACAAGCAAACCTATTAATCAGCTGCACTAAAGCATTAAAAGCATGTTCATATAATCCACTAACAAAAGCTACAAGAGCCTCTACACCCTGATTGGCTCGAGGTTGTGATGGTGATGAAATAGATCCAGATTCTGGGATGGCCCCAGGGATTGGTGAACTGGCAAATAGAGATGACAATCGTGACCCAGTACCATGGGGTGGGGAGAAAATGTCTTTGCCAAGGTCTTCATGGTTGATACCAAGTAGCTGAGCTGCTCTTTGTGCTGCAGCTGGGTTGAGGAACTTCTCCCCTCCTCGTTGTGCTCCTACAATTGCACAATATATTTTACAGTGTATATTGTGTTAAACAACACACACTACACTACATACACAAACTACACTACATACACAAACTACACTCATGCACATGCTACACATACACTACAATACACACCCAGAGATGTAGCAATGAAAAAATCAAGCTCATAGCCTTAGCCGTTATCGGGTTACGCTTCAGTAGAAAATTCCATTGAATAAAAAAATTAAAATTTCGTAACAGATTATTGGAGGCATTTAGGGTCGTACTGAATGGACTTTTGAGCTTGGTTATACCTAACCAATACTGCCAAGGTGCCAGGATGGTATTGTGAAGCTGGTTTGTGGGTGATTTTTGGCCAGAAAAACCCAAACCTCCATGACCCCTAATACACAGTAACGTACTATATGATATACTATCTCATACACATTTTGATTGTGGTTCTTAGTTATCATAAGCAAACAAACTGTGTGTAATGGTCTGTTAGCCTTCACCTACTTCTGCTTTTACTAATGTAGGGACAAATAATTTCAACAACTTTGTTGTGGAATAGTACAATTATATGTACTTGTTTGTTTTTACTGCAGAATAACTGTTCTTGGGGTGTGTGGTCACTTACAAATGATTGTGGTTATTAATTTTAGATACGGCTCTATGGTATTTCCAAAAACCTTCCTTTGGTATATTTAAAAAATAATACCTCAGTATTACTAAATATAGGTATTGCCCTTGAATGGATACTGTACAATACATTAATGTTGAATAGGAATGATATTTATTAAGTGGAAAGGCAAAAAAACATTTGCACTCAGCTACCCATACTGGTTTATTTTGATGCCACAACATCTAATTCATTGTATTTACTATAGTAATACGTTCGGGATTTTCAATATTTTGGTATTATGGTTCAGTGTTGGGCCTCAGTGGGCATGCATAAATATCGGCATGCCATCAACAACTGTAATGGTTACAGATATTGCTAAAAATGCCATACCAGTAGCCAATACTTTGGCTGAGCTGATAATCAGCATACCCTACTATTTGATATGACTATGTAGTTCTGTTAACTGTCTTGAGACATTTAATAGTTATACCACGGCTGCGAGGGATTTGCTGATATATTCACCCAAAGCCTGAGGGCTGTGGGTGTATAATATCAGCAAATCCCAAGCAGTCGTGGTATAAGTGATATATATCACTTGGGGCGCACTCACCTAATAGGTGAAAGAACTACTGAGAACTCATCCCATTTGTTTTATACAGTAGCATCTGAAGATCGATCGTGGTCTTAATAATGTGGGCTAATAGCCGTTATCCATACGTTTAAACATCACTAATATGTTACTATGCTTCAACACGCTATGTTAGAAAACTTGCGATTGTGGAATGGAGTTTATATTGTTATCATTTTTGTACTAAGTTAAGCCAACTAACTTCGCTATTGGGACAGTAAGTAAGTTATTATATTAAGTTATAAGTACTTAGGACTGTAAGTTACTAACCTATTTCAACATAGCAGTAGTAGCTTTGCTGTTCTGTGGTCTGTTCAAAGGCTGATACGCGGTGGGTAAAAATACGCATCCACGATCGCCCAAACAATTATTTTGTGCCTTCATTATCCTTTAGTAAAAATCAATCTATCTTAGCAAATATACTCAGCTTAGCAACCACTACAAAAATGAGTCCCACAATACAAAGCTCTATGTCGCTCAATATAACGAGTCAAAGCGCATCAATTCTTTGAACTGGCTGGGTATCAAAGTCATTGGCAAAACGCTTTGTCAGCAATATGTGAGTTAAACACTGAGCAGCGCCTTTGAACACCCACGCTAAAGTGGTATAAGCCATACTACACTATACTCCTACTGAGGATAAAAAATACCTCAAAGAGTACTATTACGTATACCAGAATTCTTGCCAAAAATTATATATCCAATCCAGAACTAGTAACAAACTCTCCATGCTCTAATAATAAGGATCATTTTAAAGTGCCACTTGTTATATTTAATTGTGGGTTTCAGTTTTGTGCCTTGACACTGTTTTGAGATACACATCAACAATCCCATAAAATGTACTTGTCAATCAGTTTTGCAGCCTCCTTGTACTAGTCAATAAGCCAATCTTAGACTATAGTACAGCTCATTTAGAGGGTTACTAAATCACTTAGTCACCTGACGTCACCTACACATGTTCATTTAGTAACCTGCCCTCAGGAAATTCCGTATGTGAAAAATAATTATAACACAAAAGGTACACTGGAATACTTGATAATACTGTGATACAATTCTTCCCCGTGTTCTGTGAATAATTCTGGACAAATAGTAGACTAAGCGGCGTATCTACTGTAGCTCTAGCAGTCACTCTGGTTACCGGTCCAATAATTATTTTTGTGGGCACTGTAAGGACTTCAGGAAGAAACTGTTCTGTTGTTCTGCATTGCTCTTTCATCCCACCCTAATGCTCTGGCTATAAAGGTATGTACTTTAAACCATAGTCTAAATAAGTTAGACACCACGACCAACAGGAACTAAGCGATTTAGTAACCCCTCTAGCCCTTAGTAGCACCCTCGCTGCACTCGGGATGCTACAGCCTCAGGCCATCAGGGTTACTAAATCATTTAGTTCCCTTGGTCTTGGTGTCTAACTATTATTTATGATGCAACGATGCACTAATTATTCAAAATACACATTACGTGTCAGCGACTACTGTGGCTAAAGCAGTTTGGCCCCACATGGGTTAGCCTTTCATGATTCGCTTCCCTTTATTTTAGATATATAATTAAGTAATGTGCATTCCTTTGTATCAAGAGCTAGCTAATATTGTGGTTAATATCTTTGGCAGCCTAGAAACGAACTCCATCCACACAGATATGTGTACATTGTAAAGCATATTTTTAGTGCACTATAGAGCTGTGAAATTGGACAAAATATCAAAACCGGTTACTGGGAAAATCATAGTATCCGTTTAACTGAACTGAGTAAAATTTTCTCTAATTTTATGCTGGACGTAGTTTTAAGACTACATGCACCTTAAAGTTATAGTATATTATACTAGTAGTATATCATACTAGTGGTATATTATACTAGTAGTGGCCAAAGTAATAGGCAACAAGTCATTATATGTAAAGCTGGATCCTACAACAAGTGTGATATCAATGTTGAAGAATGAAAAGAGTACCAAAACCATACATTTACATTAGAGATCGGTTATCCAGTTATGCAAAAAATAACTGATAACTGAATTTATAAAAATAACTGGTCGATTAATTGGTTAAGTTTCACAGCTCTAGTGTACTTACAACAATACTGTAATAATTAAGTTCCAGAACAACTGTAGAAGCAAAGCTTCAACATTGCCCAAACCTAATGTCCACATGCGTGCATCCACAGTCCACACACACACACATACACACACACACACACACACACACACACACACACACACACAAATACACTACATACAAAAAACACACACCACACTACATACAAAACACACACACACACACACACACACACACACACACACACACACACACACACACACACACACACACACACACACACACACACACACACACACACACAATACACTACATACAAAAAACACACACCACACACACACACACACACACACACACACACACACACACACACACACACACACACACACACACACACACACACACCACACACCTTTTCTAACTCCAGCAAACCCAAGGTGGTAGATTGCTGCAACAAGTGACCATATTCCTTTAGCCTCTTCCTCAGACACTCCAAGTGTTGTCATTGCGTTCTGAACCATCTCCCATACAAATGCAGCTGTTTCTTGTTGCTTTGGCTAACAATAAAAAAAAAAAACTTTAACAGTTACCAGCATGAATACATTAATGAATTAATCTTTATTTTAAAATAGACCCTTAAGCATACAATATTAGCTACCCTGATGGAAGATCATATGTGCAATAAACAATTGGGGAGTAAACTGGTATTTTTGAGCACAGAGGATACTTCAACCACAAAGAGTGTCCTCTGTATAAGAAGACTACATGGTAGACATTTTGGTCTTAATAGAAAGTGACATACATATATGGATATATTTACTACACATGCAGACACACAATCACACATACCCCCATTGGTTCTTTCTCAACATAGGTGTTCATTTCATCCGGGCTAACTTGAGCATTTAACAACAAATCTGATCTGAAGTGATAAACGAAACCCACCATCAAATGTACCCAACACATTTTACACATCATGTTGCTATGGTAACTAGTAAACCAAACAACACTTACTGTGTTTGTTGGTTGGCTCCAGCTAGCAACTTGTGAAATATCTCAAAAGTCTTCTCTCCTTTAGGCCTCTCAGCAACACGATTTCTCTCCAGTAAAAATGTCTGCAACAAAAATAACTTTTAAACAACAGACAATGCATGGTATATGAGAAAACACACACACATAGCTAGGTACGGAGCGAAGTACAGTAACACTCAGTTATCCAACACTCATTTTTCCGTGCCCTTGTTTATCTGAAATTGAAAACGACTGTTCTATTGAGTATATTGTTTTAGAGCATTTCAACAGAGCTCTGTATATAACATCATTAATTTTATCCAAGCATTTCACTTATAGTGGCCTTTCAAAAAATCTGAGAACGAGTATATTTATGAATTAGCATTATGTCATGTGAATAGCCACGATGATTTACAGATTACTGGGCGTGAAACCATTGGGTGTTTTATTAGCATCTACCAGCACAAATTGACTAAATAACAGATATAGTGCTTAACAGTTTATATCAGTGTTGTGTAGCAAGTTTAATTTGGTGGTTGCAGTTTTCAAATTGTGAGTTATAGAATGAATCACGCATTTGGCCTAAAACTTCTTATCAAAAATACACTCACACATTGAGTTTTCTTCAACCTATACCACAAGATGATCTTCGTTTACAATACTAAACAACTTCCAAACTTCATTTTGTCTTTAAAACAGCCTCTAACAAACATTACTAAAGTTGTACCAATTTCTTCTATCCGCCCAAAGACCTAAAGTGTAACTAATATTTTCATACAATTTCTGATAAATCTTGTAAATTCTTGTGGCAATTCACATGATCTGTAAATATACGCATGTCTTAGATTCCATATGACAAACTGTTTGGATTAACAACCAGATACACTCACACACACACACACACACACACACACACACACACACACACACACACACACACTCACTCTTATGGTCATTCCCAACAATACTCCAGCAGGGTCAAACTCTAGGGAGTACAACAAGGTCACTCTGGTGGCATGAGGGTTGAGTAGTGTGGCAGCATTAGCAAATGACAGCAACAACACATCAATAGCAGTCAACTTCTCATCTAAGAGGAATAAATACATAGCACACAGAGATAATATACACTGGAAAATAGACCTCATTCACTGAATTAATTTCATAACGCTTATAACCGGTTGCAAAGGAGTTGTACATAAACATTCGCCATTTGTAGTAGTTCAACCATGGTAACATGATAGCAACATCATGTTTGCTCAAATTCAGTAATCAAAATGGTACCCCAAAAACCATTGCCATGGTGAATAGAGATCATTGTACACCTTAGTATGACATCAGAGGGTGCTTACTGTTAAAGATAAATATTGGTCTTAAGGTTACAGTATATTTTTTAATGCGTGGGCGGAACAAATTACAGAACCTGCTCCAAACCAAACAAGGGATAAATAATTTTACCAACTGTGTTGTGGAAGTAATACTATTTGTACTTGTTTGTGTTTATACTGCAGAACAACAACTGTTCTTGGGTGGATAGAGCAATGTTTTGATACCAAAAACCAGACAAACAGATTACTGAATCCCTATAATTTTGATACCAGTAACTAAGCAACTAAAATATCTTGGTCCTGTGGAAGCGATATTTTAAGTTACTGTTTGTGAAGACGTTTTATTAAACTTTTAGTAGTTTCTTCGAGTTAAACAAGCTCTTTGAAGGCTTGTATCTCTGTCACTGGGAAGAAATATGCCAAAAACGCTTCCACAGGACCTAATAAATTTAATGTACAGCATCGCCCCAGAACTGCCCATAGAGCCTACAGCTTTTGCTGCATTTGGCAGCAGAAAAAACATAGTAGTGACAGCTGGAGCTGAGCAATATAACAGGCTGGCTTACCTGTCTTGCTACAACTTGTAGTGTTCCACCTACCTCAAACTACACTGTAGCAACATAAAAACATTAAATATGAAGAGCTTTGTGTTCACTTTAAACCTTTCACGCTGCTAGACTCAGTATACTGGTTTTATGGCCTTCTCAAAAAGTATCGATAGGTATTGAATGATTGCCTGTGACTATACCGTAACCTTAAACAAAGATCTGATAACTGAATATATTAAAAACTAGTAATTTAAAAATGAAGTAGAAATTCAAGCGATAAAAAGTAGTGAAACAAGTGATGAATGATACAGCATAGATCGGTGGGAGAATCCCTACATTGGTATGTTATAACAAAATACAATCATTTTGTTCAATGTCAAAGTAGGGATTTTCCCACCGAGCTATGCTGTAATACCATCATCACATCTTGTTTCACTACTTTTTATCACTTGGATCCCTACTTCATTTTTAAATTAATAATTTTTAATATACTAGTTTGTTTGGTTTTTGTTATAGCATGCAGCTTTACATGTGTGACTGCTCTATTAGGGTGACTGCTGCATTAGAAGATCTCAAGCCTTTCCAGCGATTTCATATTTCTGTTGTGCTAGCATTATGAATACAGCTAGGCCAATAATAACGGGGTGTGTCATTGTGATAGATTGCTAAGAGATGTGGTCTCGGTGCTCGATCGTTATTACCGTATAGCCTAAATATTTCAAGGGGCAAATTTTTTGAGGTTGAGCAACGTTGTGAAAAATAAAGTTTTCGTGGATTTGCAAATGCTCCCAAAATGTATTAGACTAATGGAAGTTCAAATGATTCAAGGATAAAATTTTCACTGATAACCCCCAAAACCACGAAATCAGCGAAAATTTCCCCCCTCAAAATATTTAGGCTATATAGCAATCAACCAAGATCGTGTTAATTAATTAATAGGCGTGGGATTGAACCAATCGTGAAGTTACCAAGCATAAGTGCTGAAATAAGTTTGCGGTGTCTAAATATGCTGCTCAAGGAAAAGTATTGATAGGGGAAACTAACGCCTTGATATGGTTTCATTGCAACAACAAGAAGACGATGAGCCTGATTGAAGATAAAAGGTACAGAGGGAACAAATTTGTCGGTACCCATCCTACTGGTGAAATTGTTATGTAGTGTAAAATAGTGGCCATGTGCTGCTTCATTTGGCCTCTAGCCTTGTGACTGTGGTCAGGCAGTGAGATGAAAATTGGACTTTGGACAATTTAAAAAAAATTCTATAACCGGCCACCTGTGTTTTCTTGTTTTTTTGTTTTTTTAATGCTGTATTTGATGTTAGATAGACTAATATTATTCTGTAAAGGCGATTTCCGTTGCGTAAGATGTTTTCTAGGATGATTTATAAAGGCGGCATGCGTCATTTTTGGGGGGATCTCTACTTAAACAGTAGTACCGTACTGTTTGATACACAGTCTTATACAAATAAACTTGTATAGAAGAAGGCTTATTACAATCTTGTTCCTTTTGTATTATATAATTACTTCAATCTTATATACAAATATTTTGATTCCATAATATGGGAGAGATAAAACTATAATTATGAGCTAATTCTCAGGTAATTACTAAATCTGTTAACAATTAAATATAGTCCTTACATGTAATAACTCCAGCTCCATCAGCAAAAGAGCCAAGGTACTTGAGCAAGTAGCGAGTATTGAACGTCTTCCCTGATCCGCTAACTCCCATCAGGACCAATGATTGGTCGGTTTGTGACGACAACATGCTGTGATAGGCTTGTTGTGCTGCAGCAAATATGTGAGGAGGCATGTCCTCCCTGCGACTACCTCTGAACATCTCCATCACCTATGTGTTACATCATCAGTAACAACAGAGTCATTATCAAGAAAATTGTATAATATTAAATACATTACCATCACACCACCATAAAAAATATATTACAACGTTTCACTAATTTTCATTTCTAATCATACTTCTTCATTTTTCTTTACACATACTTGTTTTTTTTTTTTTGTAGCGTGGTGAACCCATGCATACTACATTAGAACGGAAAGAACAGCACCAGGGTTATTGTTTCCGCCTGAACGTGTATCCCACATATCAATTACTGAAATAGTGAAGTGGCCATTACGCTCGTTACACAGCATTACAAATGAAGAAACACTAGGATAAGGACCTCTACAATTTGATTCCCATCAAATGTATCTGAAGACAATAATAATATACATTAAATTCACAGCAACCGTGTTTTAGGTCATACTGAAGGCACTTTTGGGCTTAACCAATGTTGCCAAGACACCATGAAGGTATTGTGAGGCTGGTTTTAGGGTGATATTTTTGGCCAGAAAAGCTCAAACCTTCCATGATCCCAAATATACAGTATGATTTTCAGGAACAACTTTCAACAGAACATATTCTTTGATTCAGTAAGGAGGATGGATTTATATACACACATACTCAACTTGTTTTGTCATTGATCACAAACAAAGTCATGAGATGACCATATTGTTAACACTATGGCAGTGTGCTTACTAATGTTTAGTCGAGTGACATCACTTATAATAAACCAAAGAGTTGCAAGCATTTAGCTACATACATGTACTGTAGAACAATGGCTTTTTTACATAAAGGTTCTCAAATTATAAACTTCCACACTAGATCTCCTTGTGTAAGACTTGAAATATTCAAGGCAACAGTGTTGCAAGACAGCAGTAAGTTGGAACTAAAGCATCATGATCAGTCAGTCAAGCATTACATAACCAAATTACCAATGTATTCATAAGCCAGCTGCTATATATAAGCACACTACAAAAACAGTCAGGAATTATGACTAGCTAGCTAATTGGCTGCATAGCTCAACTATACTGAATAAAGACCACATAGCTCTCACCACTGTATAATAAACACAAGCAGCCATACACAGTAAACTAGCAATGAGCTGTCAGTATGGCTGGCACCTTGTGATTGGGACCAAGTATGTAAATTGTGGTGGCTATATAAACTTTACTGATATTAAGGCTATATATAGAAGTGTCAGTGGTATGGTGAGCACATATACACAGGATGTGGTATAGCATGGAATTACAAGGGAGCAAAGTCACAAAGTTCTAGCTCAATGTAAATGTTGTTCCTACATTGCTCCAGTCTACCCACTTGTGTTTCATGGGTACCTAGTGTTAATT
Organism: Dysidea avara; assembly: GCF_963678975.1. Classification (NCBI taxonomy): domain Eukaryota; kingdom Metazoa; phylum Porifera; class Demospongiae; order Dictyoceratida; family Dysideidae; genus Dysidea; species Dysidea avara. The sequence goes on from NC_089286.1 coordinate 7,451,102, forward strand.
GTGGAAGCAAATGTTAACTGTCATGTCTCCCATAACAGTCCCACACATTCACCTATGAAACACAGTTCAGCCTCCTCCGAAACACTAGTCCTACCCCAGGAGGATTAGTCAGCACTGAGTCATAGCACCTAAATGGTGCACAGTGTCCCAGAGTTCCACTGGGCAGGCAGGACTACGTAGTAGTATGTCTGTCCCTGTGTGCATGTGTATGTGTGTGAATCTATCACCATGACAGGCAAGTACATTACACACTTTCTGCTGTAAAAACAGGTAACAACTAAATTCTTACAGAAGGCCACACAAAGCACATAACCAGAAGTGTATGTTTACAATAATGGGGTTACAATGACACGTGTGCCCATGATCATACACACTCCACCATTAATAACATTCATGACCATCAACATTCAACCAGGGACTACTCCTAATGTGAATTTGATTGTTAGCTATTGCTTTAGCATATTGGGTCAGAGAATGCTTTTTGTGTGTGGCAACTGAAAAAATAGTATTAGCAGTTAACCACATGAAAAGAATGCCCCAAAACATGAATACCAATATCTGTCATGATCCTGACAACTCACTTAGCAAATATGAGTACACAATAATGATAACTCTATAGCAAAAAGATGTGCCAATACAATCATTGCAAACCATGTACCAAAGTCCGCATGCTAGCACACATGCACACACCACATAACAAAGCCATCAGGTGACACATTCATCCAGTAAAACACTACCACCTGTGCTCCCCAGGTCCTCTTCCTCTGGGCACTGCTGGAGGCAATAGCATGTCTCACAGGTGAATAACCTCACCCCATTATGTGAATCATGGACAGACACACACAGAGACTGAGAAAGCTTTTAGGCTTCAAAAAACCCACTAATGCATTCATACAACCTGTCACTAATATCACTTAACAGTCACCTAGTAACATGTAGGTCATATTATGGGTTGAATTCTTGACAAGAGCACTACCAGCAGAACCCACAGTAGTGATATATAGGACACCATAGAGCAGTAGAGAGAAGACCTGGTCTATCACTCCCTGCCCATCATACCAGAGAGGGGCTCTGTTGGTTCCACACCAATATATCACACAGTATACTAATGACTGGTGTAGTGTATGAAGCTGTACAATTACTGGACATACAATAAAATTTGATGTCTCCACTATCTGAAAATGATTTTTATACAAATTGCACTACTTGCACAGATAATTGGCAGGAGAAAGTAATAAGGGAATTTCCCAGGAGTTGTGGTACTTTCCCAATGATCATACAAATTTGTGGAGGGGTGAAATACAGCCGTAACATGATCAGAAAAATTCCTCAACCGATTACATACTTTTGTAAAGCAGAAGGTAATGCAGTTCTATTATACAACACAGATGACTGATACTATTACTTGATGAACAAGTATATAGCATCCTTTATGGTAAACACTTTTTTTAAAGCTGCACAGCACTGACAGGTCACACATGCGGTCTTGCTACAGCTCACAATGTATATACACTTTTCTGAGCACTTTAAGAATGCATATTTGCCCTAAAAATGTGCAGATACTATCAACAAGTCATCCAGCACTGAAAAACATACAGACAGATACCTAAGCCTTTAGCTACCACTATTACGCAGTCTCACCTACTAGGGGCTATTGTAGGGACTATTGCATACCCTGTGAATCACACTGGACTACATACTACTACTACTCAAGTGTGAGTCAGTACTGGCAAATCTTACCTGGGGTCAGAGGGTGTGGACATCCAAAGGTAGGTATCTCACCTGTTGTGTGGAGATATGAACAGCTGGTATTTGCTTCTTACTCTATTCCACCTGTAGGTACACACACAACCTCCCACTGCTCCAGTCTACAGCCACTTGGTATAAAGTTTCCCTCCAATTTTGTCTCTACATCTCCCACCTAACCACCAGCCCCATATATCACCTGACCCGTAAATAACATTTAGTCATCAAGCCACTCCACAGTGACCTCATTAGAATACACCAACTTGTATAATATGGACACCTTGTAATCAGCCACACAATTCTTTCAGGTATAAAAGGCTATATTGCAACTAAGGTGTCCTTATTTTAAGTTGTCCCATCTCAACTATACAGCCCACCTCTTAAACATTTGATTGTACTGCAAGTCTGCAACAATATCAAATAACATTGCTCTATCAAATACTACAGGCAGTAAACTATCAGTGTAATATGTAACACATTTGATGGTGTTATCTGATACAAATCAGTTACAAGGAACTAAGCAGTACGACATCCTCCCACAAGCATCTAGCCTATGTCAGGCATTAGATTAGTGAGGTGGCTGAAATGCAACTGATATATTGTGCTTTAAGCAAAACAGAATGTCCAAAGAACTAGAAACCTTTTCATAGGAATGTACCAGGTATGCGTGTTACTAAAATTAGAAAGTTGTTTAAAGTGATATTGCGCCTTAAGCAAAACAGAATACCAATCCTACCTATTATAAGAAGCACATAAGGCAACAAGCATTCCACAGATCGAGGCAAATGCTAGCTAGTGTAGATGATATAATACATTAAATTATTTCCACTTCTTAGAAACATAGTTTAGCAGAAACTCTTCCAGGGTTGATCCAGACACTACATAGGCTTGTAGTAATTACTAAACCAAATTATAATCGCCAAGGGATAAACAGGAGGGATGATTTACTCTTTTACTCAGTGTGATGGATTCGAGGATGGTTAAAAACAAGCTGATGCTGTGCTACCTCAAAAAAACCAGGTACCCAATAAATAGCTACTACCCCTTGAACTCTTCAGAAATACAGCATGCTTGTAATGCAGTACATTAAAATTGAACGTGTTTTGTAATTCACCAGTTATTTCATAATTCATTAATTACATTGCTATGCATCGTCAAAGAAGCGCAACTCGACCTAACCACAAAATTATGCACAGAAATATCTTCTCAACTATTTTATAGTTTGTCTATATTGTGTTTTCATACACAAAATTTCTCTAGACAATGTGTCATGGCTGCTCATAATTTTCATTTGCGTACAAACGGACATGCCCCTGATAGGATATGCCATTCCTGGTAGCTTACAAGGCCTATTACATTGTTTATTGGTCGTTATACGCCTAGCACATAGGATATTCATTACTATGTTGTTACATGGTTTCAGTGACCGGCCACACCCCTCGAAGTAAACATGAAAACAGAAAGCTAACCTTCAATACAGTATGTACACAGCCTTTATTCATTGAATGAAGGTATAGTTTCTGTAGCTCAAAGTTTGGAGTTAGACAGACACACGGTTTTGTTAACAAACCAGGCATGCGCCCACAGCCGGCCTTTGCACACCTGTTCAACCGGCTGGGAGTACACACCTGGTTAAAACAACAAAAAACGAAACATCCATGCATGCAGACCACATGGCCCAAGAGCTACAATACTATTACTACTGCTGCTGCTGCTGCTCCTACTACTACTACTACTACTACTACTACTACTACTACTACTACTACTACTACATAGGTGTAAACTGTAAAGGATGTACATATTACGTTTAATTGTGGGTTTTGACACACCTGCACACAGCATGGCCAATGCTAAATAAACTTTTGATAACACAACATGCTAGACATTTCCCATAATGATGTAAACGCTAAATGTTTTTTTTTTGAAGTTGCAATATTGGATGCCCCTAAAAAACATACACACAAAATTCAAAAACAACCTGGGGAGGGTGTCTCCATTTGCATTCACTCTATACTACCATTGAGAACAATTTGCTATTTATCTCTAAAACATCCTGAAGTGTTATGTGCTATCAAAACACATCACTTTACTGTGTTGCCTCATCGATAACAATTTAGTCAACAGAAAAGTACCAATAACACATGTTATCACAAACCACCTACTACTGTTAAAATACAATCAACAGCTAAGAATAAACAACAATTGAAATGTTAGGGATTGAAAATTTTATAACTCATCCTACAATTTTATAGAGACACAACTCTTAGCACAACAGATTTCACATACCTTATCGCTATATGCAGACGCTAGTTGTCTCATTGGGTTCACAACAATTAGGTGCCTGCCAGCAAATGTGTGGATGAGACTTGCTCCGTATCTCTGACGTAATACATGAAGGACACTCGGCTCATTAAGGTGAACTAGTTCAGTCAAGTCTTCCACTCTGTCATATTGGCGAGGGTTGGCCTGTGAAAAGTAAATGTCATTGATGTACTCTGTATCTATAACTAAAAATGGTATGAATACTGTAATACATGTGTGTGCGTGCATGCGTGTGCGTACGGCATGAGGGTAGCATAGCACATACAAACAGTACCTTCTCAAGATCTTCCTCTTCCACATCCAAGATTTGTCCAGATTTATGCAACACAACACGGTAACTCTCACGTCCACCACTTCTCACTAGGCTAGTTTGACGAGATAACTCTGAGCCACGCCGGCCCTGAACATTTTCCGGCACCACGCAGGCAAGACTGAAGCCACTCTTGTGTATCAACCACACCCTCTCTTCACCAGCATCACCCTCATGGCGCATCTACAAACAACACACCAACTCTCTAATATGTGCATTAAAATACAGCAGAATGTGACACTGAATCTCAGCCCCTAGTGTACATACGAGGAACATGACTATTGCAAATAAAAAAGACAGCCTTCACGAGACATTTAATTGCAAAAAAATGCACATATAAAAACTAGCATTCAAACGCAAGGTTCACGTAACTATGAAACATTCAAAAACGGTAAAGTAAAAACTAACAGGTGAAATTTTGTATACAATTATACACATATAGTTGTCTATTATGTAGACATCAGTTGCCATGGAATTATAACATACATCCCCCAACTCAACACTAATGTTCATCAATAAACTCTGTCAATAAATTCACTAGAATGGCCTATATAGATACATCATTTAGAAAACATTTTCAAGTATCTAATCATTTTCAGTTATGTAGTAACTATAGGCTACTTCATCTTTGCCAAGGCAACATAATACACTGGAGACTGTGGTTAATACAAAAACCTAACCAGGTAGATAGTGTTGCAATAACTAATATTTTAATTGCAGCCAATCCAATATAGTACTTGCAAATTTTATTAGAAATTATACATTTATAGTGGCAGTTGTGCTGAAATATAGCTGACAGTACATTTAAGCAGAAAACATTGGAATGCACCTCAAATGCATTTATAAAAATCATTTTAGTGTAAGGGGAGAACCCTTGAGGCCAAGATACAACAACAAAGTTTGTATTTGTGGCTGAACTACACCAGAGAAACACGTGTCCCGTAGGCTGGTAGCTTGTATTTAGAAGGTTGGACACATATAGCATGCTACAGTAAAAGTAACGAGTTATATGTAACTAGTTACATTTTTAGTGTAACGACCCCAACTCTTGTCTACTATGTAGGGAGACGTGTACACCTTGGGATCAAGAGTATCCTGATATTCAAAATGTATTAACTCAATTTATATTATGTGCAAGCGTAGTTTTTAGACCTTTCTGGATTATATTCGTGTCAATATTTTTGAGTGTTTACCTATACATTATCAGGCAGTGTTGCACTGACAATCAGATCAGTTATCGGAGAAACCCTGTATATTTACATATTGATATCAGATCAGCATCATGATGGAAAAAGTTGATATGTGTATTTATTTCCTCACATGCACCTCATTCTTTGTCCATGCCTATATAATGCTATCTCCAGTCTTGTCTGGACCCAAAATGCAATCAATCACGTGCCTGGATACAATGCGCCTTAAAAGCAAGCAACACGTTACATTACTTACAATTTCCGGATGTAATACCGTTACATATTACTCGCTACTTTGTCATATAACACATTATAATACTCGATACTGTAAAAGTAATATTATTATGTAACGTGTTACCCCTGACTCTGATAGTAGACTACTGGGAAAGCAGACATTAGCTAGTACCTCTGATCTGGTTCGAGACAAAACACAGATCATTCATGTGTCAAACAGCAAGATATATTATAGCAAATAATTTAGTGGTAATAAAATTGTTTCAATAAATCATTCTTTGCAAGTGTGATTATCAGAAGTTTGAATATAATAGTCACCCATTTGTTAGTAATTTACAAGTTGGGAGTGAAATAACTTAGTGGGTTTAGTAAAAGATGTCCTGGGAATTTACAATAGCCACACTATTAGAAAAATGTGATATTTTGTATCAAGAAACTAAGAATAATGTTAGACAACATTGAAGCATCTGTTTGCAAAGGCAGAGTACAACAATTAACACATTACCAGCCAATCCCTTTCTCTCCCTCTCAAGTACATCACCAGGACACATATTACAAATTCTAGGCCTCAACAACAAAGTGGTCTTATAAGCAAGGTTATAAGACACTTGGGACCTACTTGACATAGCCACTATAATGAGGTGTTCTTATTAATGGGGTAAATGGGTAAATGAAATATACTTGAGGTTTGTATGAGATGCACTTCGCATGGTCACACTTATTCCACTAATTTACATATTAAAGTCAAAAAAAATTACAAATAAGTACAAGCATATGTCAGAACATCACAATGCATATTATCTACTAACACAGGAAGGTGGAAGCCATGCAAAGTAGGTGATCACATTTGATTGGCTCACTCTACCACTCAGACATCACTTGTGGGACTGCTTCACTATCAGCCAGGATACCTTACACACTCATGAATTGATGCTTGACTAGTGGAGGGTGAAAGGGAAACCAATTTTATCACACCGTGTGCAAGTGTGGAAACATTTTTATCACTTTTCAGACCAACTAGGTACTCCTGCCATACTGGTACCAAGCAAGTGTCCCAGGTCAGTTTGAATCATGCACTACTTTGAGACTTGGTACACAAAGTACACCACATTTTAAAATTAATGTCTCAGTCAGCCCTTAACAGCACATAGTAACAACATTGTGGTGTGTGTGCGTGTGTGAAGTCTGTACAGGCTCACCAGTGTCTTTTTCTTGGTGCCACCTCTCCCTGCACGGCGTAACGTGCCTACACCTTTCAACATTCGTGACTTTGACTTGGCTGTGCTGCGCATCTTACATGGGCTGGATGACAGCTCAGGTGAAGTTGTAAGGGCTCCTCGGATGTTTAATTCCACAAGTTCTGGGACAGAACGTACAACAAAATCTATTTCTTCACCAGCAGCTCGTATCATATCAACAACTCTATCATGAGGTTCAAATTCAACATTGACACCATTCACTTCAACAAGGATATCACCCGACATCAGGGAAGCAACACAAGTATTCTTTGGGTCCAATACATGGACAGGTCGTGATGAATCTGGCATCAACGGGTCCGGCATGTATGAGATACGAAGCTCAAAACCAAATCCACCTGTTGGACCTTTTGTTACATGCACATAACGTTCTCTCAAGCCATCATCAACTTCAAGATCTGGTAGCTCTAATTCCACCCCAGTATAATCTTTTTCTCTATCTAATATTTTGAAATCATCATCTAGCAAGTAGGAGCTGTTAGATATCATAGAATGGCGAGCAGGGGAAGCTGTTGAGCCTCTAGAAGGTGACCCACGCAGTGTTACATTATTACTACTGTTATTGTAGACAGAGGTGACACCAGACTTGATACTGTTTGTAGGAGATATCAGGCGGGACATGGAAGCACTCCTCTGATCAGCTGGATAGGCGCCAATCTCTGAACCAGATACTTTAGTACCGCCAAATTTTTCCGCTATATCAGAAATCCTCTGGGTGTACTTTGGCTGTGGTCTTGACAAGCTATTACTCTGTATTTTGGTGATATTTGGTCCAGTCTTTGGCTCAAGACCACCCCGTTCCTCCGTTAAATCTTCGCGGGATGATTTCAAGTTTCCAGAGCTCCCAGCCTGGTCTGATAATACCGGCATAGGGGCCGATATTTTTGTCTTGGGTATCCTCTCCTTACGCTTGAAGATCGGCATTCTTATTTCTTCGAGTCGACAGGGGTGTCAATAACTCGAGTTGGCTGACACAGCGTTTCACGAAACACAAGCACTCATGTAAATTATTATTAGGTAGTACTTCTACGCTGCAATATAGACATCTATTACGGAAAGACTGCAGAAATGCTTTTACAATAAAAAGTTGCCAAACTATTTCCGGATATTCACGGATATTTCTGTCAGTGTGCTATTATTGGAATAGAGACATGGGCAAGCGATACTATTGTGATTACTGCGATAAGTCATTTCCAGACAACCTAGACCAGAGAAGGAAACACTTAAAGGGAGTTGTTCATCAGCGGAACAAAAATCAATTCTACCAGTCACTTCAAGGTGACTTACTAGGGTGCGCAGCACACACATGTACACACTGGGTGCGCAGTGTCATATACATTAATGGTTCTATATAAGTTATGATAGTGTTTCGTCATTCGTGGGATCGTACTTGTCTCCTTTTGATATTTGTGCTACCCACGTGTGTGGTGTGGGGAGACACTGACTGTAATTGTTCCTAACTTGAAATACTACCCTCAGCTACAGTATCAGGTCATGGTTGGTCTTGAGTTTGGGTTTTCCATGGGGTAATTAACCATTTTATTATAAGTAATTGGTTTGGGCAGTTGGCACATGTTGCCGTCTGACCCTCAACACCACCACGACGCTATTTTTGTACATATTTCTGATTCTTTTTATTGCCTTAGCATTATCCATAGTGTCCAAGTTACCAAAATAGCAGTTTTGGAACTAAACAGTAGGAAGAGCAAAGAAAGTGATTTGTATAGCAACTGTAGAGGGTATCTGTTACGTCATTTTACGTTAGTAACAGTTACTATATGCCATGTTTTTGAGACAAAAATCAATGAACCCATGCAAGAAATTGCCAGCGTCCTTGCCTCATGAGGATAACCTGTGATTATACGAAAAATATATAGTGTGATGTCAAACAGATACCCTCTAAACTGAAAATAAGCTATAACTTCCAGTTGCAGAGTTATAATTTGGCGTAAAATGTCACCATGACTTGGAAAATCTACCGAGGTATGGTTTTTGCCGTGTAGTCACTTGCGCAAAGAAGCAAGAACGAGGAACTGATGACCATCTTCCACTACATCATAAACGAAATGCATATTACATTGGGGCTACAGAAATGAAACCAAGATAATCAAATTCTCTGGCGATAAGATGGTGTATAAGTTTAATTGATTTGAGATTTTCTTCCCTGAGTAATAACTTGATAAAACTTGTATTGTTTTCTGTGAAGCATTCATAATTTCACCTTTCATGCTTGTGAGAAATTTGGCTGAGATGGTTACAAATACCTAAAATGAGCTTTTCAACTTTTTTATAGCTAGAAATATTGTACGCAAGATTTAGAAAATTGCTTGTGTAGCTCTGTAAGCTATAATACTGATTTATATTGTATATAGCTCCATTCTTTAGTGCATGTTATATTGTTGGGTGTATTCAAACAGTAATCCCACAGTGAGTCTTTTATACATCGAGTTTAAGTACGTATAACAACAAAATGTGGCAATAAACTAAATTTGGTGAATTGGTTATTGTTACCAAACCGCCAAATTTAGTATTATTTTCATACCTTGTGTCCAAACTTTTGATAGCAATTGTTGAGGTTGGTTTCGAAAAACCAAGTGTGGCTGCAACTTAAATTCATCTCAGTTAGTGAGCGTGGCTACACGTAAGCTTGCAGACAGTAACAGACACCAATTTATGCACAGCCATTGAGTAATGGGTAAGGCTATTACGTGTTGCCTACAGACAGAAACACATAATACTGATAAGTCGGCATGGCCCACGAAAGAAACTGGGCTGCAGCAGGAGGACCCATAAAGCAGATAAGACCCCATCACCCGGACAACCCTACCTGGTTTCAATCATGAAAGCCAGATGCATGCAGTGACTGAATCCATAAAAGACCCATTTCAGCACAAAAAGATTGTACAACATGCACACTTCGTCCTTCTGGCAGCTTACATCACATACAACCTTGCATGCAATGGTGCACCACCAAGTTTTCAGTGAGAGCATTTTGCCAAATTTAAATCTCGCCAACTATAATTTTATACTAAATCACTAAGTATCAATATTAATTTGTTGTTATATGGTTTCATGAAATGGCTGCATAAATGTGTGAGCCATAGATAGGTCATAATGCATTTGGTGAAATTTCTTTAATTATTGTAGTGATGGTACAATTTTCCTAGTAAATGCATTAGACGTCAAATTACCTGGGGGTAAGTGTGGTTATGAGTGATGCCCCATAATTACTGGTTGATTATGTCATCATTCCATTAAGCCCATCAACCCAAGGGGGTAGGACAAGTCCACGTGAGCTGATATACATTACACAATGTACTACACGCGCAAGCTTGAAAATATTTTGCATCAGCTAACGGGTACTATTCAGAAATGTGATGAAGATAGTCCAATACATATTTGAGTTCTCTACAGTTTCATGAAAAAATCCTAGTAAGTTTTATTTATTTGTCACTAACAGTCAACCAACCACACATAGCCATCCATGATATATCCCAATAGAGAGGTAGAAAGAATCTATTTCTTAAAAATATATGTTAGTAGGTATAATTCCATACCGGTTCATGTGAGCCTCTCATGTAATTTTATATTCACTGCCTGAATCACTGGCAGAACATACTCAATGTACTATTCATTGCTGTTAATGTATAGTACACCTTCCATCAGTGTGTGTGACAGTTGGTTGGTATGTGTGATACATAGTTGCTTAGTCATCTGATACGTCATTACAGCTTGTCATTACAGCTTGTCATTACAGCTTGACGATCAGACTATATTCCAATTATATTATTAGTTCTCTCTGCTATTAAGTTTTGTAGTCCTTCCTAATAACTTGCTAGCTTGACTCAAGTGATTAGTTTAACCTAGTTGTTGTGTGTGTAAAGGGGTTGGTTGTTGTCAGTCTGTGTGTACTTCCCATTCAATATATTGCTGTATTGTACTGTACTGCATTGCTATGTACACATATTGTAATATCTTGTAAACCTGTACCACTGTAGTGTCTGTAAAGAGATACATGTATAGCACAAGAAAGGAATTTTTAAAAAGTTCAACACAGAATGCAGTTAAATATTAACAGCGTGTGTGTGTGTGTGCGTGCGTGCGTGTGGTGTGTGTGCTTTGTCATCTGTCTGTGTGAGGTGGTCTGTTATGATTGCTATTTCAATTGTTCAAAGTATTCAATTTGTGCATGGCTTCAATTCTCCATTTAATATAGTAATTAGAGGCATTCAGTATATATATCAAAATAGTTTGGAGGGGCAGTCTTCTAGTATTAGATGCTGTGGTACATCCAACAATACTGCATGTTTCAACAGCACACATTTGATTTTTGTGTGTAGAGTAAAGGACTCTTTTTTATTATTATTCTTTCCAGCAGGCACCTACAGTGGGTATAACATATGCAAACTTATAGTGGAATTTGAGAAACAATGTCAGCATAAAATTTTAAAAAGTTGAACTACCAACCTAGTGGTTTGCTCAATGCTTCCTTTTTGTATGTACGTCAACCCCTGTTGCAAAACATGAAGGAATAATGTTACTGGGAACCATATTAAATAAAGAGTTCCAGCTAATTGGAATGCGCGACACCAGTCGCAACTATCAACAATAAAACAAGTATCATTATTGGTGTAGTGAACAGGATAATGGTTTATGCCAGATAAGGAGTTTTGTGAGGTGAATGGATCCACACTTGTGGCATTTATGGCCAGCGAACCTGAAGTAGTTTCCATGAACTACTTCATGCATTCAGCTACCCTTTGTTTATTGTGTAGTGCATGTGAGGTAGCCAGCTGTTGTGAATACACTAGCAGTACAGCCTGAAATGTCAAGTTACATGGATGACCCTGTATGCCACAAGTCTTGTGGGCTCCTGAGTGTTACATGTATATCTTTCCACATCTTATGACACTCAATGTTGATGATTATACGGTATAGTCACCACACACTAGTGTATTTGGTGATACTACATGTTTGCAGCATGTTGACAATGTAGGAGAAGAAAACACAGACAATATCATGTGTGTACAGCCATTGTAGAAAGTTTGTTAATCAAGGCAGGGTTTAGAGTACATCACTGTCATTTGAAAGTGCCTATTACACCTAGTGAATTCACTCAATACTGAAATGACTTTATACTTGCACTTAGTACAAAGTACTCATTGTAAAAAGTACAGGGAGTCACCTACCATACTAGTCTACTTAACATGCATGGTAGGGAACAACTGTAGCGAACTGCTTAAAGCATGGTCAAGCTTGTAACTTCATCATTTAAGTTGCAAGAATATTGCAAAAGTGATTTTGTGCCAACTTGGTAGCACACTGATATGTGAGCTAGCACCCTTATAAGACCAATTTTACTGAGTGTTATTTGTGTACTTGTATTTTGGGTGGTGTAATGTATGCTATTGTCTTGCTTGTGTTTATCCTGTATATTCATGCGTGCTTAGTCAGTTGTTGTTGTTGTTGTTTTTGTATTGCTCCAACAAGGAGGAATGGCTTTGTGCCGATTGTTGTGAGTATAAAATAATAAATCAAAATCTAATCAATTACTGAGCCTGTACAGAAAAAAACTGGGAAATAATAGAATAATGAAACATCTCAGTAAACAAATGCAGGTGGTGAACAGGAATCATAATTTATTTGTAGTGGCCTATTGCCTGTACTTGTCTGACCATGCTATGCATTAAACCTGTTTCATTTATTTCTATGCTTGCTTGGTTACATGTTCTACTCTTCTACTATAGCTTCAATGTGGCACACCGCCAATGCCAACTCAAGGCTCACAGGACCGGAGCTCCTACAGCAGTGGCTAGCCAGACACCCTGAGATCATAGAGAGAGCAGCTACTAAGTCACAAGCAGTGCCTTCAGAAATTAAGGACTCTACAGCACTAGAAGCAAAGAAACAAGACATGATGAATAAAGGATATGTTAGCATCACAGGCATGAAGTATCCACCTGAGATCGCCCAAGGATTGCTAAATGTTGTTGATTTGCCACCTTCACTGCACTGTAGCAGTTAATAATGTGTCTTTAAAAGGATCTTAATGTTCAGTGTTATTTAAGGTGATTCCGTGGTGTAGTGGTTATCACGTGAGTCTAACACACTCAAGGTCCCCGGTTCGATCCCGGGCGGAATCACTATTTTTTTTATTTTTTTTTTAGTTTTTGCTGCACGTTTTGTAGATAAATTCATGAGATCACGAGCTCTCTCTATGATCTATATATGTCACGAGTAAAAGCAGCCTACACGTCCAACGCATTTTTCTTGGCATATGATCATGATTGATGTGGAGCAAACCCTGAAACGGGTGATCCTGACGAGAGTTGAACCAGATAGGAGAGAATTGGGACGTGGTGCGTATGGAAGGGTTTTCACTGTGAAGTATCGAGGAATTGTTTATGCTGCAAAAGAGATTCACTCAATACTGGTCGAAGGAGTGGGGGAAGAAGAAAAGCAGGCAATAAAGAAATCTTTTTTGCGTGAATGTTACCAATGTAGCACCTTGCACCACGAGAATATCGTGCAGTTTATCGGAATATGTTATTTGCGTAAAAACTCCTATGTTCCCGTCATGATGATGGAGTTAATGGATCGCAGCCTAACGTCGTTTATCAACGACAAACCTAAAGTTGATGTCAAAGCGAAAATACCTATTTTGCTAGATGTCTCACGTGGTCTGACCTATCTCCACACACGTGATCCACCAATAATTCACCGTGACCTATCTCCCAATAACGTGATGTTGACTAACAAACTGATAGCTAAAATTGGAGACTTGGGTGTAGCTAAAGTGATCCAAGCTGACAACAAACAAACAAAGAGCAAACTGACAACAAATCCAGGGACCACAGATTTTATGCCCCCGGAATCCGGTGTTGACAACCCTAACTATGGTACAGCACTAGATATTTTTTCATTTGGTGGCATAACACTGTTTGTGGTTAGTGGAGAATGGCCTACTCCAACAGCACTTACAGAATTTGATCCCAAGACACGATCTGTCAGGGGATTCACTGAAGTTGAACGTCGTCAACAGTTCTTAGATAAACTGGTTGGAGTAGCTGAAGAATTGAAGCCACTGACAGAGAAGTGTTTGGATAATGATCCGAAAATGCGTCCCAATATAAATGCTGTATCTGAGGTGCTTGGGCTGCTTTATGGTGAAATAAAAATAAGGTTTATGCAAATGCCTCAGGTTTGTGTTTGAACAATTACCTTTACAAATATAGCCAAAGCAAGAGTTCATACATGTGAACACTTTGTGAGGCTTCAAAAATGAATTAAAGTTATCTCGTGCTGCTCTCCCTAATTCCCCGATAGGGTCTGGTGAAGCTGTGCAAAAATTGAGCTGGAATTTAATGTTGGCAGCTCCTATCAGAATGCTCCATTTTAAAGGATTTGTGGTATTGTTTTAGTGCTTCTGGTGGCTTTGTAACTTGAAAATGGGCACACTAATCCATGACTTCTATCTAGTGTTCTACAAATAAAATAGTGCAAGCTGTATTGTTTCATTAGATCTTATTCTGGGGATTTAAGTGGTGGATGGAGACCAACAGCTAAAGGATTATTATCATCCTCTTTTGCTTGCTATAGATCTCCCTGATTTAGCTGAATTATACTATTTGTATTTTGCTTACTATAGATTGCAGACCACAATAATGATCCATCTCCGATCCCACCTCGACCACCATACTTTCCAGTTACAAGTGGACCCAAGTCATTTAGTAACAGCAGTAATATAGATACTGTCAATCTGATGACACCCCTTATCAATTCTGTGCCATCTACTTCTTCACCAAAACCAGTAAGTAATTGAACAGCTGCTACTGTAATAGGACCATTCATTGTAAGGTCAATGGGTTAGTTAAGATATTCATGACCTCGTTATTTACTACTTAGCAGTTAATTAAGTTATGAAAGCATGCATCAGAGTATAGTTGTCATTCAAAGTGTCTATGCTTGTAACGGTCACTTGGAGATCTAGTGTATATGGGTATTGATGATGTAACCTGGTCCAATAGTTAACTAGCCATTTTTGACCTATACATAGTTTGATTATCAGTTGGTTGTATATAAATCAAGACACACGGTATGTGTCTTGCGGCCCAAGAAGCCGGTGCGCCACACCGTGAGTATATTGGCAGGAAGAAAGAAAACATGATTTTTACACATATGTAGCTCTGCGATCCCTTATCCAATTGAAGCCAAATTTGCTACAGAAGTGCAGGGGAGTCTACACAAAAAAATCTCATTTCTTTGTTTTTTTCTGCTACTTCTTTTTGCACACTTTGCAAAATCCACCATAAAACACCAATGCATGCTTCAATCGGGCTGAAATTAGGCACACGTAAAGGGCTCATTAAAGTGGATCTCAGTACCCAGTTTGGTAGGAATCCAAAAATATTCACAGAGTTATGACCGATCATTCACGTTAAATAAGGTCGAACTTCTGTCATGCCACAGGGTAAACCCCTTGGAGAACTGACTTGAAAATTGCTATGTATAGATGGACTAACCACTTTTTGTGGTTTGAAAGGAATCGAGATAAAGACCATAGAGATATGACACAAAACCCAACCTGTGTCACAATTACGTGATCGAGTTTCGTGAATAAAAAAAGTATTAATTTTCATGCCTATCAGGTAAACCACTTAGAAGAGTGAGCTGAAAACCAGTATGTAGATGGAATAATCATCATAGAAAGTCCATGGAGTAGTATAGAAGAATCAGAGTAAAAACCACTGAGTTATAATGCAAGATCCAACTACATGAAGCAAGTGCGTGATCGAGATACTCTAATAGTTCACCCTATTAAAGCATTCAATTTGTATGCAGTTCAACGTACTTACAAATATTATATAGTTACTTCATTGTTACAATAATGATAGTTTTTACTCGTTTGATGCTGTTTTTGTTGTTGAAGAAGAAAAAATCACAGGACTTCATCATAGCTGCCAGCAACTGTATACACTGGATGCTGGCTGAATGGAAAGTTCACCAACAAACAAGTCACACTGTCAGGAGTTCATCTAACCCATGAGAGTTCAGTTACGTATCAGTTGTCTGGTTAGACTGAACTCTCTACAGGGTGGTAATTGAATCTCCACGGGGTGATTGGTTTGTAGCTAGATTTTCTACAGTGTGACCTTTTGCGGTACATGCATCTTGTATTATATATAGAGAAATCAGCTAGAAACAAGTTACCTGTAGAGAGTTCGGCTACAGAAAGTAGAGTTCAGCTACCAATAAGTGGGAGTTCAGCTACCAATAAGTCATTCTGTATGGAGTTCAGCTACGTACAAACAAATCCCCCTCTAGAGAGTTCAGCTACAAAAATGTTATCTGTAGAGACAAACAAGTCATCCAGCATAGAGTTCAGCTAACATGTAGAGAGCTCAGCTGCAAATAGGTCAACCAATAGAAAGTTCAGCTTCAAACAAGTCACCCCATAGAGAGTTCAGCTACAAGCTAGTCACCCGATAGAGAATTCAGCTACAAACAAGTTACCTGTAGAGAGTTCAGCTACAAACAGGTTACCCAGTAGAGGGTTCAGCTAAAAACAGATCACCCAATAGAGAGTTCAGCTACAAACAAATCACCCTTAAGTAAGTTCACTTACCAGCGTAAGTTCAGCTACAAACAAACCACCTTGTGGAGAGTTCACTCAGTTCAGCTACAAAGAAATTACCCTCTAGAGAGTTCAGCTACCTACAAATCACCCTGTAGAGAGTTCACCTACAAAAAAAATCAACTTATATGTGGAGAATTCAACTACAAAAACAAACCATCGTGTAAAGAGATCAGCTATGAACAAATGACCTTGTGAAGAGTTCAGCTACAAACAAATCACCTGTATGGAGTTCATTCACAAAAAACAGTCACCAAGTAGAGTGTTCAGCTACAAATAAGTTACCTGTAAGAGAGTTCAGCTACAAACAAACTTCCCAGTAGAGAGTTCAGCTACAAACAAGTCACCCTGTAGAAAATTCAGCTATAAGCTAGTCACCCGGCAGAGAGAGTTCAGCTACTTCTGTAACTAAGTTATGCAGTAGATTAAAAACTTGTCCAAAATTGTGACAAGTTGGATATTTACATTCTGTTGGTCTGTTGAGAAAAGTTCATTATGTAAAAATTATACAATTATAAAAAAATGTATGTTCAACTCTACAAAATCTTTACATTCTGTTTCTCCTTGTAGTAAAAAGACAGGTAAAAAGAAGCTCCAAAGCTGGCCATAGGTCAGCCTTGGAGCATACAAATGTAAAAAAATAGTGATATCTAATCTAAAACAGCCAAGCTGTAAAAAGGGGGTAAAAAGCTGTGGTGATAAAAGATGTGAAATCCAAGTTGGCAGCCAAGAAATGGCTGTGATGTAGGTAAATGGCAATTTTTTTAATAACAACAATTCAGGTGAATTTGTTGTCGAGTCCTAGAGAGGGCAACAAATTCACCTGATTGTCGTTATTTAAAAAATTGCCATTTACCTACCATCACAGTCATATCTTGGTCGCCAACTTGGATTTCACATCTTTTTTCACCATAGCTTTTTTGTGGCTGCACCCCTTTTTTACCGCTTGGCTGTTTTGGATTAGATAGTAATAACTAGTTTATAAGTTATAGTTAAACCCGACCACAAGTAGGATATCCTTATCAACAACGTGTTGATAACCAAGATGTCGTATGAATTGTGGTTTAACTGGCTTCTGTCCCGCACTTCTAAGCACATGATTTTCAAACAACATGACAATTGCTGAAATAGAGGTGTTTGTTATAACATGCTTTCAAGTTGGTTATAATTTTCGCTGTGCTTTTAGTTGTTTTATTTGTTGTGCCATAGTTTTTCAGATGTATGTTCTATTAGAATACTTAAACAGGCTCTGTATATAAATGAATAAGCTTGGATTATCCAAACGTTTTGATTATCTGAGCATGTTTTGGTCCCAAGGAGGTCATAATCGAGGCTATATGGTTTCATGTTGCCTTTGATCCAACCGAATGTGTAAATCAACTTGTCTATGATATTTATGATACTTACCTACTGAGGTGACTTCTGTTCCCTAACATATTATACTCCTAGTTTTTTACTTTGATGTAAGAGATAGAAGCAGTGTTAGCTAGCTTCACTCATTAAGGATGTATACTTTTTCAGTTTA
Organism: Dysidea avara; assembly: GCF_963678975.1. NCBI lineage: Eukaryota > Metazoa > Porifera > Demospongiae > Dictyoceratida > Dysideidae > Dysidea > Dysidea avara. The sequence goes on from NC_089286.1 coordinate 7,469,319, forward strand.
ATTGCATTATTTGACTAACTAAATAACGGCAATATTCAAACTTTCATTTTTATTTGCTTATGCTATGGCTGCATGATTGATATCACTTAGTAAAAATTTCTTACAGAATGCAGATATTCCATTCCAGTACTGAGATTTACACTACTGTATATACTTGCATATAATGTCCTAGATTATCCAGTGACTCACTAATAGGGTGTACTAAAATGGTTCCAATGAGGTAGCCTAATTAACCCTGATATTGCACAATCATACAGTATGATAGCATTAGGGATTTTTTGGGCTTAAAATATCACCTCAAAACCCAGGGGTGGATCCAGACTTATGGAAAGGGGGGGTCAAAATGAACTGGGGCATTAGGTTGGTAAGGTGAGACCAAAAAAAAAAAGAAAAGGTCATGGCCAGCTGGCAATAGCTGCCCACCTCACCAACTACGTATTTATCACTGATAAAGTACATAAAAATCCTTAAATAGCTCACTACACACTATAATACTGTAACTGCTTTATTAGAGTGACTGCTCTATTAGAGTATCTCGATCTTGGTATACTAAAAATTTTTGGAGGGGGGTCAAGAGCTCCCTTTGACCCCCCCTCCTGTATCCGCCCCTGTAAAAACCAGCCTAAAAGTACCTTCAAGGCACCTTGACAGTATTGGAGGGAAGCCCAAAGTGTCCAGTGTGGTCAGAAACGCCTCTGCTACGGAATTTTATTTTATTTAGCAAAGTTTTCTACTGACTGTCTAACTAACTGCCTGCCTTGATGCCTCTGTTAAAAGAAGTGTAACTCATCAACCACTAAAGCTATGGACCTGAGTTTTTGCATTGTTAGATGTTGCTTCAGCCCGACTGGTACCTTTTTTGGCACACCACAGAAACTGCAATACTTACTTGTGTCCTCCTTTGTGTACCATTTACCTTTGCTGACAGTACAAGATGTCAATTTGTGGTAGTGCAGTGTGATGGCTTACCTACGTATTGGGGATCGTCAGAGTTTTCTGTTGTGACAGGATCCTTCAATAGCTGAAACAAAGCGAATGTAACTTCGTTTTTTAGTAATAATTAATAGTTGGAGTGGACGCAAAATCTATTTAATGGCATGTCTGGTGTCATTGTCATTTTTCTCCTATTGATGCTGTACCGTACACAAGGAAATTTTGACATAAGAAAAATTTGACAGATTCAGACTTCAGCAGATTTGACGAATAAAATTTTGACGAAAATGAAGAAATTGTAGGTAAAACCTGTACTTTAAGGGCGTTTATAAACATTTGATGAATTTAAATTTGATGAATTAAACTGATTCGTCGAATTCGTCAAATTTTTTTGACGTCAAAATTTCTTTGCATACGGTATGTGTGGGTTCATTAGTCATAACATTTAAGAGAACAAAGAAAAAAAATCAGTTTGATTATAGCCATAAACAGTAGGGAAACAAGGGAGGTCACCTACACCCACAGATATACTAGTAGACATTTAATCCCTAATTCAGTCATGGTTATAGACTGAATTAGGGATGAAATCTCCAGTAGTAAAATCTGCAGGTGTAGGCGATCTCTCTTGTTTCCCTACTGTTTATGGGTATGATCCCTAACACTCTTAAAATTCTTAATTTCTCCTTCTACATGTTGTTGTTATACTCTGCTCAATTTATTGTCTATCAGTCTAATTTCTGAACAAATTAAATCTAAAAACTTTCTGTATCAACTGGTTAGTAATTTCTTTGCTTTCACTTAAATGTTGGTATAGTTAGAACGGCTCTGTCATTTGCTTTTCATTGTTTTGACACTGCACCTACTTTTACTTTAATAAAGTAGTCAGTCTGATATAGCAATCATAATTATTGTCACATTTTATTACTTTGTTAATATGTAATGAGGCATGCTGCCCCATGATGGTGTTTTTTCTGTAACATTTTGGAGACCGATCACAGTTTCTAAAGAAATTTCATAAATCTTGAAGTGATATGTAGCTATGGCTACTTCAAATACAGTGGATCATTACAAATTTAAATAGCTCTGCTTTAGTTGTCAGAATTCTATTCAAATTAGTGAATTTGCTTGGACTCCATTGAATGTACAAGGCCCATTCATTTACTCTAATGAAACATGCAACTTTTGACAATGTGTTCTAATAAAACAGTTAGTGAACATTCAGGTTACTGAAGTTTGGATTAGTGAGAATCCACTGTACCACCCTATAACATGTACTCTTCTGCTCTGTAGTCTCTTCCACTAGCCCAATGTGATGTGACACAAAGTGACAGTCTTAATTTCACACTTACAAAACTTTGTAGTTACAAGAACTGTCTATCAAATATGAAAACTGAAGAATACCATTAAATTCAAAATTCTTAGACTGCTGGGTGCACATTCATTTATGACAGTTTCATTGAGAGCTAGTCCTTAATATTGTACAGTCTTGATTTCATGCACTCATGGTCTTGCTTGTAGGATGCTAATAAATACAGACCACAAGAAAGACAACAATCAACAAATGATGGCTCACCACCGCTTCCACCTCGACTACCAATTCATGGACTCTCTCCAGATCTCCCACTTCGTGTGGATTCTCTACCATGTAATCGTGTGAGGATCACTAAAAAACTTTGTGTGCATCGTGCTGGATCACTGCCACTTACTTCAACCGAGGGACAAGTAAGTGATAAACTAACTAAAGAGGCAATCAGATTTCATACTGTAACACTGTTTTACCCTAGTAATCCACTAAAAATGTCATTCAACAACAACAGAAGACTGTTAACCTGTTAACTGATATGCAATATAGTTTGTTTTAGATATATAGTCAAGAGGGGGCTTATGCTGTAAAGTGCCAGTAGAGAGGGGCAAAGAGGTGGAAAGCATTATAGAATTCTTTTGTGGAAGTTAGTAATCCAGTTTGGTTGATACAGTTAGGGTAGTTGAGGGGTTCTCACCATTGTGTGAAATGCACTTAGTATGCTGCTGTAGTTAGGGGGTTTTGGGGCATGTCTCCCTCAAAATTTTTATCAAAGGATTAGACTTGGAACCAAGTTTAATCAGATATTGCAGTGTATAAAGAAATAGCAATTATGACATTTAAAAAACACAATGATCACAAGATTGAATGTGGAAGTGATTTTTTAGCCAAATGATGGGCTGTTGAGAAAAAGTTTGAAAAAAAGCTATCACGAGATTGGATTTCAATTAGTCAGATGAAAATTAATACTTTCATGAGTTTAATTAAATGTCAAGAGGAAGCAAGCAATTCCCAGAGGAGGATAACTGCCCACCACTAAAATAAACCCTTGTGGTTTAGTATAGTACAGGGATCATGGAGGTTTGCACTTTCCTGTTAGCTAAAAATACCATCCAAACATCAGCCTCATAATTTCCTTTGAAATATCTTGGCAGTATTTGTTAGGCATAACAAGCCCAAACATGCCTTCAGAACAACCCAAAATGCTTTCAAAGAGTTTCAATGGAATTTTAATTGTTCACTTACCGGAATTTACTACTGAGTAACTAATTTAACTTACTTATACCTTTGGCCAGGCATAACTCTACTATATGGCTTTAGCACTACAAACTTGTATACCTGCAGGTGTAAGCCAATCACCTCCTTGTTTTGTTGATAAAATTCTGTTTCACTAAAACAACCAGCACCTGATCATTTGCAATATGATGATCATTAATTGAATGAGCCATCAAGAGTATATCTTGTACCCATATATATTTTCCAAAGTGCCAAAACTTTCTGATCTGTTTAGAACATAAGAGATTAAACATCACATGATTCTATAGTATCAGATCAATGACCTCTCACAAGCTAAGTATGTAGGAGCTGTCAACTCAATTAAGGTCTTTCTAATTGGTTATATACGTATGATTTACTATGATTTACTATGATTTACTATGTTTTACTATGAACTGGCATAACACCACAGGGTGTATGTAGGGGCCAAGCTACACAATAAATGGGAACAGGGCAGGGCAGTATAGCTAAGAACCTTACAATGATTCCTCACAGAGAGGAACAAAGTTATGTATTGGAAACCCTTTACTAATCGAGATACTCTAATAAAGCAGTCAGATGTATTCTAACATTTACACAAAAAAATTTGGAGTTTTCAACTAGAGTAGGGACCATAACAAAAAGTACTGAAACAAGCTGGAGTTGTGCATGATATTAAATCACAGTAAAACAATAAGAAGTGTTATATCCCTACTGTGCTCAAGATACCATAATGGAAATGCACGGTAGGGATATAACACTTCTCATTGTTTTAATATTGTGCACTACTCCAGCTTGTTTCAGTACTTTTTATTGATGTGCTATGGTCCTCTAGTTGTCATTAACTATTTTTGTAAATAAAATTATTATGACTAGTGAACCCACACATACCACATTTAAAAAAAATGGTGCTGTGTACCCCAGCTATCAATTGTCATCTGTAAAGTAAAGTATCCATTGCGCTTTGTTGTCAGCTATGTTCAGCCCATTACACAGCATTACGAATCAAGAACTGTTCAAAAAGCACCTCTGCAATCAAAATAGCCACTGTGAAAAATATGGATGATTTCCGTTACAAAGGGAAGCCATTACATGCTGCCACCAAATCAACACTTTGCTGTCAGCAAAGATGAATGGGACACAAAGGAGGATGCTGGTAAGTCCATGAAGAATGGCATGATGCATTGTACGTACTGCGGTATGCCAAAAGGTACTTCTCGGGTCGAAGAAACGTTGAACAGTGAAAAAATCAAACCCATGCCTTAGCCGTTGACGAGTTACTCTTATCTGAAGGCATCAGTCAGTTACGGTACCGCTCAAATGTAACTTCGCACTCGCTCGCTCGGGTCGAGACGATAAGTAGACACCCTCGAACGAGTTGCGAGTACCAAGTGTACTCCTCACAGTGTACTCGCGTGTGAACTCGCTCGTGAAGTACAAGTCACGCCAATTAAGTCAGCCTTGCACGATCGTGAGCTAGTGGTACAAGTACTGTGTTCACTATTCTAACAAAGTTTTTGTGCTCTTTTCATCGTAGTACAGCATGCGTCCCTGTTGGAAGGTGAGTCAATGTGAGCCGGCTCTGTTTGCTATCACGTGACACCATTGAATTCTTTAGGGATGGGTCGATTAAGCATTGCAGTTAGAAAAAGAGTGATTATTCTTTGGCGCAGTGGATATTCTCTTCGTGATATTAAAAGAAGGCTGGAAGATGAAGAAGTGGAAGTAACACTGCGTAGTTTGCAATACTTGGTTCTAAAATTCCTCAAGTTTCACACATTAGAGACCTCCCTAGAGCACGGAGGCCAAGGCTACTAACAACTGACATGATGAATGCAATAGAAGACAGTTTACGAGCCGACGACGAGCTAACTGCTAGAAAACTGAAGGAGAAGCTGACAGGGATATTCCCTAACTTACCAAACGTGTCTATATTGACCATTAAGCGCTGCAGAAAAGAATTGGGATGGGTTTGTACCCGCCCACACTATTTCCAACTCGTAAGAGAAGCCAATAAAGAAAAGGGAAAAGAGTGGTGTCAAGTTCAGATTAACAACCAGGAGAAGTTTGAAGATGTGATATTTACGGATGAATGTACTGTCCAGCTAGATAATCATGGCCGTCTTTGTTTTCGTAAAGAGAGAGAGGGTCGAGCACTTAAGCAATGCCCAAAACATCCAGTTAAAGTGCACATCTGGGGTGGAATATCAATGCGGGGGGCTACTCATTTGGTGATGTTCACAGGCATCATGAATGCAGTGAGATATGGGAAAATATTGGAGTCAAGCTTAGTGCCCTTTATCAAAATTTACTATCCTGATGGTCATCGACTGCAACAAGATAATGACCCGAAACACTCATCCAAGTATATTGGTCGCTTGTTCAAGTTTCACAATGTTTATTGGTGGAAGACTCCAGCAGAATCCCCCGATTTAAATCCAATTGAAAACTGCTGGGGATCTTTGAAGCAATATTTGAGGAACAGTTACAAGCCAACAAACCTAGAACAATTGATGGATGGCATTGAACAATTTTGGTTGTCCCTAACCCCACAGATTTGTGCGAAGTACATACAACACCTGCACAAAGTTATGCCTAAAGTGATTGAAGTTAATGGTAACCCTAGTGGGTACTAATAAGAACACTATTGTATGTGCAAATACAATTCCACAGTTTTTCAAAGAAAGATAAATATGTACAGTTTAACTTGCCTTGTTCAATAACATACTAAATCTAAAACAGTCTAGTTCTAATTGCTTTACTTCACTAAAGTAAATCAAGAACATTCGGATTCCCGGGTGTTTTGTTCAATCGGCAGTTCTTTTCATCTATAGCAATGACACATCGGGCCCACTCATTGCTCTTTTTTCACCTTCTTCCAAGGGAAAATGTTGAAAAGCCAGAGATTTGATATAGTCCATTAAAATTGGATTCAATTTCATCTTTCCCATTTTGCCTGCTACATTTGGTCTCTTCCTCATGTCCTTGTCAAACAGCACCTCATTTAATTTGGCTGAAAAATTTTGGTGTGAGCAACTGTTCTTACGTAGCTTCCTAACAAGAATTCAGAATTCCTTCGTTTTCAGTTTCCGATGTTCTTACTTCTTCTGTAGTAGCAACAGATTGCGTTGCATTAGTTTCACTGTTATTGTTCGGTGTAGTAGCAATGGACTGATCCATGTCGGCCTCATATGAAGGATCAAAAGACAGTTCTAGTGTCGAGTCAAGGGATGGTCCGGTATCTTCAATGAAAGTGGGGCTGAAAGGTGACATACTGGCACTGATAGGTGAAGCAACACTTGTCATAGGATTGGCAACAATTGGGTTAGGAGTGGAAGCTATTGCTACAGTAGGATTACAACTGGGAAATGGAGCAACTTGGTACAGAAGTGGTAGATGGCACAGTATCCAGAATGTAACAGGTTGGGGAAACAGCTGGAGCCAGACTGAAAGGCAAAACACTTGGTCTAGAAGATTGTACTGCTTCATGACTATCGGACGGAGTTGCAAACCCATCTGACTCCACACGGGATGTGTTCACCATTTTCCCCATTATAAATGACAGTGTCTTTTGAAGCTCCTGGAAAGTCTTCCCCACATCCATTTTGAGTTCAGTGTATTGTTTTGTCTGTAGCATAAGACGAAACAATAAGACGTTCAAAGACATTCAAAGTAAATGTTTCATGCAGTCATAAAACATTTACTGTTTATATATCTATTGCATATATATACATACCATATGTATGCATGTAAAAATGAATTGTATTTGATAGTAAATACCTGTTTTTCTTCATTTTGCTTCAAGGCTGTACCAAGAGTACCCATCATCTTATGTAAACTTTCAAATTCTAACTGCTACAGTAATAAAAAAATCAATGAGCAAAGTTATTTTTGTAGTTCTGTAACAATGTCAGTATAGTTTACTATTATGGTGATACATTGAAGTTACAGTGCTATAAGGAATGAAGCACGTACATGTTCTGCAAGGTAAAACTGGCACCAAAAAGAACCATCACTTAATCCTGAAAGTTAACGTTTGCCTCTTCAGAAACAGTGCATGTTCTCAGCATGGCTTTTCACATTGTGAAAATGTTATACTGACAGTAAATGCGCATGTGCTGTTGTCAATACATACCTGCACTCCACCAGTATAATGGATGGGATCACTGCTTTGTAAGCCACCAGTCTGATTGCTTGTACCACCAAATGGAACCGTGAAACTCTATAAAATACTTAAGGTAAATAACATGGCATGCAGACAAAAAAAAAGATTCTTGCCTTATTCACTCTTCCAAACCCTTCCTCCACCATCGCACAACACCTGAAAAACTTTAAAAGACATGATATTTACAAGCAAATTATGCCACACTAACCTCGTCATTTCCTGGATCACTACTGTACAATTCAATGTCCTGTCCAGTGTAAGCATTTAATTGCTACATGTACGTAAATGCACAACAAAACGATTTAGAGGTATACAAATGCTTTAGCTTACATTCAATGGAACACTCCTCAGTGGCGGCTTTCCAGTTTTTATAAGAAACTCCCCTGTCTGTTTCCTTTTCCCTTTTCCTGCTGTCTTCACTGGTGAAACTTTCTCTTTATCTTCCTGAGCCCTCTGCTGGTCCTCTTCAACTATGGCTGGTTCATTGTCAGAGTCATTACTCTCACACAACCTGTCTTCCTCAGCCTCACAAAAAGTTTTGGATCCTAAGAGCACAAAAAGAATTTAAGTAATATGCAAACTACACTACAGTAAACAACAAACCGTTGTGCGATGCTAAATTAAAGACAAACATGCAACGATAAATCTAGCAAAATATTCCTTATTATCGTCCCAAAGAATAGTTACATCATCTCCGCGGCTGAGTTCAATCACGTTACAATGTAAAATGCGTTGCGTTGGCACAACTCCGTAACACTGTTCATCAACAAAATCGACTAAAGCGTAGCTTTCAGCAGCTAAAATAAAAATAAGTACTAGATTAACAAATTCAGCAACTTTACTCACGTGTCTTTGCTTTTTTGGAAGCGATTCTGATGGATCCAGTTTCAGACGCTATTACAGTCTACGCTCAAAACAAAAACGTGTATGTGTCTTACGCATGCGCACTAAGTGCATTCTAAATAAAGCTTACCAAAACTGTGTATTCGATACTCGCAATTCTTCCAAGTGCGTGCAGCGAGTGTTTACCTGGCGAGTAGCGAGTGTTTGCCTGGCGAGTAGCGAGCGAGCGAGCGAGTGCGAAGTTACACTTGAGCGGTACCGTACTTACTTACTTACTTACTCAGTCAGTAGAAAATTCCGTTAAATAATTTAAAAAAAAATTACATAGCAACTTGTTGAAAGCGTTTCGGGTCGATCTGAAGGCTTGTTTGGGCTTAGTTTTACCTAATCAATACTGCTTCATTGTCGTCAGTGAAAAGTGGGGCTGGTTTTTAGATGATGTTTTTTTCTTGGGCCATACCCACACCTTTGTGATCCCTACTATACAGTACTATCATGCTGTATGATGATATAGCAGTCGAACTACCATTCATAACAGAGTACGATTTTGAATGAAAGAAATCAATGATTTAGTGATGGTATAACTAAATCTTCAGCTTTTTAATTAAAGCTGAATATGTAGCCATTTGGATCACTACCATACCTGACCGGTCATAAATCATAACTGATTTACATTTAGAACTTAAAGGAACCCAGCATGAAAACAGTTTATACTATTCATGAAATCATGAATCTAGTAACTTTCTATGTTCAAAATCAGTCAGTGGCTGGTGCCCCCAGACCTACCATATTTGGAACCACCTGGGGGATGTATCCCTGCTATATGACCAGAAGTACGTCTGACCAAATTATGTCATCATAAATGTCAACTTAACCTGTAACTCTTTCAATCTATTCATGTTGTAGTATCTTTGGTACAGTGTATGCCATAAACATTCTCCTCAAAATTTTAGGCAGCTTCTCTAACTCAAGCACTAAAGAGTGGACAGTGTCACATCAAGTGGACAAGATGCGCTGATCTACCACATAAAATATATGGAGCGTCTGTGGCTGGAGATAATGAGAACGTTTATGTCACAGATACTAACAGTCCATGTCACATTCCCAGAAATATTGTTTACTGTTATGATATCTCAATGCATCAGTGGAAGGAACTGCCTGAACCAGAACAGTATTATTTTGTGTTACTGATGGTTAATGGACAAGTGACTGCCATAGGTGGACTAGACTTCATTACACTTAATCAGACTAGTAAAGTTTCAACCTTCAGTAAATTGAATAACAGTTGGATTTCTCTCTACCCTAACTTGCTTATACCCAGATTCAAGCCAGGAGCAGTTGTACACTGTGACCATGTGATAGTAGCTGGTGGACAAACAGGTGATGGTATTGCTGATGATATTGAAATACTCAACTTTAGAAAAGTTCCTTTATCATGGAAAAGATTGCATATTTGCTTGCCTTGTCCTATGTTTGCAATGCAGTTGGTTGTTTTTGAAGAAGAATTATATATTTGTGGTTACAATGATAACATATCAGCATTCAGGAATGTCTATCGTATATTGATGCTGGCACTATTGCTGGACCAACAGATTCACATTGGCCAACAAAACTCTGCATGGATAGAAGAAGCCATGGTGCCTTTTTCCAGAGTAGGTGTGGCTTCTACTCACCCACCCATGATTGCTGGTGGAAGTTTCAATAGCAAACTATCATCAGATGTCTTCATCCTTGATGCTGAAAGTCATGCATGGAAGAAAGTAGCTTCCCTCACTAGTCCAAGATCCAGTGTAGCAATAGCCACAATCAACAACACCACCATCATGGTTATTGGAGGATACAGTAAGGGTGGGAGTGTTGAAGCTGCTGCTGAGTCTTCACTGACCACAGTAGAATTGGGAGAAGCTTCAGAATTAGTGTAACTAATTTATATGCAGCTTGGAGCTGAAAACTTTTTTTTAAATCAGTGAAAAATTGTGTGTGATCAGGCATAATTGTCAAAGACTTGTGTGGGTAACAAATTTATATATTTCTGTCTTTTTAATTTGGTCTAAGGTGCTGCTGCAAGGCATAGAATAATCACTACCTGGTTACAATCATTATATTCCAATTGCATGAATGTAAAGGGCTCTAGAAGTTGACTATATGCAGTGGCGGGAGCAGGGGGGCACGTCCCCCCTCCCGTCCATCCCTTTCAATAAAAATTGCATACAGGATCGAAATATTCTAATAGAGCAGTCACTCTAATAAAGCAGTCACAGTGTTCATGAGGCAGTGTAACTTAACTATGAAGCTACGAATAAGGATCTTTATATACTTTATAGTAAATACATCTGATAAAGGGTAGCCACAATGGCTGTGGCCTCTTTTTTTGGTCTCCAACTTTTCAGCAAAGTGCACCCCCACTTTCCAAACTCTGGATCGGCCCTGATATGCAATATATAATAAGGTTTGTAAAGCACTTTATGTGGAGCACAACTGATCTTTATAGTCTCTGATGTTTGGAGTTATCAACTCTAGATCTTTCCTGAATCCTGGATAAGAATTTTAGTTGCAATAGAAGAATAGACATTCAACTTGTGTATATTATGACTGCTCTATTAGAGTATTTCTGATCTTTAATGGTAGCAGGGCTAGGCTTTTGATATAAAGGATAGGTTTTTCTATACCAATCGGGCGTAGGAAGAGGTGGGGGGTCCAAGGGGTTCAGGAACCCCCCTGTAAAATTTAGACTTCTGCAAGCAGGGCCCTAAACACACCATTTAGTGTGGCAGGTCAAAATGATTGAGTAATATAGTGTAATGGCACAGCACAACAATTGATAAAGCTTGCATTCATCCCTCAGGGAATGATTTACAGAGGTAACATGAGCCCTCTTCAAAACTTGTTAATAAGATTGATATACTCTAATAGAGCAGTCAGGTATATACTCTAATAGGGCAGTCAGGTATACTAACATGCATGTAAATATCCATATCCATATAAAGTTTTTCAGACATTCTAACATTAAATGCAAAACACTGAGCATGACCTTATGCTGCTGTAGCTTTGTGTTTAAAGATATAGAACTCCAGTAATTTATCACTTGTGTTATGCAAAATGAATTCATGCTATGCATATTTGTATAGTTATAATGTTTTGATTGTAACTGTAAAATTTGTAAGTCATGACATTTGTATCTGGATTCATGGTTCCTATACCAGTGAGCTTACAGATTACTATATCTAATCAAAAACAGCCAAGCTGTAAAAAAAGGTGCGGCCCCCATAAAGGCCATGGTGAAAAAAGATGTGAAATCCAAGGTGGCGGCCAAGAAATGGCTGTGATGGTAGGTTAATGGTTACATTTTAATAACAACAATTCAGGTGAATTTGGTGCCAAGACCAAGCGGCACAAAATTCACCTGAATTGCCGTTATTAAAATGTAACCATTAACCTACCATCACAGCCATTTCTTGGCCGCCACCTTGGATTTCACATCTTTTTTCACCATGGCCTTTATGGGGGCCGCACCTTTTTTTACAGCTTGGCTGTTTTTGATTAGATATCACTTCTTTTTGTATTTGTATACTGCAAAGCCGGCCTATGGCTGGCTTTGGGGCTTTTTTAACCCATGTGTTTTTTTCTTTACTACAGGAAGAAGAAAAGAACTTAAAGAAGAATTTTAGTACTTCAATTATTTTTGATTTTATTAGTAATTATACAAATTATATACATATATTTATTACATGCTCATTATTCCCCACAGGATTTTTTTTGCAGCTGATCTCTCTACTGGGTGACTTGAAATGTAGCTGAACTATATACAGGATGGTTTCTTTGTAGCTGAACTCTATACAAGGTAACCTCTTCTAGCTGGTCTCTCTACAGGATATTTTGTTTCTAGCTGAACTCTCTACAGGTGATTTGTTTGCAGCTAAACTCTCTACATGGTGGTGTCTTTATAGCCGAACTCTCTACATGATGGTTTCTTTGTAGCTGAACTCTCTATAAAGTGACTTCGTCTAGCTGAACTCTCTACAGGGTGATTTTTTTGTAGCTGAACTCTCTGCAGGGTGATTTGTTTGCAGCTGAACTCTCTACATGATGGTTTCTTTGTAGCTGAACTCTCTACAAGGTGACTTTGTCCAGCTGATCTCTCTATGGGGTGATTTGTTTCTAGCTGAACTCTCTACAGGTGAATTGTTTGCAGCTAAACTCTCTACATGGTGGTTTCTTTGTAGCCGAACTCTCTACAAGGTAATTTATTCTCTACAGGGTGATTTGTTGTAGTTGAATTCTCTACAAGGTGGTTTGTATGAGGCTGAACTCTCTACATGGTGGTTTCTTTGTAGCTGAACTCTCTACAGAGTGATTTATTTGCAGCTGAACTCTCTACATGATGGTTTCTTTGTAACTGAACACTCTACAAGGTGACTTCTTCTAGCTGATCTTTCTACAGGGTGAATTGTTGTAGCTGAACTATCTACAAGGTAACTTCTTCTAGCTGATCTCTATACAGGGTGATTTGTTTGTAGTTGAATTCTGTACAGGTGGTTTCTTTGTAGCTGAACTCTGTACATGATGGTTTCTTTGTAGCTAAACTCTTTACAAGGTGACTTCTTCTAGCTGAACTCTCTACGGGGTAATTTCTTTGTAGCTGAACTCTCTATATGATGGTTTCTTTGTAACTGAACTCTGTACATGGTAACTTCTTCTAGCTGATCTTTCTACTGGGTGATTTGTTTGCAGCTGAACTCTCTACATGGTGGTTTCTTTGTTGCTGAACTCTCTACAAGGTGAATTCTTCTGCCTGATCTCTCTACAGGGTGATTTGTTTGTAACTGAACTCTGTACAAGTGCGTTTTTGTGGGTGATCTCACTGCAGGTTGATTTGTTTGTAGCTGAACTCACTAAAGGTGATTCTGCTTGTAGCTGAACTCCTTGCATTGTATCTAGTTTGTAGCTGATCTCTCTACAGGGTGATTTGTTTGTAGCTGATCTCTCTACAAGTTGATTTGTGTGTAGCTGATCTCTCTGCAGGTTGATTAATTTGCAGCCGATCTCTCTACAAGGTAATTTGTTTGTAGCTGAACTGTCTATAAAGTGATTTATTTGTAGCTGATCTCTCTGCAGGTTGATTTGTTTTAGCTGAACTCTCTACAGGGTGATTTACTTGTAGCTGAACTCCTTACATTGTGACTAGTTTCTAGCTGATCTCTCTACAGGGTGATTTGTTTGTAGCTGATCTCTCTACAAGTTGATTTGTGTGTAGCCGATCTCTCTACAGGGTAATTTGTTTGTAGCTGAACTCTGTACAAGGTGCTTTTTTGTAGGTGATCTCACTGCAGGTTGATTTGTTTGTAGCTGAACTCACTAAAGGGTGATTTGCTTGTAGCTGAACTCCTTACATTGTGTCCAGTTTCTAGCTGATCTCTCTACAGAGTGATTTGTTTGTAGCTGAACTCTCTATAAGGTGATTTATTTGTAGCTGAAATCCTTACATTGTGTGTAGTTTCTAGCTGATCTCTCTACAGGGTGATTTGTTTGTAAATGATCTCTCTACAAGTTGATTTGTGTGTAGTTGATCTCTCTGCAGGTTGATTTGTTTGTAGCCGATCTCTCTATAGGGTAATTTGTTTGTAGCTGAACTCTCTATAAGGTGATTTGTTTGTAGTTGATCTCTCTGCAGGTTGATTTGTTTTAGCTGAACTCTCTACAGGCTGATTTGTTTGTAGCCAATCTCTCTACAGGGCAATTTGTTTGTAGCTGATCTCTCTACAGGGTGATTTTTTTGTAGCTGACCTCTCTTCAGGGTGATTTGTTTCTAGCTGATCTCTCTACAGGGTGATTTTTTGTAGCTGACCTCTCTTCAGGGTGATTTGTTTCTAGCTGATTGTCTACAGGTTGATTTGTTTGTAGATGAACTCTCTACAGGGTAATTTGCTTGTAGCTGAACTCCTTACTTTGTGTATAGTTTCTAGCTGATCTCTCTACAGGGTGATTTGTTTGTAGCTGATCTCTCTACAAGTTGATTTGTGTGTATATAGCTGATCTCTCTGCAGGTTGATTTGTTTGTAGCCGATCTCTCTACAGGTAATCTGTTTGTAGCTGAACTCTCTATAAGGTGATTTGTTTGTAGCTGATCTCTCTGCAGGTTGATTTGTTTTAGCTGAACTCTCTACAGGGTGATTGCTTGTAGCTGAACTCCTTACATTGTGTCTAGTTTCTAGCTGATGTCTCTACAGGGTGATTTGCTTGTAGCTGAACTCTCTACAGGTTGATTTGTTTCTAGCTTATCTCTCTACAGGTAGATTTGTGTTGATTTGTTCATTGCTGATCGCTCTAAAGGTAATTGATTTGTTGCAGTTGAACACCCTGCAAAGTGTTTTGTTTGTAACTGATCACTCTAAAGGGTAATTTGTAGCTGAACTCTCTCCACAGTGACTTGTGTGTAGCTGAATTCTGTGTAACTGAATTCTCTAGAGAGTGACTTAATTGTAGCTGAATTCTCTACACAGTGCATGACTTGTTTATAGCTGAACTTTCTTCAGTGTGACTTGTAATGTTCTGAATCTCTATAGTGGTATATTTGCTTAACTCTCCATGTGGTGACTGTCTTCTTGTTGAACTGTCTATAAGATTAACTGTTTGCAGCTGAACTCCCTACAGAATAACTTGTGATGTAATAAAATTCTATAATGGAGTAAATAAATTAGCCGAATGCTCTATTAGGGTGACTGTTCTATTAGAGTATCTCGATCTCGCATTTGCTACACGGAGTTGGCTTTCGAATCATAACTCAGTGGTTTGTAATCCGATTCTTCTGTACTACTGCAAGGACTTTCTATGAAGATTATCCCAGCTATACACCGATTTTCAGCTCATTGCAGTGGCGGATCCAGGATGGGGCATTTGGGGCAAATGCCCCCCCCCCCCCTCAAGAAATTGCATACAAGATCGAGATGCTCTAATAGAGCAGTCAATTACTCTAATAAAGCAGTCCCAATGTTCATGAGGCAGTGTAGCTTACCTATGAAGCTACAAATAGGATTTTATTTTACATAACAGACGTGATATAGTTGGTAAGGATAACTAGCTATTATTGTTGTGACCTTTTTTTTTTTTTTTTTTTTTGGTTTTCAGAAAGGTGCCCCCCCTCTTTCGAAACTCTGGATCCGCCCCTGCATTGCTCTAAGCGGTTTGCCTAGTAGGCGTGAAAACTAATACTTTTTTATTCATAAAAATCGATCGCGTAATTGTGACACAGGTTGGGTTTTGTGTCATATCTCCGTGGTCTTTATCTCGATTCCTTTCAAACCACCAAAAGGCACTCCTACGATGGTTAATCCATCTACATAGCAATTTGCAACTCATTCCATGAAGCGGTTTACCCTGTAGGCGTGACAACAAATCGATCTTGTTTTACGCGAATAAACGGTCATAACTCCTGAACCATTCATCGGATTTGTACCAAATTTGATGCTAGGATTCGCCTTTGGACTCCCTTTCTGTGTGCCAAATTTCAAGGCGATCGGAGCACGCGTTTGCTTGTTATAGCAATTTTTGCAAGTGTGCGAAAAGACGAAGAAGAAAAAAAAACGAAACTTTGGCAGCTCGTATCTCGGAAACGGCTGGAGCGATTTCCTTCAAATTTGGAATGTAGACTCCCTTAGCTGGCGGGCAACTGTGTAGCAAATTTGGTTTCAATCAGATAAGTGATCACTGAGATACAAAGGTGTGAAAATGACGTTTTCGTTCTTCCTGTCAATACACTCACGGGTGTGGCGCGCCGGCTTCTTGGGCCGCACGACACACTACCGTGTGTCTTGATGTGTCTCTAAGTGTTATGCTGTCTGTTTCCACTAAGTAGCTTTGTCTAGTACTAGCTTCATCCCAGGGGCACTTTATGATTAGCTAATGTACTTTTTGCATAAAATATAGTAATTTACTAAGTTTTGATTCATTGAAGTATTGAAAGTCTCTCAGGGCAGACTCCTGCTTCTGATAACTCAATACTGTTGTTGGAGCCCCCTTCAAAAATCCTGGCTACGCCCCTGCCAATTATGTATGATACCTATTTCCAAGTAGTACAATATGCCTATTATAGTATATTAAAGCAATGCTTTATAGAAAACATGAAAAGATTTCCCTCCTTCCAAATCTCTGTACTCCTGCTTTAGACCACTCTGTATAGTTTCCCATCATGATGTTTGAGGTTTTTGATTATCACACTGTACTTGTCGATGGCTAATATAAAATGACTACTGTTGTATTAAAGTATTTTGATATGAAGTGCAGCTATTGATTATCAGGTGTGAACTGTTTGCCTTCAAATTCTCCACTTGTGGAGTGGCCAAATCCTGACACACATTGGCAACCAGCAAGTGCTTATAACTTTTAGTCAAATGCCCCACTGGTGGAAAGTCAAATTCAGAGGACCAAATCTCTTACTATAATTCCCCTGTGTATGCAGGGTAGTGGGTCTTACTATTGATAGGTGTATAAGTCATGAGTTAAGATTATCCATATAAATTATCCACAATGAAATTGATATCCCATTTGATTTGTATACTAACTTTACAACATATTCCAGTACAAGAAATTATCATCCTTTTAACCCCCTATCATTGCAAATATCAAAGACCTCATATCAGTCCTCATTTTTTCCAGCAACAATTTCACTTTGGAATGATTTACCGAACCTAGCTAAAGACTCTAATTCACTTGAAGTAATTAAATCTATAATTAAATTATAATTTACTTATTGTATTGAATTATTTTTTTGTGATTTGTCTGTACATTTTTCTTCATTTCTGAAGTTGTACAGTATAGGTAAATAAAAGTAATGAGTTAGCAACAACCAATCATGATTCCTCAAAATATTTTTTACTGCAGCTGGAAGTGAAGCTTAATTTGCACTTGTAGCAGCTAGCTAGACAACCATTATTAGCTAGCTGCTACAAGTGCAAAGCTTCGCTTCTAGCTGCAGTAGGAAATATTTTGAGGAATCATGACCACTAATAAGTGGGTACTCGGTTGTGATATGGATGGAGGATGTATTGCTTTATCTGCTATCATGGACAATAAAACTCACGTGACGTGACCACGTGTTAATTTATGTTAACTTGTGCATAGTCTACGACTTGTGGAAGCAGGTTTCTAGCCTTTCTTCTGTCTTAGGGCATGAGATGAAGACCTGCTCACGACCACAGTATATTGTCGGGTGTTGATACGACCACGGGAAGCTGAACCATGGTACAGTCGAGGTGAGACCACCTGTCAACGTAAAATGTGTTTGTGCGTGCAGATTTGTGACAACGCTTTGAAGTGCCTAACTGGTAAAGCAAACAACAACTGGACTAGACAAAACTGACTAATTCACAAAGTTATATTCAGGTAACTAACTGTGCCTAATTCCTAACAGTTAACTCCGGGAACTTCAAATATTCGTCTTATCTCGAAGCCACTAGCTTCAGCATTTTTATGGTCCTGCTAGATTTTCCAAACGAGGTACACTGACTATTGAATACTCCCAAGGGCCCACGGATTGGACTCGCGGGCTGGGGATTAACTACTATTGATTTCATGGGCAGAGGAGTCCGACACTTTCGAAAGAGTGTACGAGATTTCCAGATTTCTACCGTGATTTCTGATTCCAGATTGATTTCTGCCAACGTAAACTTTAGCTTACGGAAAACTTTTCCAATTTACAGAAAAACACGGAAGTTAGAGGCTTGATTTCTACTGCAGGAGTATACGAGATTTCACAAAGTGTCGGACCCCTCAGTTTGAACATTCCATCCGCACCGTGAATTATTCCGTGGCAGTTGTTTAGCCACCAGTAGCTAATGGATTGGTCACAACTGCTCATAAGAAATCACTGACAATACAGTGGCAAAGCTAACCTGAAGCAAGGTTTGAGCTAAACACACGGAACTTGTGTCGTGGACGGAACTGTTCTTCAAACAAAAATCAAATTAACAGTACTGTTGATTTCAGTTCCGTCTGAACTTTTCCGTCCATGCTGCAAGCTATTCCATGGCAGTTTTTAAAGTGAACTAGCTACAAGAAGCGTTACAGATTGGCTACAACCACTCACAAGAAGTCACTGTGACATTACTATAATACAGCTTAGCTGAAGTAGGGTTTTAGCTTTACCTCGCACATAATGCAGAACTTATAACGTGGACAGAACTGTTCAAATGGAACTGAAATCAACAGTATTAGCTGGGCATTATCTAAAGAGCTATTTAGTACAGTGCAGAAGGACAACTATCATACACTAGATAGTAGTGTATAGTAGGGACCACAAAGGAGTAGGCATGGCCCACGAAATAATATCACCCGAAAACCAACCTCAATTTTCCCAGATGGACCCAAAACGCTTTCAACAAGTTGCTACGGAATTTAAATTTTTTTTTTATTCAATGGAATTTTCTACTGACTGACTGAGCAACTGACTGATGCCTTCAGACAAGCGTAACTCGATAACGGCTAAGGCTACAGGCTTGATTTTTTTCACTGTACGACGTCGCTTTGGCCTGACAGGTGCCTTTTGGCATACTGCAGTACGTACAATGCATTCTTCATGGACTTACCAGTGTCCTCTTTTGTGTCCCATTCATCTTTGCTGACAGCGAAAAGTGTTGATTTGGTGATAGCACTTGATGGTTTCCCTTCACAATGGGAATCGTCGGTATTTTTCATAGTGATTATTTTGAAAGTAGAGGTGCTTTTCAAATAGTTCTTGGTTCGTACTGCTGTATAATGGGTTGAACAGAGCCGACAGCGGAGCGTAATGGATACTTCACTTTTCAGACGACAATTAATAGAATTGGGGCGCACAGCACAATTTCTTTCTATATGCGTGGATTGCAGAGGTGCGTTATGAACAGTTCTTGATTCGAAATGCTGTGCAATGGGTCAGGGCCAGAGCCCACGGTCCAGCCAATCACTTTTCAGCTACTTAAGTGAAAAGATCGAGATGCTCTAATAGAGCAGTCATCAAAATATACTCTAATAAAACAGTCATCGTGATACTTTAATAAAGCATTCAGTACTTATAGTATAAGCCATGACATCTGTGTTAACTGTCTTAAAATACCCAGTGAGTCATCTATGCATTGAGCTAATTGATCATGCATGTCATGCATTAGCATGCAGTTACTAAACTTTCATGTTGAGAAATTTTTGTATACATCATGAAAATAAAATTAGCTACTAGCTATAATAGTCAGATATGAAACTCAATTAAATGGTAATGTAGCACAAAATTACCATTGATGCTAACAAAAGGAAGAGACTTTGCATAGCCTCCAGATGCCATTTCAGAGTATCTATTTTCAAAAGTTTCCCTGGGGGAGCATGCCCCCTGACCCCTCTAGCTTAGCATGCTGTGTAAACTTATAGCACATGCAGTTAAGTAACACACCAAAGCAGATAATCTCTGATTTACAGATCATATTAGATCAATAAAAACTGAGTAGTGTGCATGACTATGACCTTCATTGCAGTCCATGGATGGCCGGACCACTCAAAATCTCTGGGCTCCAGCCCATGTAATGGGTTGAACATAGCTGGAAACGAAGCGTAATGGATAGTTTACTTTTCAAATAATAAGGGGCTGGGCATTTCAGATGCGGTATGCATGGGTTCACCAGTCATAATAAAATTATTTACAAAAAAAGTTAACAAACAAGTACATGAAAAAATTTGGAATTTTCAACTAGAGTAGGGACCATAGCACATTGACAAAAAGTATGACAAAAAGTACTGAAACAAGTTGGAGTAGTCCATGTTATTAAACCACAGTAAAACAATAAGAAGTGTTATATCCCTACGGTAGGGATATAACACTTCTTATTGTTTTACTGTGGCTTAATAACATGGACTTACCCAACTTGTTTCAGTACTTTTGATCGATGTGCTATGGTCCTTACTCTAGTTGAAAACTCCAAAAATTTTTCGTGTACTTGTATATATGACTTACCACTGTACTAGTGGTGTACACCTACAAAATTTTTGTCACTGGTTAATTGCCTACCAATAATTGGCAATAACCAGTTAATTGGTTGGTATACATACTATGTACTCAACAAGCCTGCTGGAAGGTTTAGGGTGGTACCAAAATGACCATCAACATCTTGTCTTGCAATAACAGTTATCACAATATATCACATATTTACACATGCTTTGAGGTTATGTTACGATATTAACACTTGTCAGCAGGGGTAATGTATGGTTTACCAAGTGGGTGGGCAATAAACTGGTTTAAAGGTGTCTTAACTGGCTATGGACGATATCCGCAATGATGAAATTTGATGTCATAATTGACAAAATGGCCGTGTTGGTGTGGGAGCTTCAGAGATTTTAGCACGCGATATTCGAAATGAATGTTCTCTGTAGTTTTCTACGCTTGGAACCACGAGATAATAAAGGTAAGAAGTAGCAAACATACCGTGATGATACAAAACGCATTCCAACAAGGAAAGCAGACCGAAAATTTTAACCAACTAGGCTTATCTGTATTGCATTATGTACTATATGCCTCACCTTTGCCCTTTTTCAAATTTATAAATGCTATCATAGGGAAATACCACCTTGCCCAATGCCTCCCTGTACAAAGTCCCTACACTAGCACGTCCATTTTGTTTTGTGATGTCAGAAAACGTCATAGTAGATATTGTCCATTGGCTGACCTATACAACACCAGTTAATAACCAGTTAATAACCAGTTATTTGCACACCAGTGCACAGCGCTACACTGTACCAAGGTTTGTTTCCTACAGACAAGGGAGGTCACCACTGGACATCTAATCTGTGATTCAGTAGACCGAAGTAGTGATTTAATGTTTTAAAAAAAATTCCTTGTACTTATGTGCAGACTTGTGAAAAGTCCACAAATGTGAAAATATTTGCTTCAACTATCACAGGTTATAGTAATGTTTATTGTGCTATTATAGTCAGAATCAGACTTTTAAACTTGATGACTTTTTGTGTGTTATGACATTTTGTGCTTTGGAGTTATATAATGGTTTTCTAGTTACAGTTGTGTAAACATCAACTTGTTATTCAAATTTCTTGGTCTATAGCAAGTATCACAAGTACAAGGGATTTGGCAGTCTGAGGGCTGAGAGTTTACATATCAATAGCAGGTTGATTCATCATCTTCTGCTAAGAGTTCCAGACTTACTGTACTATGATGGAGTTTCTGGTTTTGGTTATGACTCTCAGTAAGCAGTCGTTTGCATTACGTTGCGCCAGTGTTTTAAACACATTGAGGATCATACTTTAGATTGTTGTATGAAGAAAATGCATCGTGAAGGTAAGGACATGTAACAAGTGTTGATGGTATGAACAACATTTAGTGTATAACTAAGTTATTGTAGTACACCATGTGGCTCCACTCCACTGCAATAATGGCTGGCTTTTTTGTAGAATGTATACCGTCACTGTTGGAAATAGTAAGTAACTGTCACATTTACATGAAGTACTGGCTATGTAATAAACCTATAAAACATTCACTGGTACATTCCACTTCACTAACTCAGTTACCCTCTTTATAGTGGTACAGTAGTGGAGTAGCTTTGTGTAGTGTGGATTAGAGCATGATTGATATGTGATGCTATGAAAACTAAAACCCACAATCAAACTTTGTAAGTACTTGTATAAAATGAATTGGAAGAGTTGACATAAGTGAACTGTTCCATAATAACACTGGTAGCTGGTTATGATTTTAATTTTTGTAAAGGGTTCTACTAAACTAGTGGATGCCCTTGAACATATAGTTCTTTTAATCCCTCAAAACTAACTCTTCTGTTTTAAGCATGGCTTGTATCATACTATATGGTGTACTACACAACATAATGACTGTTAGTGAGGGATTTCGTAATGTTTTTGTCTGTAGTAAAGAAAATGAACTTTGTTTGTGGTTTTCATGACATGGAACCATTGGATAAGTAATAATTGGAGACCTACCACGAGGATCTTCGTGATTTTAAAAACCTGAGGAGAAGCCAAGGTTTTTTAAAGCCATGCATATGAAGAAGTTTACTACATTGCACGGACATAATTTGGCTTAATCACGGAACACTGTAATTTTCGCAAACTAACTTGCAGAACTAATTCACAGTGCTTTTGTTTCATTGTAACACTAATGTAGTGAAGGTTTATGGCTATCAAGACATCGAAATAGCTCGGAGCGTTCCCTTCCAAATACCCTCCATTCAATTCGCCATAGAAAAAGTAAGTGATTTTCAACCTTAAAATGATGAGCTTAAATTTCCTCATTTCCTTCTGCTATAGTTCATCTTAATCGCTATTCACTGCTCTTTCCAAATCTGGTTTGGTATCTGAGGTATCTATCACATGTCGCGGGTTATTACGCCTTTTATTGCATGCCCCCGAAACGCCCAATACAAGATGTATAGGGAAATTTGCTATACCAGGTCGGTTTAGGCACCTAAATTTCCGTGGATTGGACTTATTTTGGTATCATTGTACTCGCAGAGAGTTGCTCTACATGTATCAAACTTTGAAAGTTACTAAACAGACTCAAGGTAAGCGGTACATGATAATTAATTAAAAATTTTAATGGTTTTTCAATCGAAATGTATTGGACATGCCTGTTCCAGCTGGCGTTTTTGCCATCGACAAAAGTATAGCAAATGTCTGCAAACTTCGTGATATGAAGATCTGAGTGGGTGGTCTCTAACTGACTTAGAAATTGGTGGGTGTAGTAATGAATTGATTGTGGGTTGAGTAATTCATCATGTCATCATATCTTTCACAAACCCACAATCACTTTCTACATTATTATATATAAAAGGAAGTTCAGTAAACAAGGAAGCTTACTAATCTACTCTGCCTCCTGAGGGAGGCATAGCAGATCAGTGATCAATTGTGAGATCTGCAATGCTACTTGTGATCATTAGTGAGGTGTGCTGTGTGTTGACTCCCTCAACTGGAGATAGGAGGTCTCATTTTAGAGAACCTCTCAAGAGGCTCTTAGGGATCACAAAGACCTCATTATCTCCCAAAGATTAAAGGATTTATGCATACCATTTTCTAATTTATAGTTGTAACATGGGATGAGTGATTTGCCTGATATGTATGCCCAAACCCCGAGGGTTGCAGGCATGCATATTAGCAAATCACGAGTGCCCATGCTATAGCTAATATCATACAGTACAATAGTACTGTACAATAGGGACCACAAAGGTGTAGGTATGGCCCACAAAAAACATCACCCAAATAACAGCCTCAGTTTTCCCAGAGGATGATGAGGCAGTATTGGTTAGGTAAAACTAAGCCCAAACAAGCTTTTAGATCTACTCGAAAAGCTTTCAACAAGTTGCTACAGAATTTTTTTTAAAAACCATTGAACAGAATTTTCTACTGACTGACTGCCTGACTGACTGATGCCTTCAGACAAGCATAACTTGATAACGGCTAAGGCTACAGGCTTGATTTTTTCACTGTTTGACATCACTTTGGCCTGACAGGTGCCTTTTGGCATACCATGGTATGTACAATGCATTCTTCATGGACTTACCAGTGTCCTCCTTTGTGTCCCATTCATCTTGACTGACAGCAAAAGATGTCGATTTGGTGGTAACACATGATGGCTTCTCTTCATAACCGGAATCATCCATATTTTTCATAGTGGCTATCAAGACTCACGGTAGTGAGTCGCGCGGCCAAGAAACTACAAAGCGCACGCCCAATTAAAAGACGCGCGGCCACTACTGTGAGTTATTTACGTGTAGGGCCGGTTTTGCAATATTAGTCCTAAATTATGCAACATCTCTCAATAGATTTGTATTGCGTTACGTGATAAAAAATCTTTAGGAGTCGTTATAGTTTTCTTGCGACCTCGCTAAAATAAAAAAGTAACCATCGCAAAATAAAAAATAGGCGTATTTCACTTTATTTCTCTACCTTATGTTACAACTACTGTCACGTTATACCAGTCAACATAGTCGTGTTTGTATAGTCCATCTAGCACTGACATTATCCAATCCTGGTTTGCCTATACGCGTATTTTCTTCAATCAATCTCTAATCCCTACAATAACTTTTAAAGACACGACGTGGACACAAACTCTAATGCCTGATAAACAAGTTGTGACAGCGTGCTGAACCGTAAGTTCCCTAGGGATGGCGTTTTAAGCAGAAATCTTTTTTAAATTCCATTTAGTACCACACCCCATGCGAGCGTTTATAAATCGCCAGTTGTCTTATGGTTTGAAGAACAAAATCACTAGCGAAGGTGCTTTAAGCATACTCTTCAATTCTCTATTTACATGTAATTTTTAATAGATTAACCACAAAGGCCGGTAAGGTGAATACAAAAGGTAACAAGCCTTTAGGGGTTACCACCTCTATGTAGTATGTACCATGTAGCTTGTGTTGTGGCTTTCATTAAGTATTATGCACACACAAGTGGTGCAACAAAATTTTGTAATGGATTGCTCGAATGTGGTTGGTGGTGTTGTGGCTCAAATGTGGTTCGTGGTTTGCCAGTGACCATGTATGAGTTGGGGTTGGTCCACACAACTTACACAATATTCAAATTTCATGATGGCCATGATAATTTCTTGCCATATGGTAAACATACAACAATGTGTAACAACGTTAATTAACATCACATCAAGACTTGACTAAAAATAGTTCCAACAATAGTGATGATTTCTTGTATGTCAGCATGACGATACTGAGACCTGTAAAAGAATAAGCAGGCACTGAAGTTAACCTTAAATTAAACACTCATGCAACTGACCTGGAACATCGGTCACAACACCAAAAACACTTGTTTCGATATCTGATGACACAATCTAGCAGGCACTGAATTAAAAGAGAATGTACAAAAAATCAATATGCCGGGCTGTGTCAATAATAGCATGGATAATCAAAATGAACAAAAATTATATCCCAGGCTAAGTGAATGAATAACATAACTGTTGGGTAAGCATGTTAAACCAGAACATTAGGACATTAGTCAAACCAGAACATTAGGACATTAGTCAAACAAAAGTACGCTATCACAACTTGGTCATAATACAATGTTTGTACCACTGGACTTCACACTGGTTGCCCAAAAATTGTGCCATTCTGGGACAACAGCATAATATTATGAAACAAATAGTTACTACAACACAGAAGGCTTACTGTTGCACTGTCTACACTGATATACCATAATTTAAAAACATAACAGGTGGGCATTAAATACAATACACTTAATATCTGGGTACTAGGAAAAAATCACTAACATCACAACATGTAAACTGACCTGGAAATTAACACCCTTGATGCCACTACAGTCTACACTGGATACTTGTTCGAACCCATCAACACTATGCCTGATACATCTGAGTAGATTGACCTGCAAATTCACTTCACTAGTATACAGTGATAATTGATAACTGCAAAAACAACAATTGCAATAATACAATTCTTCTGCACGTCAACTGACCTGAAATTCATGACACTCAATACCGAGACCTGTAAAAGAATAAGCAGGCACTGAAGTCAACCTTAAATTAAACACACATGCAAACTGACCTGGAACATCGGTCGCAACACCAAAGACATCTGTTTCGATATCTGACAAAACAATCCAGCAGGCACTGAATTAAAAAGAGAATGTGCAAAAAATCAATATGCCAGGCTGTACCAATAAAGGATGAATAATCAAAATGAACTAAAAATATATATCCCATATGCAGGTTAAGTGAGTAACATAACTGTTGGGTAAGCATGTAAACCAGAACATTTGGTCATTAATCAAACAAAAGTACGCTATCACAAACTGGTCACTGATAATTGATAACTACAAAAAGAACAATTGCAATAATACAATTCCTCTGAATGTCAACTGACCTGAAATTCATGACACCTGTATCTTTGTTCCTGCATGGTCTCAACTTACATATGTACCATGATCACATTCAACTGCTAGTGGATAAACCAGTATGACCAGATGGCCTGCAAAAACCAACAAGCAGGTGTTAAATACAATACACATACCTAAAGCCTGGAATATGAAAAATATTATATAAGCATTATTCCACACTGATATAGTAATAGATTATAGGATGTTGTGGAACTTGCCTAAACGTGTAAACTTGAACATGAGGACAACCGCATAATCTGGACACTTGGAATTGTCCAATACCTGATGAACCGCAAGTAGATACTAATGACATTCACTTCAACATTTTATCCCAGCTGGGTGAATCTCTTGTAACTGAGTAAAAAGGTGTTTATTTTCCACCTGCAACCAAAGTTCTACATTTCTGTGGTTGGGTGTACATAAACTGACCTGGAAAATCAGTATGCCATAGGGGTATGGAAATGGTTCCTTTCCTTCTGTTGTGACATTACTTACAGCTGACTGGTAAATGATCATCGATGTCCCCATGGACCCCAACAATGAGTAAACCAACAACTTCACAAGTTGGAATGAATTTCCTTTCAACATCTGGTGGACAGGTCCAAAAACCATATCGCACAAACACGGTGAATCAGTGTGTGGCGATGTGACACATTGCACAAACTTCACTCCTCGTTTCGTTAGCATTCAAGACCGGCATATATCATAGAGTCCCTCAGTATTCTTGACTCTTACTTTTTCAAGCGTTGCTCAAGCGATGTAGTTTCTCACGAGGGGCTCGAGTTTCTCAGTAAAGTCGAGCTGATTAAAGTACGCCTCACCATCCAGTTACATTCTTAAACCATTCAATTTAAAACCACGTATCATGAGTGTCCGCTTAAGGTAATTAGGGACTTTCCACGAGATTTCCCCTAAATAGATCACGTGTTAGTTGTCAATCTGGTGGATTCTGGTGGTATACATGGTTCAACAATGCGGTAAGTGTAGTATAAGCTGTCAATGAATAATTGTTTGTACACTACTAAACTAAGTTATTTTTGTGTGATAAGCATGCTTGAGGAAGGGTCTGGGGGACGAGACTAATGTTTTGACAGCAGTTGATGGACAGCAGTTGATGATGGCCAGGCAAAGAACTGCGAGAAGAACTACTATGATAGTATGATAGTAGGGAAAAATTCCCACCCCTATAGCTCTGCCTAGGGGCATTAACTAGCATTATCTACAGCTACTGTATTATGTTGCTGTCTACAGCTACTGTATTATGTTGCTGATATGTACATTCAGGCCAAGAATAAAGGTGAAAGTGGTAGTAAGGCTCAATCCTATTATTCTGCTGAACAGGCAAGGGAGTCTGGGACTCTGGGGACATGTTCCCTCAGGAAAGTATAAGTACTACAACTTTTTTGTTTTAATTGCTTCATCAAGTATAAAAATTTCAGTCAAAAGGTGATGATCGAGCTCTGGTCTTATGCACTGGTTGGAGTGGTTGTATCGATACTGCACTGTGACATCCTTGAGGGGTTAGTGCTGGCATTGTCCATGGCAATACTATTCCATCTCCCCGAGTCTTGATGATTGAGTCCTTCATTCCTTTCTCTGCTGCTCCAATCCTGAAGTTGTGACCACAGTCAAAAGGTGACGATCGAGGCTCTGGTCTTGCATCTATACTGTACTGCAACACCCTTGAGGGGTTAGTACCGGCATTGTCCATCGCAATACTGTTCCATCTCCCATATACAGGTCTTGATGGTTGAGTCCTCTATTCCTTTCTTTGCTGCTCTAATCCTGAAGTTGCGACCAAAATATTAAAAAATGGTTAAATGATTATGATGATAACAATTACAAATGTATTTATAGCTGTGTAGCAACTGTGAACTAATTAGGCACTTGCAAGTTTAATTAGGTGTCTGAAGCATTTAACATGCACAGATATGAGATATATTCATCACGTGCAGGCAGTAAAGATAAATTTACTCTAATAGAACAGTCATACTACACCGTAAATTCATACTTCCGAATTTACGGTGTTATGAAACAATCATTATTATGTATGGATTTTACTGACTCTCCAAGATAATATTCTGCATTAATGTTAATTGCTCATTTCCAAAAAATTACCTTTTAAACCAAATATAGAGTCTATCACTGACAAAAATGAGTGATATCCACCCCAAAAACACCTTCGCTGTAAAAAAGGCGCGCCCAAGAAACTACAAGTACCTGGAACCCAATGTAAAAAACAAAAAGAAAAATCAGCTTAGCTGAGGTGAAAAGTAACTGGTAACTTAAAGAGCTAATATCTGAAGCGGCCAAGAATACAATTACTAAAGTTTAATCCATGCAAGAACACCTTGGCTATAAAACAGGTGTATACACGAAAGTAACTGGCAACTGAAATGGCTGATATCTGAAGCGGCCAAGAATGAATGGTCATATACAACTAATTCAAAAATTTAACACTGAACCTTTATAATTCAGCTGTGTTCTATATTCACTCTTGCTGCATCGTAAAGTAATTTCTTTTAACTCTAATTGGCTGGTAATTTGGCCGCCTTTTTTTGCTCTATTATACTGACTATTAAAAAAGGCGGCCAAATTACCAGCCAATTAGAGTTAAAAGAAATTACTTTACGATGCAGCAAGAGTGAATATAGAACACAGCTGAATTATAAAGGTTCAGTGTTAAATTTTTGAATTAGTTGTATATGACCATTCATTCTTGGCCGCTTCAGATATCAGCCATTTCAGTTGCCAGTTACTTTCATGTATACACCTGTTTTATAGCCAAGGTGTTCTTGCATGGATTAAACTTTAGTAATTGTATTCTTGGCCGCTTCAGATATCAGCTCTTTAAGTTACCAGTTACTTTTCACTTCAGCTAAGCTGATTTTTCTTTTTGTTTTTTACATTGGGTTCCAGGTACTTGTAGTTTCTTGGGCGCGCCTTTTTTACAGCGAAGGTGTTTTTGGGGTGTTTTGATTACAGAGGTGCTTTTTGAATAGTTCTTGATTTGTAATGTGCAGTGTACAATATAAGGGAAAATCATTGCTGGGACAGAATGGCCAATCAAAAGTAAATTTGATATGCCATTTCTGAAATTGCATGGCCATAAGATAGAAGAGGTGTACTATCCTGGTGTACAAAGCGCACCCAGCACAAGCCTTCTAGGGGGGTCTGGGGGTATGCCCCCTCCTCAGAAAATTTTGAAAAAGGATCACTCTGAGATTGAACTTTATGTACATACATTTTACAGAGAATTAATTGTGTTACATGTACAAAATTTGTATTGCTGCATACATATTTTACAAAAAGAAAAAAATTATGAATCAATGTATTGTACAGCCAGTTTGTAGACTTAGCTGGGTGTTGAGTCAACACAGATTGAATTATAATTATCCAACTAGCTATTGTTAAAGCTTCTCTTGTGAATTGCAACTTACTCTCAAACTTGCCATGTGCAGAACACTTTTATCACCTGACTTTCATTCCACTCTCTCCAGCCAGTGTATTCTCTACACATTCTAACCACGAAATGGCCATCTTATTCTTAATATCGTACTTCTTTTCTTCTCCTGGAAGGTGCCACTCATGTAGTCAGTGTAGTGATCGCTTCTTCACAACATCGACTGTAACCCACAATCGATAATTGGGGGTAAACACCAGGTGCAGTGCTCTAGCTTACGCATGCACATCGAGTCGATGCTTCAACGGGATCAAGACTTCACGCAGTGATAAAGTAAGGTAACGATATGATAATAATAATAACTATAATAATACATGTTATAAAGACTAATAATAAAGAATTACAGTTGAAAATTTTGATCGGCATAAATGGCCAACCAACGGCTACATTGATCGGTCCAGAACATTACTTGGTTGGAAAATGGCCCTTGGCCAACCGTTATATTGTACTCTGCTGTGTAATGGGTTGAACATAGCTACATGTAACAGTGAAGCGTAATGGATACTTCACTTTTCAGACAATAATTGGGGTGCACGACGCTGTTTCTTTCTTTTGATGCGGTATGCAAACACAATATTAAATCACAGTAAAACAATAAGAAGTGTTATATCCCTACTGTGCATTTCCATTATGGTATCTTGAGCACAGTAGGGATATAACACATGTTATTGTTTTACTGTGATTTAATATCATGCACTACTCCAGCTTGTTTCAGTACTTTTTATCAATGTGCTATGATCCCTACTCTAGTTGAAAATTTCGATTTTTTGTGTACTTGTGTAACATTTCCGTTTCAGTCTGATAGCCCTGATGCCAATACGAGTGTAACTACTGCATTTGTTTTATATGCATGTTTGAAAGATTCGATTATGGTTAGGCAGCAAGTAACATTGTAGCTACAATTGTTATAATAACTATGGATATCACTGAAAAGTTGAGTAGGGTAAGTTTCAGGGACTTTATGAGTGTTTTAATGCTTTCATGTTGTTTAAAGACTATTCACTAAAGATATAAGGGGTAAGCTTCATTATAGAGTAATTAATTCGTGTCATCTGTAATGTGGGCATGTCCACATTCAAAAATGTGCCAAAATGCTTGTGAATGCACTGTAAGACTAGTTCTCACCTTAAGTAACATTTCCCAACTTGTACTTATTTGGGTGAGCCTGAGCGAGCCCCACACTAGCGAGAGAGCTGTAAGTCATCATCCAATACACGGTGATTTATGATCAAATACAAAAAACTGTAAGTCATCGTTCATTACAACGCAACTTCACAAATAAATACGAAAAACGAACCTTACAAGTTATTTAGTGTCACACAAGGACGTGATTATTACTGGACTTCCTTATTTGTACTTGTCATTGTCAATGCCATGGTAAAGTTAAACAGCATAGATTACTGAACTTCCTTCTTTGTACTGTTAGTCATTGTTCAAGTTAAATGGCAATAAATAAGGAAGTCCAGTAATCTACGCCGTTTAACTTTGCCATGGCATTGATGATGACAAGTACAAATAAGGAAGTCCAGTAATCTACGCTGTTAATTATGGCATAGATTACTGGACTTCCTTATTTGTATTTGTCAATGTCACAGTGACTTTTTGAAGACTTGTAGTACAATTGATAGAGCTTACTTCCTTCGAATGAATAGGCTGTCCACACAATTTTGGATCTTCGATAGCAACGGAAGCGCATACAAGCAACTCCAAGATAATGCGCACCTTCACAGTGATAATGCAGACTGGATAATGACACTGATAGTACTAATGACGATGATGAAGAGCTACCAGATTATTCACCATGTGACTGCGTAGTCTTCGACACTTTCAACCATAATACAGTATAGTGGTGGCTATATAAATGAAATAAAATGCTTTAATTGAATTGTTTTTAATTGTAATATTGAGGTAGTTATTCATTACTGAATGAACATGTTCCAATATATGTAATGACTGCCACTATCTCACTACCTACATAACACAAACAATGCCATACAGTCACCAGACCATATTAACCCTCTCACCGCCACAACTGCCATATGGTGGTTTCAATTATAAACACCCATAGCATCACATTCTAAATGTTCTGTAACTGCATTCAAGTATTTTAGTAGCCCCTGCACTTATCCTGTAGTGGGCACATCCTTAAGTGAACGAGAACAGGGATAACCGGTCTCTCGCTCACTATTGCACGGTTAGATGATGCAATCGTGTACTTTCAGAACGTCGATAACAAGCATTCTTCAACATGATAATGGCACTACTAATAAAGAGTAACAGCAAGGAGAGGTAGATTGGGGTGGCGCATTGCTACTTTTGTATGCCTCGAAGCAGTGACCTCGTGTTTGTATGTGCATGCGTACTTGCTCAAATGCTGGAAAACCTGAGTTAGAGTTAATTGCTTCAACTGTGAACAGGTTAGTGATGTTTATTGTACAAACAGTGCTAGCCAGTAAAGTAGTGAAATTTCACGTTTGGTTTCACTTAGATCGATTTTCGTACTTTACAGTTATATAATAGATTTGTGGTTGCTCTTGTGTAAACAACAACTTCATAATCAAATTCCTTGTTCTATAGCGAGTAACTTGATATATAGTTTTATAGGATTATATGGTATGGTGTGTAAGTTACAGCAGTTTAGAAACAGTAGATTGGAGCCTCTACAAATTTGGCGGTGAGAGGGGTGAGAGGCTCCAATCTACTGTTTCTAAACTGCTGTAACTTACACACCATACCATATAATCCTATAAAACTATATATCAAATTACTCGCTATAGAACAAGGAATTTGTTAATTAAATTAAGCACAATTACAACTACACAGGCTCACCCCATGATGCTGATAGCATCTGTCTAGTAGAATGGCAGGGATACTGAAATGCCATTACTTAAGTGCTTCTTGTGGTAACACTTCAATTTGTGGTAATCATCATGTGAGCATTAATTTATTCATCAATTTTGGTCTGAGTTTGTTTAAAACAGAGGGCGGTACCACTACTTCATCCACATGTAGTGTTACATTGGTTACTAGCCGATTAATAGGTTTTGATTAAATCAAAGCTGATGTTAATCTCCACTTCACTGTGTAGTATAATGATGTGGGGGTGGCTAGACATAAGTTATTTGGCATTTTAATTAAGTTATGTGGTTATGTGTTGATGATTTAGCAGTAACTACAAGCCATGCCCATAATAAACTGTCAGGGCCATGCCCATAATAAACTGTCAGGGCCATGCCCATAATAAACTGTCAGGGCCATGCCCAAAAGTAAACTGAGGTTTTTAGTAAAATGTACTTAAAAACCTGTTTACCATGAGTAACTTTTACTTGTGGTATACATCTAACTTTACATTGTAGCCTCGAATGAACTGTATATCAATGGATGTGGCACTAATATGAGTCATTTAATATCAATGAGGATGAGTGTTAGTGTTGTTAGTGTGTATCGGATCGGTTATCGCTATCGGCTAATTCTGTTGCTTAATATCAGTTATCGGCTAATTTGGATATCGGTGCAACACTATCCACATCAAGGCCATGCTTACTTTGATGAAAGTGGTTTGCTCATTTAGAAGTGCAACCACTTTCCTGGGATACATTTCAATCAAGAGTTCATAATACTAGTAAGGCTTACTGCTGTATAATATGAACTCTTGTACACCAGTGTATATTTAGTTGTCTCCCTGTAAGTTAGAGTTAAAGCACTGCGGCACGTGTGTATTAAATACAGCACGAGGGAGCATGTCAAGAGGCTAATACAACACGAGGCGAAGTGGAGTGCTGTATTTGCCTCGAGACCCCCCCACCCCCGAGTGCTGTACTTTCCATACACACAAGCATAGGCAGTGCTTTAACTGTTATGTTGTACTTCCTGGTCGTCTGGCTCAGAGCGATTTTCTCTAGTACTCAAACTGCTTCGACTTTTGGTGATCAGGATATCAGTAAGTGTTTAACTAATAGAACGAACTAATAGGATTAGTTTGGCTAGTTTTAGCAATTTACAATGTCACACACCTGATCAATCATGCTGTCTTAGTGGAGTCATGTTTTAAAAGCTTTGTGATCAGACGATCAGTATGTGTTTATACAATCTATTCCTAGCCGTAGAACGAACTTGTAGGATTAGTTTGGCTGATTTTAGCAATTTACAGTGTGTTGTTTCCGTAACATTCCTTAAATAAATTCTCCGCATAATTGTACTGTATTTGCCCAAGTGTGCTATATTTGCCCAATTAAGCGCTTGATTAGTACTGTATGGACAATACAATACACGGCATCGCTTTGATCCTCCCATGAAAAGTACAACAGAGGTATACATGGAAAATGTATCCTCTGGAATTCCTTTGATCTGAGGTGTGAAAGTGTTACATTGAATGTAAGAGACCTATTAACATGATGTGGCAATGCAAAATAATCCCACTAAGCGAAACCTGACCTAAGTTTTGATATAAATGCAAAACAGCATGCATTTGTCTTGTAAGTATGTATGCCTCACTTCCCTTGCTGCTTATATAAAAGTTATCATAATTAAATGCCATCTCTCCCACTACCACTGTGTACAAAGTCTCCCTACTATTGCCTCTATTTTTATGTTGTGACATAGTTGTGGATAAGTTTCATGGAAACTATTTGCAGTAGCTAAGAATTACTTTTTTGCATCCCTTTATGTAGAAAATCAAAACCCACAATTGAATGTGGAAAGTGTCTGTATAAAAGAAATTACAGAGTTTGACAAACAGCATAACCTGCATATGATTTGTAAAAAAATTGTTCTAATTTTTTTGTAAACGGTTCTACTAAACTGGTCGACACCCTTGTATTGTCAATGTGTTAGTATGTGTAATAACCTTGGTTACTGCTGAAATGACTACATCATCCTCTTATGATGCTTTCTATCCATCACTGATATTCTGTGTAGTATTTTCAAGTTTTCACACATTCATTTAACATATGTGTACAGCTCTGAGGCATTGTTGTATAATGTGATACTTTGTTATAATTCTTGTTATTTCAGGTGGGGAAACACCTTGTACATATCTTTTATTTTATTACAGGAAACGACACCCTTGTATTGTCAATGTGTTAGTATGTGTAATAACCTTGGTTACTGCTGAAATGACTACATCATCCTCTTATGATGCTTTCTATCCATCACTGATATTCTGTGTAGTATTTTCAAGTTTTCACACATTCATTTAACATATGTGTACAGCTCTGAGGCATTGTTGTATAATGTGATACTTTGTTATAATTCTTGTTATTTCAGGTGGGGAAACACCTTGTACATATCTTTTATTTTATTACAGGAAAAAAGGCATAAGCCTGTGAGTTCTGCTAGAAACTAAATCATTAGAGATAATAATTATCAAACATAATCTTGAAGTTATTTACTGAGTTAATCGACACTACTTCGTTAGATAGATTATTCCAAGCATTTATTGATCTTATAGAGAAGGAATTACTTTGAGCAGATCTTTGTGCATTTGGCTTGGACAATTTGAGATTGTGTCCTCTTGTTACACTAGACAGTTGTTGGTGAAAAACTGTAAACTGACATCGCCATATAAAATATTGTGCACCATCAACATATCTGTCCGATATCTTTGGTAAGATAGTGAAGGAGGACTTAGAGCATTTAGACGATCATCATATTCTACATTAAAAGTTTAAGTCCTAAAATACAGTTAGTTTAGTTTGCATATCCTAACTGGATCAAGCTTTTTTTAGGATTAGACTGAGTCATATCTTCTTCACCCTTGTAGAGTTGGAGGAGAAAGTGGAAAAGAAAGCAGCTCACATATTCACTCTATTCCAGGCATAATTTTTCGACATTACTTGTGGCTAGAGGTTAGTAGATCAACAAATTCAAAATGTTGTGATTGCTTTTCATGTGCTGGAGTATTCTAGAGTTTAAGTGTTTGTATATAATACTTACATCACTCTTATTTCATTCACATATTTTATACAGTAGAGAAAATTGTAGAGGTTACTTCTGGCCCATACAATATGTTTACTGTTTGAACATTTGATGTATAAGGGAACAATGTTACTATTAGAACTAACTGAGAACCTTACTTTGTTTTTATATTGTTCTGTTATGATTTTGATTTTGTAATCACTAAACTAGGTATGTATGTATGTATAGGTTATTGCACAAATCCAGGTATCTTCACTATTTGCCTGAGGTGATTATGTGCCATTCAAAAGGTCTCTAAAAGAGCGAAGATAATGTGGATTGTGCAATAACTAATGGTTCATGCGGCTCTGGTCACTGCCAATACGTGCGGCTTCCTGATCAAATTAGTACTAAAATAACTCACTGGTAGGCTTCCTAGATGAATATATAACCATCTTTATTATTCAGCGATGCTTTCTTTACACTCGAATCCAGCAAAACATGTGACGCAGGTGACGAAAAGTTTTGTCATGGGTATCTAACCGGTTTAGATACCTACCCGCGAGTTTCTATTGGATTTTATAAATACCTCATTAACGACTAAACTTCAAAGCATACTATGCTTACCATAGTCTAATTTGTGTAAAGAGCAGGACTCACAGGCATTTGCCTTTTTTACCTGTATGATTATTATAGACAACCATATACATGTTTAGTATCATGTACCGGGTAGTTGGAAAAAGCAGATACGGTCGGACGTGGACACAGACACAAATATTTTTATAATACACTTTTACAGTTACAAAACAGTTATTTTTCATACCTAACGTTTTTACAGCAGCATTCGCTTCTAGACCCAGGCGTCGATCTTGTCATAGCGCTTATCCATTTATAAGCGCATGTGCAAAGGATAGACTAGCACTCTAAAGACCATATAGTGTTGTACACGTGCTCTAGAAATCTAATTCAGAGACTTAGAGATTAAGCTGGCATGTCCCGACCTAATCTTGTAGGCCAGGCCCTTGAAACCCTCAATGCTTGATATAAGCGCCTGCGCCCTTATACTAAAAGGCATAAAATTGTGGATTTGGCCTGCTAAGCTAAGTTGCATGGGGGCATACAAGCCAGCGTTGAAACCGGGTCACTACTGCTGACCCGGATGACCCACTGACCCGGATAGCAATCTGGGTCAGACCCGGATTTGACCCAGATGTGATCTGGATTGACCTGGATTAATTAAAGCCGAGGCGTGTAATAAGAGCTATGTTTCGGCATGGTTTCGGGTATAGTCAAGTCTTGCAGCAGAATTAGTACTTTTGTGAGCCACACCCACTTCAATATATCGGGAAATTGTAATACTAGGTATGCATGAAGCCACACCCAATTACTGTCTGTAAACTCACAGTAGCTACGTGGAACCAGACTCACTGACTGATTTTAAATTATAAACTTACCGGCTTAGTTACCACATAACTACTCGTTTACTCAACACGAATTGAACGCTCAAAATGTAGTCTCGCTCGCTCGAGACTATACAACCTACAATAATTGATTAGTGGATGTGGCTCCTCATAAGCTTGCAGGCAGCCAATGGACACAGTTTCATGCTACAAACTGCACTTACTAATAAATGGGTGTGGCTGAGCATATATTTGTAATGTGATGAGTGGGCGTGGCTCACGAAAGAGCTACGCGAGTAGCGTTTATAAGTTTCCACGTTGTCAAACGAACAGTTTCGTTTCTCACGTGATCCAATCCGGGTCAGACCTGAATAATTTGTAAACCGGGTCGGACCCGGATGACCCGGAGAAAATGTGACCCAGATGACCCGACCCGGTTTCAATGCTGATACAAGCTAATCTCTACAATTATATAACTCTGTATTAGACTTTAGAGCATGTGTACAATACTATATGGTCTTTGGTATTCTGTGGAGCTGGTCTAGTCCTTCACACGTGCGCTTATAGATAGGTGCTATGACAAGATCAACCCCTGGGTCTGGAAGCGAAGACTGCTATACAAACAACGTTAGGTATGAAAAATAACTATTATATATGTAAAAGTGCTTTTTGAAAATGTCCGTGTCCGATCATATCCGCCTTTTCCAACCACCTTCATGTACCAATGAGAAGCCAAACTATCTATGTATTTTAGACTGGTAGTTACTTGTTTCTTTGTGTAGTATTGAGGCCATTGTAGGCCACATGTTTTCATAAATTGTTATCATACCTTTGTGGGTGTGGTGCACATGGTGGTTTCTCCTACCACTTTCACAACTGTCTGAAGTAAGTTTCAATTATCATACAGTATAGTAGTACTGCATATTAGGGATCATGGAAGGTGTTATTTTGCAGTAGTACATCATATATTCATGTAATGTAGCATTTGTTTCTTGGTTGTAAAAGCCACACAAAGTGTTAGGCAGCTGAAAGAAGGGCTCTGGGAACCACACACATTAGAATACTTTATGTCAAGAGTTCATAATATATATATATATATTTAGATTATGAACTTTTGTTTTTGTCAATTCTGAGATATTGGGATTGAATGGGTTGAACTTTTTTTGAAAAATTAAGCACGTAGCCTTAGCCATTATATTATCGAGTTGCGCTTGCACTTGTCTGAAGGCATCAGGCAGTCGGTCAGTCAGTCAGTAGAAAATTCCATAAAGTAAATTATTTTAAATTCCGTAGCAACTTGTTGAAAGCATTTTGGGTTGATCAGAAAGCTTGTTTGGACTACCAATACTGCCTCATCGTCATCAGGTAAAATTGAGGCTGGTTTTTGGGTGAAATTATTCCGTGGGCCACGCCTACTCCTTTGTGGTCCCTACTATACAGTAACTATCGTACTGTATGATAATTTTTATAAAAGGTTCTACTCAGCTAGTGGATACCCTTGAACATATAGTTCTTTCAATCCCTTACAACTAGTTCTTCTGTTTCAAGCATGGCTTGTATTGTACTAGAATATTACTTAATCATGGTTGATGTATCAATAAAAAAGTCAGTGGCCACATTAATACAGCAAAAAAAAATGTTTAAGTTATCAGTACTAGTGATAATAGTTATTAAAGCTCTGCAGTAGCTAAGAATTACTTTCTGCTTTCATTGCATCCCTTAGTGTTCATTAACTGCTCTAATATTAAAAGCCAGAAGGTTGATACAGAACCAAACCACAAAAATTCTGCCTTCAAAAATCACCATAGAAATATGATATGTGACAAAAAGGAAGAGTCTTAGTTCAAATCCATGCAGCGTTAAAAACAGGAAATACTTAAGAGATCTTGAAAATTTAAGAAGAATCACCAAAGCCCGATTTTTGGTGACTGATTGACTTCCAGCCAGCCTGCCAGCCTGTCTGCCTGCCTGCCTGCCTGCCTGCCTGCCTGCCTGCCTGCCTGCCTGCCTGCCTGCCTGCCTGCCTGCCTGCCTGCCTGCCTGCCTGCCTGCCTGCCTGCCTGCCTGCCTGCCTGCCTGCCTGCCTGCCTGCCTGCCTGCCTGCCTGCCTGCCTGCCTGCCTGCCTGCCTGCCTGCCTGCCTGCCTGCCTGCCTGCCTGCCTGCCTGCCTGCCTGCCTGCCTGCCTGACCACAGTTGCAAGGCTAGAAGCTAAACGAAACAACATATAGCCATAGCCACCATTTCTCACCACAATAACAAATCCATCTGTGGCACATGCCTTTCCTGGTTCAATAAATGTCCTACTTTTTATACTTTCCCTTTCCTTTAATCTTCGGTTGTCTTCTTCATACAAGGAAACCATATCAAGGCATTAGTTTCCATATCTACAGTTTCCTTATAAGAACATACTTCCACTACAAAACACTTATACACTATTGTAAGAGGGAGTAGATACCTGTAGCTGCACTTATAAAACAATTGCATTGTGGTCCATCAGAACAACATGCCAACTGAACTTAACTAAAATACGGAATGTGCTAGAGCTAACAGACTGGAAAATGGGTTTGCTAACAGACTGGAAGAAACTTGCCTTAAAAATTCTATTTATCACAATTAGCCACTTAGAAGCAATACAATAATGGTAAATAACCTCTAAGCACCATCTTGAAGCCAATGCTAAGCTCTGCACTTACAGCAAGTATTAAATTTCTTTCTTTTTGTGCTCAGTTAAAGTATACTCTTTGAATTACAACTGTAAACAAGTCAAGATACAAGCTTCAATAATTGTTGAAGTGACACTGTTACTTGGATTTGTTTTGGGGTTAATTGCTGCAATTAGTTTCGTGGCTGCTTCTCAGGTTACAGGTGATAATGGGAAGGCTTCAAGGTCATACCACATTGTAGTTCATCGGCTAGCAAAGGCTGGCTGGCTGTTACATTGGAATTTTAATGTTATGTTATTCATTATATAGGATGATTTTAAACCATTTTTATGGCACTAATGGTCAAAGTGATACGTTCACTGATCACTTGCATTAATTAAAGCACAGAGATTGATGGTAGCTTGATCACGCTTCATTAAATCGTGTTGAAGGGTTTCTGCAAGATGTCTGCTATGCTCAGTATTGTTTTTGGGATGCTGTACTGTGGACTACATAGAAAATTCATATTTTATACTTATAGGAGCTGGTCCATTAGTGAGTCCGTTTTCTAGTCTGTTGTGCATTTTAGTAATGTCCCATGCTGGCTCACCCTTACATCACGGAGCATTGTGACCACGCCCCTTAATGATCTAGCTGCAATCAGCTACAGTTTTGCTGTATAATCAATCCAACCCCTTATTATACAATTGTGTAACTCGCTTGAGATAAGTAGGACATAAACACAAAACCAATTAATATTTCCCATATAAAGGTTTTTAATGCACTCCTCTAGTTAATAAAACTGGGATTATACTGTCTTGGTC
This sequence comes from Dysidea avara, assembly GCF_963678975.1. Classification (NCBI taxonomy): domain Eukaryota; kingdom Metazoa; phylum Porifera; class Demospongiae; order Dictyoceratida; family Dysideidae; genus Dysidea; species Dysidea avara. The sequence continues at coordinate 7,509,916 of NC_089286.1, forward strand.
AGTAGGTTATCTGAGTCAACCTTGATACTTATTGTTAGTCTCTTACACCTTTATCATTCCCACCTTCGTCTCATTTTCAGCAAGACAATGTCCTAAACAAAGTATAACTCCCATCAAATAATCAAAATTCCGGATACTAGTTAGTGATCTTAATTGATTATGTTAATAACTTGGGTGAAGGGAAGGATTTGTAAACAAAACATGTTAGTAGTAACTAGGGATGAGCAGTATTGACATTTCTGGCATACGATTATTGTCATGAGCCATTATCACGATTATCTCAATTATAGTCCACTTAACCACCATGACAAAAAATGCTAAAACATTCACAAAATATTTAAATTATTCTTTTTAAAATTCCTCGATTATCATGATTGTTACATGATAATTGCCGATTTAGATTATCACTAGTTGATGAAAATTAGACGATGACAATTATTGCCAACAAAATAATCACGATTATCACGATAGCTGAATAGTTGCCCATCCCTAGTAGTAACATGTTGTGTTTGTTTATAACAGAATAAAATATAGGATAGCTACATATTAAATAGTATTTCATCCTAGTATATATTAAAAGTTATTAATTTTAACCCATAATGCCGCACGCAATTATTAATAAAAGTGTACTGAAAACGCATAGGCCGATATTTTGGCTATCCAGCATGACTGTAAACACAGTGCTGTAACGTCCGTACAGTAAGTGCTAAGGCTACACAATTTGTACCATTCTGTTCATGATGTAATAAGGGATAAAACAGTACCTAGGGTTTTACCCTTTGGCAAAAGCATAAGAGCAAAACTCACTGTGAATACTAGCTGACACAAAACGCGAAAACAACTCATTACATACTTTCGGAAAACAGCTGATAACTTCTTTACAGTGTGTCCTATGGAGTTCTGGTAAGGACCATTTGATTTTCCATTCAATAACAAATCATGCCATATACAACTCAAACCTTTTATAAATGGCTACCGACACGATACGTGTGAAGTAACAGGAAATACAGTCGCCGTTTTAGTGGCGTCATAACAAGTGAGCAATTGTTGCTATAATACTATCGTTCATCTCTTGTTTCACTACTGTTTATTGCTTGGATCTCTACTTTATTTTGTTTGGTTTTTTTTTGTTATAGCATATAGCTATGCATACACGTGTGACTCTATTAGGGTGACTGCTGTCAGAGGTGGATTTAGGGGGGCTAAGGGGGCTGTAGCCCACTTTCCTTTCTAAGTTACGTAGTAGTTGACCAATAAAACCCTAAATCTTCTATGTGTATCAAAAGCAGACTTATTTCAGGAACTATGCATCACTACCAACACAAATAATGTCTATGTAACTATACCTATTGTTCAACTCTGTTCCAGGAGAGTATTGTGGTCATCATAATTGAGCAAATAGGTTGTTAAGAGGTATTGTATCCATGCTCGATCATTATTAATCACCCAAGATTGTTAATGGACATGGTATTGAACCTATCGTGAAGTTGCAGGTATCTACTGAGCATTAGAAAATGGTATGCATAATATATGCTTTGATCTTTGGAGGATAATGAGGTCTTTAAAATCCACTAAGAGACCTGCTAGCAGGTTCTTAAAATGGTTAGAAACCTGCTAGCAGAAAAGACCTCAAGCATCACAAATCTCACTTTCGATCATTGATTTGCGATGCTCCCTCCAAGCATATTCAGGCCAATAGCCTGCAGTGGGCGACCAGTCACCCAGGCCAACATGTGGTTAACCACTCTATTTATTTTATAGGCAAACCTAAAAGAATTCGATTATGGGAGGTACAATCTAACGTTGTACATACGTTTGTCACGATGAACAGAGAAGTCCAAAAATATCACGGAAAATTCTGTTTAGCACCCATCTGTTTCTAGAGTGTTTTATGGCTGTTTTCGTTGTCTATTAAACTATGGATGTACTTTACCAAGACCTAACTAGGTAAGCTTCCTTGTAGAACGTTATTTTTTGCTACGTGTAATGTGGGTGCGGTCCATATTAGAAGCTGTGCCTGTTCTTTGTGCTACTGTGGCGCCACCGAAGGCACAACTTGTGACAACTCATTCCCATCGTATAAATCCACACAAGCTGCTTCTTCGACACACATGTTCTTTACACTGCCGTGACGCCATAGGCACTGGCTACCACTAACCCGGCTCGACATTATTAATCACTGCCGTTTCCCAACTGTGCCAGATCCAATTAGTCTAACTTTCGAAAGGAAGCAGTGCGAGCTTCGATTTTTTTTCAACACTTCAACAAAAACATGTTCAGTCTTCCGTGATTAATTTAACATTGCACTACGATTTTGGTACGACATATAACCCAATCCCACAATGACTCCACCTATATTGACATGTATAATGCATACATTTTCTAAGTCAGTTAGAGACCACGCCCTCAGACCTTCGTGTATTTTAAAAACCTTGCTTTACTCAGTTTTTAAAACCCACGAAGATCCTCGTGCTAGGTCTCTAACCTATACTAAGCGCTTAATTAAGTTTGTAGCATCTAAGTGTGCTCAATGAAGGTGTTGAGAGTGAAATTAATGATTCAATATGATTCCATTGCATAAAGAAGGATGAAGACCAGCCTGATTGAAGATAAAAGGAAAGACAAGGTGCAGACAGCACACTTGTCAGAACCCCAAAATGCACATGCCAAGGGTGAGTTTGTTATTGTGGCATAAAATTGTGGGTGTGTACTGCTTTGTTTGCTTCTTTTTCTTATAAAAATATGTCTACCAGAACAATGTAACTTGTAACTGTTCTATCATACATGACTGTTGTATTAGAGTGACTGTTGTATTAGAGTATATCTCAAGTCAGCCAAAGGGTGTGCAGCTAGCTAGACCAATAAGGGGTGAGGTGATCTTGTTTACTGTTAAGTATTGTTAAGAGGTGGGGTCTCCATAATCTATCGCTATTAGTCCACCTACACCTTTATTTGGTCTGAACCTATCGTAAACGAGATCCCAATAGTGAAGTTGTAAATATCTAGCTAGTGTACCTCTTATAGTAGCGCCGGGACTGAAGCACTTCTGAAATCCAGCTCTGAAATAATTCTGTGACATCTAAATATGCTGCTGAAAGAAAGTGTTGATATGGAAAATCATTGCCATGATATGGTTTCATTGGATGAAGAAGACAAGCAGCCTGATTGAAGATATAAGAAAAGACAAGGCATAGACTCGTCAGAATCCCAAAAGGCACATCCCACTGCTGAGTTTGTTGTTGTGGCGTAAAATGGTGGCCTTGCATTGCTTTATTTGGTTTGCTTTATTTGGTTTGTGACTGTGATCAGTCAGGCAGTGAGTCTAAAATTTGAGTTTTAGCGATTTTTAAAAAAATTCTGTATCTGGCCACCTGTAAGTGTTTTGTTATGTTTAATGTATTGTGTATTATATGGACTAGTACTATTCAATAAAGGTGAATTTCATCGCGTAGAATGTCTCTAGGATGATTTTTGAAGGAGAAATTTTGGTGGTGCACAAAATTTTCACCACGATCCCTACTTAAACAGTGTCGTTTGATAAACATAAGTTTCAATGTGTAAAATGTGTCTAGGATGATTTTTAAAGGTGGCCTTTTAAACGATTGCATAAATTTTGGGGGGATCAGTACTTACTTAAACAGTACTACCATACTGTTTGATGCTGCAATGTGGCACTATTTGTAGTGTTTCAAGAAAATTGATAGTATTCCTAAAGCTTGAATCAGAGGAGGTTGGACATGCTCCTAGCACCTTTAAAGCAAACTTATACAATAATTGTTTTATTACAGAGACAATAAGCCAATTTCAGTGTAATGTAGTGAATCATCATTGTTCTGTTAATAGAGTAGATTATGACAAATCTGGTGAAATTGTACACACCAATTGCAAACCACAGCTTATTAATTTCACCCAGAATTAAAGCGCTTCTCACAAATCATACATTGTCTTAAAGCTTACGTGAAGCACATTCTGAATATCTAACAATCCCCAGCAAACCCCTTCATTTTTCAGTTTTGTATTGCGACTATTGAGGGTCAAGCGAAATACCAAATAAAACAATGCAATTAAGAGCAATATATTTAGGTAGCATTTAAGGCACATCAATATGGCACACTCTTGTAATATCAAGTGTGGATTTAGTGCACAATGTTCTAGTGATGTGATGTTGTGTATTGTATAGTGTGTATGTGGAGGTTGTGGTAGAAAATTAAAACCCACAATTGAATGTTGTAAATGTCTGTATAAAAGAAATGATAAAGTTTGATAAAATCAATAAGGAAATATTAACTTTATTTGTGAATTTGAATTTTTGTAAAGGGTTCTACTAAACTAGTAGATACCCTTGTATTGTCAATGTGTTTGTATGTGTAAGAATCGGTAGCAATACCCTTGGTTACTGGTGTTATCATTGCAATGACTACATCTTCCTCTTGTGACACTTTCTATCCATCACTGATGTTCTGTGTAGTATCTTCTCTCCCATTTTAAGTTTTCACACATTCTTTTAACATATGTGTATAGCCCTAAGGCATTGTTTTATAACGTGATGCTTTGTTATAATTCTTGTTATTTCAAGTGGGAGATCGCTTTTTACAATATCTTGACTGAATCAAGCTTTTTTTTTAGAATTGAACTGGGTTGGTGAAGAGGGTGGAAAAGAAAGCAGCTCACATATTCACTATATTACAGGCACAATGTTTTGACATTACTTGTGGCTAGAGGTTAGTAGATCAACAAATTCAAAATGTTGTGATTTCTTTTCATGTGCTGAGAGTATTCTAGTGTTTAATTAAAATTTTAATATTAACTTAATTAATTAAGTGTTTGTATATAATCCTTACATCATTCTTGTTTCATTCACATATTTTATACAGCAGAGAGAATTTTAGAGGTTAGTTCTGGCCCATACAATGTATGAAGGACTATGCTACTATTGAAACTAGCTGAGAACCTTACTTAGCTTTTATATTGTTCTGTTAATGTAGACAACCATATACATGTTTAGTATCATGTACCAATGAGAAGCCAAACTATCTATGTATTTTAGACTGATACTTGTTTCTTTGTATAGTAATGAGGCCATTGTCGGCCACATAATATTATTTTCATAAAGTATTATCAGGAGTAGTGCTCTGCGATATACAGGTAATACCGTTTATCGTGATAAATTATCATACCGTGGCAACCTTTGATAACTGATATATCAAAATACTGGTATATCGATGAATACCAATATAGGATTGCTGTTAACCCAATTTGTTGATGGTTTAGCAGACACGTACTAAACAAAACTTGAGGTTGTCACATTACAACACATGCCTACTAGTACTGAACTATATTTTTTGGTTTTTGGGATACATACTGCTTCATACTAGGCCCAAGAAATGGTGCAATAGATACAATAACAAGGTAACTATATAATAGTTATATGGGCACAATGTGGAGTCTATGAAATTTATTAACCTGAAGGCCCAGGTTGTAACACACGTGCGAAGCGAGGGCACTACTAAGGGCCAGAGGGTTTATAAATTTCATAGACTCCACGTTGTGCCCGTATAACTGTTTTAGACTCTATTTCACATTACACTCAGATTACTTACCTCATCCACGGCTGTTTCTGCTGTAGGCTTGGCAAAAGCAGCTGGTTTTCTAGCGCTATGGCAACTATGCATCCTCACGTGACAAAATAATAACGCTTGTTAAATCACTGCACGTGAACAATGCATGGCGATTGGATAAACCTAGATGTTGAGCATATGTTATATTGTGCCTGAAGGCGTGGAGTATAAGGTGGAGTATATGAGATTTATTACCCACCCAAAACAGCCTAAATAGAGCCTAAATACTGATATACCGCGATATTTTCCTGTTACTAATACCGTGTATTCAAATTTCAATACCGCCGAGCACTAATCAAGAGTTCATAAAATAGAAAGAGAGCTCTTTTTATATTATGAACTCTTGATATTATCACACCTTTGTGGGTGTGGTGCACAAGACTAGCACACAGTGGTTTCCCCTACCACTTTCACAACTCTCTGAAGTTTCAATTATCATATAGTACAGTAGTACTGTATACCAGGGATTGTGGAGTTCTACATTTCCTCTCAAAAATTGACCAGAAACCAGTCTCACAATACCATCATGGTACCTTGGCAGTATTGGTTAGGTGCAACTCCTAAAAAGCATGTTCAGTATGGCTTGAAATGCTTCTGACTGCCTGCCTGAGTGACGCCTTCAGATTTGATAGCTACAGACTTGATTTTCACTGTTCAACATGACTTCAGCCCAGCATGTACCTTTGACACATACAATACATACTTACCTGTGTCCTTGTTGTGTTTCATTAATCCTTGTGATAGTGCCATGTGATGTTTTCCCTACGTTTGTAACAGGAATATTAATGTTAATTTGTAGTAGTACATCATAGGTTCTTATCACATAAGAACTAGTATAGTTTAATTTTTAAAATGACCATTATGTGCAGATCCATAGTCATAAATTATGTTACAAAAAGGAACATTTTAAGCTCAAGGAAGATCATGGAAATAGAAATTAATGAAGCAAGAGATGTTGTCTACATATAGCAGGATATCAGGACCCCTAAAGTGTTTTGTTGTTTTAATGCTGTAATTGATGTTGAATGTGTAAATATGATAGTGATGGTTTTAGACATGGCTTTTTAAATCGCCGCGTGTCACTTTAGGGGGGAGGGAATCCTACTAAACAGTACAACCGTACTGTTTGATATGATAATATTTTAACTTTGTAGGCATCTGCCAGATCACCAAATTTAATTCCATGTGAAAATTTCCATTCATACGTTATCTTAATTAATTGTTTCACTACTTTTTATTGCTGGAACCCTACTTCATTTTTTAAAAATTGGATAACACTTTGTAATGGATAAAGTATAGCTGAAAACCAAGGGAAATTCCTTATCATTAATTGATACATGTTCAGATTTGAAATTTATTCATGTCCTTTTTTAAAAAATGATAACTCAAAATTTTGTCTGTCAGCCTGTCTGCCTGACCACAGTTGCAAGGCTGGAGGCCAAATGAAGCTACGTACAGCCATCATTTTACACTACAGCAGCAAACTTACAGGTGAGATGTGCCCGACGAATGTCTGCATTCTGCACTTTGCCATTCCTTTTATCTTCAATTAAATGGTTGTCTTCTTCATGCCAGGAAACCATATCAAGGCATTAATTTTCTGTATCAATAACTTCCTTGAGGAGCATATTTAGATGCCACAAAATTATTTGAGGTGCTTAACAGACCAGCGTTGAAACCGGGTTACTACTGCTGACCCGAATGACCCACTGACCCGGGTAAAACCCGGATGTTATCCAGATTGACCTAGATGATAATTAAAGCCGAAGCGTGTGATAAGAGCTATGTTTCGGGTAGTCTCAAGCGAGCGAGACTACATTTTGAGCATTTGATTCGTGTTGAGTAAACGAGCAGTTATGTGATAACTAAGCCAGTAAGTTTTAATATGATTTAAAATCAGTCAGTGGCTTTGGTTCCACATAGCTACTGTGAGTTTACAGACTAGGCACCAGCCTATTATGGTTTTACAGGTTTTTGCAATTGAATTCGTCGTCTTTGCGATTGAATTCGTCCCGTTTGCAATTGAATTCGTCGGCATTGCAATTGAATTCGTCCCGTTTGCAATTGAATGCGTCCCGTTTGCAATTGAATTCGTCCCGTTTGCAATTGAATTCATCGGTTTTGTCGGTTTTGCAATTGAATTCGTCGGTTTTACAGTTGAATTAGTCGGTTTTGCAATAGAATTCGTCGCATTTGCATTACAATTCGTCATAAACAAAACGGCTCCAAGAAACCAACCCGTTCATTAAGAGATGAACTATTTATGCCTTGGAGAGTTACACTTGAGACACTAGAAAGTAATTGGAGCTGGTAGTACGCGAAGTTGATAGCTGTCTGACAAGTTATTTAACTTGCTCGCGAGTGACCACACCCATCGCGAATGGCGCAGTAGAGTTTGGAATGTTGCTGGATAGGCTGTAGAGGAAGAATTATTGCCTTATAAAGAGTTGTTTACTACTGTTGTACTTGAACAAGTTCTTGTAACAGCTGCTACATCATGTTTTCGTGTTTCCTCCAGCTGCCATTCTTGTTACGGACGAATTTAACTGCAAAACTGACGAATTCAATTGCAAAACCGATGAATTCAATTGCAAATGGGACGAATTCAATTGCAAAAGCGACGAACTCAATTGCAAACAGGACGAATTCAATTGCAAAACCGACGAATTCAATTGCAAACGGGACGAATTCAATTGCAAAAGCGACGAACTCAATTGCAAACGGGACAAATTCAATTGCAAAGTTGCCGAAGTCAATTGCAAAAACCTGTAATTTGGCTTACTATGCTATGCTGCTGTGCTCAAAAATTTTGCCTATTATGCTCATAATTATGCTCAAACTTTTTGCCACAGTTCCCATATTTTGCTACTTTCTATGGATAATCATAAACTTTGGCATATTAACAACTGGCTAAATGTAAAAAGTACTTGTTGTGCATTAAGAATTTGGCTGCATTGTAAACTATAATAACAGTCATGTCAGATAACTACTAAATGCCATATGAGTGGCATCAACTGTTCTGTTATTGTAAGTCAACCTTTTTCTGTGGTATGCATTTGTGCTTACAGTATGACATAATTATTCTGCCTATTATGCTAGCATTATGCTTGATGCTTTCAGGCACCTATTATGCTCAAAATCATGCCAGCATAATAGGCTGGTGCCTATTACAGACAGCAATTGGGTGTGGCTTCATGCATACTTAGTATTGCAATTTCCCGATGTATTAAAGTGGGTGTGGCTCACAAAAGTACTTATCCTGCTGCAAGACTAGACTATATACAACTCATACAATAATCAATTAGTGGGCGTGGCTCCACATAAGCATACAGACAGCAGCAGACACAGTTTCATGCTACAGACTGCACTTACTAATAAATGGGTGTGGCTGAGCGTATGTTTGTAATGCAATAAGTGGGTGTGGCTCACGACAGAGCTATGCGACTAGCGTTTATAAGTTTCCACGTCATCAAACGAACAATTTTATTTCTCACATGACCCAGTCTGGGTCAGACCCGGATAATTTGTAAACTGGGTCGGACCCGGATGACCTGGAGAAAATGTGACTCGGTTGACCCGGATGACCCGACCCGATTTCAACGCTGTAACAGACTGTAGTATCACATGTAGCAACTGAGCTGCACTTTTAAAACAATTACCACAGTCACACCCTTAAATGATCAGAATGCACCATGACAGCAACCTGTCTCCATAGGAAAATAAGACATTTTGCCATGCCCACTAACTTAATCTACTGCATAGTTGGATAGCAAGATCAAGATATTCTAATACAGCAGTAACGGCCACACGTGTATGTCATAACTATGCTCTAACAAAGAAATTAACAAACTAGCACCATAACAATGAAGCAGGGTTCCAGTGATAAAAAATAGTGAAATAAGAGATGATGGCAGCTATGAGGGAAAATCCCTAGCTACTTGGCAATCTACTTTTACCAATATGCCGAGTATGGATTTTCCTACACTGCTACAATGTCTAGTAACTGGGCATTTCCCCTCATAGTTACCATCATCTCTTGTTTATTGCTGGAACCCTACTTCATTTTTTTGGAATTAATAATTTTTTATTGCTTTAGTTTTATTATTAAAGTTTTAACTGATTTTACATACACGAGATTAGGCAAGAAGCAAGGTGCTGTATCTAGCAAGCTTGTCAAGTATGGTGATGTTGAAGGTTGTCAAAAGAGAAGTAAACTGATTTGTAAAATCTAGCAAGAGTGTTAGCTATACCTGTATGGGAGACACAGTCTGTACTAAATTTTTACTATTGATGTACTGATTGTCAGCCTGTGACTGGTTAATCAAACAGTTTTATGACTGTCTCTACTATCACAGGTTAAGGTCTACTCTTTCTCCAAAAGGAAGTGAAGATACATACAGTGAAGATCTTGTATGGAACATTTCCCGATCACGTTGTTTCCTTTTCAGATGGTTGTTGCACTGGCTATGGAGTGAATAAATCTCCATCCTTTGTTTCACATGAAAGAGTCTCTATAGTACATGGGCCAATATGAGGTATACATCTTTGTAAACAAGAAGCCACATAGTTAGTTACACAATATGTATTACCATGTGAGATTCCACTTGTATTTCATCAAATTAAACTCTTACCAAATGGAAATTATTAAGCAAACACGAAATATTCTGCTGTCCAAACATTCCGCTTAAATCATGAACCACGATAGTGGTTCATAATAGGGATCAGGGCAAAATTTTCAAAACTCTCTAATAGAACGCACGCCAAAAGCAGCCTTCCAGGCTTTGGATGTGTTTCAAAAACCTTCCAGACCTTCCTCTGGTGTTGTAAAGACTGACCTGGAAGTATAAAACACAAGGGAAGTGGTTTGGGAGTTTTTAAAAATTTCCAAATCGCCCCAAATCTTCATCTTCTTATTTCGCGCGTATACAGCCCACAGGAAGTAGATATCAGCACTAAAAACATATGGTGTATTTTAAAATCATTCCTACCCAGGTCTGTGTGTTATAAAATCTTTGCTTTCTGAAAGATATAGAGCAAGAGTCATGGCTTTGAGGCGCCATTCACTCGCAAAGACATATATGCAAAAACACAGCAGTTTAAAAAATGCCATGTGAAGCAACGCACGGGACTAAAATGCATCAAGTTGTATTAAACTAAACATTAAACATAAATGCTACTCACTGAAATTTATTTGTGAACGTTTTAGAGTTCTTCAACTCGTGTCAATGAAGGGTGTGTGGCCCATATCCTGTCACTGAAACCGCATTCCGGGCACTTTCCTAAGGACTACTACAGCCGTTTATCTGTCAACAATCAATGTAACAGCCTCATAAGCTATTAGAAATAGCGTAACCATTTGAATCGAAAAGGGGGGAGGGGTGTCCCCTTTGTACACTTAAGGGTAGCTCCTGCAAGGCCTTGGCGGAAAGAATTTGCATAAGAAAACAGTATTGACTTCCAGTATATTATGTATCATGCCTTAAGTCTTATAAGCTACCGGAAATTTAATTCAGAAGGTTGCTATTGATGTTCAACGTGGCAATGCTGCTTCTGTAGTGGCAACAATTCCATCATCACAGGATTGGGCAGAGAATTTCTATCATAAACAAGAAGTAAAAAGAGGGTGTGTCTCCTTCATACATAATCGAAATATTGAGAGCACTTGCCTTTAGGATCTACATGAGAGAAGACTAAATAGCTACAGATAGTTAGTTTTTACAGATTGGTAGGGTTTTCCAGCTATATAATTTCAATGCCATCAATGCCTTTATTGTTGTGGATCAAAGCATTTAACACGTTGGGTGAATAGAGCCTGTTGCATAATCATGCCTTTTCAGAGTTTATAGCTATTCCATAAGACTGATCATGAGTACACACTCTACCTGTAGTTAGTAGACAGATGCTTAAGCATCATGGAGCAAGCCTTCATATACTATATTACTATATTACTGCAGTACTATATATTACTTAAGTACTATATTACTGCAAGCAGTGCACACCAGCCATAAAATTGTGCTGTCCATGTGCATGGACATAAAAACATTTCAGAAATTAGGGGGGCAAAAAAGTATTGTTAGTCACAGAAAACTCAGCTAATTAGAAGCCATATGAGAAGAAGCCATACAGTTACCACAAATTTTGGTTTGCTATATCACGCAATTACATTTGCGTAATAAAATGTGGTTACGCTGCATATTGCAGTGCGATAAGGAGCGATTTGTTGTTGTTCAGTTTGTAATGGAAGTAAGTAGAACAGTGAAGGAGCTTTGTTTAAAGGGATTTGTGTGGTTTGCACCAAATTTTCACTGCAAGGATGATAATGTGGTTTTAGTATGGTATCTTAAATGGTGAGTAGAGCACTTCTGCATCAGTTTTCTTTAGTGTACTAGTGAGTAAGACCTCTGTATTTGTGCTGGATTGTGTAATATACGTAGGTGTAGTAACCAGTGGTGTAAAGAAGTGGCTTCTTTTGTTGTAGCAAATAGTACATGCGATGTGTCACAACTCCACTGATGCCTTGCACATTTATTATGGCTTAATAGCGTCATTGTGTTGCAAGCTATCTATTCTTCTTTGTTGCTGGTTACCTACTAGTAGCCCATACTACCATACCATTTTGCGATAGTGGCTTAATACAAGTTCCCTTTATCGCTAGTTGACACCAAACAATTAATTTGAAGGTGCAAATATCTTGCTGTGTAACTTGGCAAATAAAGGTCCCACTTATCTGAATGTATAGTTGCAGGTAGAAGGACACTTTGTTCTTTCAATTACAATCTAGGTTTAGTGTGTAACATGTAGGGTCTATGTGCTAGAACTGTAGTTTATGGAGAATGCATGTAATTAGAGTTTGAATGTCATACTGTATACTGTAACCTTAATAGACTGATCTAGTGTGTACACAAACGTGTGATGTTGTGTATTGTATAGTGTGTATGTGGAAGTTGTGGTAGAAAATTAAAACCCACAATTGAATGTTGAAAGTGTCTGTATAAAAGAAATGATAAAAGTTAGCAATTTGAATACAGCAAAAATGTGTTTGCAGGGGATATAAATTTTTGGAAAGGGTTGTACAATAGAAGTAGATACCCTTGTCATAAACCACAATAGGGATAGAGAATGTTTTGTTCTTTTTCAAAAATCTTAATGCGCAGTCCTTGGAAAGCATCCTTCAACTCAAAACAACCTTATGGTGGTTCTTTACAAAGAGTAAGTCAACTAGTGAATATCAAAAGAAAAGGAACATTCCTGACAACACTGAAATTTATCACATGACGTCAATGAATTTTGTTACATACTGCAATAATTGTGGAGTTGTTGTCAGCATCTGTTCCCAAACCCACAAAATGATATTCAGGGGATTCCCTAGAAATTTTTAGTAGAGCGGTGTGACAGTAAATGTTGTACTAGGTGAAACAAAGAAAGTGTGCCACAATGCAGAGCATGCAGGGTGTCTGGGGGCATGCCACTATCTTGATTGCAGCAGTGAAGGATCATATATACCCTCGGGTTTGTCCACTCATGTGACAAGCCAATTTTGGAAATAAGAGGTGGTTCTCCATTGCCATAAAGTTCACCAAGATGAGAGTTCCATTGTCTTCTTCGTACTGTTCTTCACTGGCCTTTTCAGATGACTTGAGTAGATCTTTGGAATTAAATACTGAGAAAGATGCTAACTTACCCATGTCAGGTAGTTGATTTTAAATGTGGGAAATTAAAGCATCGACAAACTTGACTTGTGTCTGCTTTTGGAAAGTATTCAATTGCAAAACCCAACAGTGAAGACTTCAAATCAGCATCCAGCTTTTTCGATTGGGTACCACAACGTTCTCTTAGATTTTTCAGTTCCTTGATGGTAGTTGATTCCAATTTCTGTAATACTGACAGGTCAATATTTGGATATGGGAATATTCAACTCAAATGAGAGACTACTGACAACGCATCACACATCATGTACAGAGTTGCAATGGAGTTAAACTGTTTGACTATTTTTCACAAACCATGAGCCAAAGCAGCTCACCCTCTCTCTTCAGCTTCACTTTCAAGACTAGTTATCACAGCTGGTAGAACTTTCACTAGTGTTTGACCGGCATTGTTAACTGACAGCCAGCATGTGTTCACAGATTTCTTTAGTTTTAGCTCTTTAGTTAGCAGCAGTTGTTCTATGGCTTTTAATCCACACATCACTGTTTTCATAGAAATAAAACAGTTGTTGCAGTGTTGGTTTTAAAGTGTTGGAAATTATTAACATCGTCACCTGCTTGAGATGCAGCCAGTGCTAAGAGATGTGCAACACAATGTGTGCTGGTAAGCAATGGTTGCCTTCTAGACAGTCGAACAGCCATCCCATTGTGACAACTAGTAATATCATTTGCTTCATCAGATGCAAAACCCTGAGGGTTCACATATCAGGCAAAAACCTGAGTAGCCTGTATTACATGTAACACATGTAGCAAGCTGAATCATCATCTTCTGCAAAGAGCTCCAGACTCATTGTTTTGGATTAGATAGATATCTCAATGTAAAACAACCTTATGATCCATAAAGTATAACTAATAATAGAGGTGTACCGATATGGGTTTTGGCATGTATCGATATCTGATATTGATGCAACCAAAAGAAGCCGATAACCAATAGTCGGTCCAATATTTGCATTAATATTGTAAGCACACAAAAGTGTACATTTACCTACCCTACAACAACATGTGCATGCATTCAGTGCTATACTCTGCCTGTGGTGGTATACAGCTTGGGAATTGTGCAATCCAGACAATTAGGCACCCACAAACATTTTTATGTATACTCCCATGAAGCCTTAAATGGATATTTCTGCATTACTCCACATTCTAATGGTTTGTGAGAAAGCTGGTACACAGCAAGTTTCCTTGGTTATCCTGTGATCCTTCTTTTGTTACAAAGGTACTCTATAACTGCTTCATTTGTAAAGACTGTGATACGCTTTCCAGCAACAAACAGTTACACTAGAATCTCGTGTGTTTATATGGCTTCTCGTAGTGTAGCATTTGTTGCAGAGTGAACAATAAGCCAGAGCCACATAGATAACGTAGAAAACCAATACATAATCTGTTTATGTACAAACTATTGCTACTGTATAAATATCGGTAGCGGTATTGGTCCTCCTGCCATTCTGTACCGATACCGATATTAGTAATAAAAAAAACCATATCGGTGGCCGATATTGTAGCTGATCCAATTATCGGTACACCTCTAACTAATAACAGAGTTATCGTCACTGCAATTCACACCTAGCCTATTCAATCAATCAGGCTCATGTGACTAGGCTTGGGTGTGGTCAGGGCCGCCCACAGGGTGGGAAACTGGGGCATTTTGCACTGGCCCAAGCCTGAAAGGGGCCCCAGGAGGCCCCATGAAGGGCTCCTTAAATACGTGTTTAAAAGATCAATATACTCTAATAGAGCAGTCATATCTAAATACTCTAATATAGCAGTCACAGTATTCTTCAGAGGAACAATGTAGCAAGTTTATAAACAAGAGATATGATTGGTGAGGGCTAGCTATTGTCATTGTCAGAATGTAGTGATCTTTTTTTTTTCATCTTCAACTTACAGCTTGGGTGAAGTTGTGATTCAGAATGGAAACCTCCTTGCCCCTGGGGCCCCACTTTAACTCTTTGCCCTGGGCCCCTTAATTTCTCTGGGCAACCCTGGGTGTGGTCAGCAATAATACACTGCCTACATTTATTTGTTTATTATTACTAAACAGGCAATATTTGCATTGAGGGATTAAATCACAGTTGTCAAAGCACTGCATAAGACATCAAGTGTTTAAATGGCAGATATCATGTGAGATTATTGTAAGTTAATTTTCTTAGATATTATGATTATGATTAAGGTATCTTAATCATAATCATTATCAATGGCAGAAATCATGCAAGCTTACAGTAAGTTAATTTTCTTAGCATCATTTAATTTAATTTTATGATTCCTGATGATGATAACTTCACTTCTAGCTGTGCTTTAGGGATCATACAGTTGCTTACGCCAAGATTTCTATTTTAAGGTCAAGTTGTGTAGTCAACTTGTGATTTCGGGCAAATTTTGTCCTATATCACGTTCACCTAGATGGTAAGAGATGCCACAACTTGACCATACTTTGTATGTGACTTCTTTATCGATGGACTGTGATGTGTGGAAGTTTGGGCTATCAATCGCTTGGTGTGTGCAGACAAAAATCCATTTTTTGAACCCAAAGTCATGCTTAAATGATGCTGCGACAGGAAACCTACCTCACTAATCAAATTACCAATACTTTTAAGTGAAGGTTTACTCAGAGAGGAAGGTTTACTCAGAGAGGAAGGTTTACTCAGAGAGGAAGGTTGAACTCTAGTATTTCGATAAAGAGAAGTGAGACTTAATCCAACATATAACAGCAGTTAGCAAATTATTTTGAGAAGTTTTGGAAGCCCTAAGTCACATGTAGTATCAAGTATGGTTAATGGACTGGTCTAGTGTGTACATAATGTTGTAATGATGTGATGTTGTATATTGTATAGTGTGTATGTGGAAGTTGTGGTAGAAAATTAAAACCCACAATTGAATGTTGCAAGTGTCTGTATAAAACAAATGATAAAATTTAACATATTGTGTGATTGATCATAAATTATGGTTGAAAACCTTTGTTAAATTTTTGTAAAGGGTTCTACTAAATTAGTAGATACCCTTGTAATGTCAATGAATGTGTTTGTATGTGTAAGAATTGGTAATTCCTTGAATTAGTCAAATCCATAAATTTTAGAAATAACATACAGTATGCTATTAGTGTATTGTAACTTTGTTGTGTAATAATACATGCACTGGTAAATTGATCGTATATTACAAATCACCAATTATTTGAAATTAATCAATTATACTATGTAAGTGTAACTGAACAACCCACTTTAATCCACAACTCACACACAGAAGTATCTTCTTAACTGTTGTCTATTGTGTTTAGACAAATTCTCTAGACAATGCCTCATAGCTGCGGTTCATTTTTTCGTGTACAAAGGAGTCATACCCCTTTAATTTAAAAAGATATCAGCATTGTTTTTCAGTCATTAAATTTCTGTTACAGCACATAGACAAGCCCTCCATTAAACAGTTTCACATGGTTTTAGTGACTGATCATACACCTTTCAAATAATCATGACAAAAACAGAAACCTAATTTTCAATACAGTACATATACAACCTTCATCATACAGTACAATAGTACTGTATAGTAGGGACGATGAAGGTGTGGGCGTGGTCCATGAAGAAAAATCTACCCAAAATCATCTTCAGAAATCCTTCACGGCCATTTCACAGTATTGGTCAGGTATAAACAAGCCCAAATGTGTCTTCAGAATGACCCGAAACGTTTCTGATGAGGTGCTACGAAATTTTTAAATATATATATTTTAGCAAATTTTCTAGTGCCTGCCTCACTGATGCGTTCAGTCAAGTGTAGTGGAAAACTGGCTACAGCTACAGCCTTGCTTTGGTGGAAATGCTTCAAATTTTGTGGAGAAAAAATCCTTCACTATATTAAATACCTACGATATGTGCACTACTGTCTTACTGTTTTATCTTTGATCTTTCTTTATCGTGGCCATCTCTCATGGGTACGGCTTCAATCAAAGCATGCACACCACAGCGCCCCAACATATTGGAATAAACGGTTAGCATAATTGTAGCAAGCGCGTGATTTTAATGTTGGGATGCACCTCGGGATATGCTGCTGCCTGTTCAACATCGCCACTACACACAAGGATTAGAATGTTTACTTTGGGTCGAAGGTGGTTTCTTTTCTGAGTTTAAAAACCGGTTGTATATGGCACCTCTCTACAGACTCTATGGGTAGCCCCAGCAGAGCACTTTTCAGGCGTACTACAACTGAAAAACACCATAGTAGGCCTCATATGCTTGCGTATCTCGTCATCTAGAAAGTGGGCGTGACCCGTACTTACGCGAACTAAAAGTAAGAGCAGCCCTGAGGCTTTGTTGAGAGAATTAGTGGAAAATAATACTGTAGACACACTATAAAACAGTTGAAAAGATACTTCTGTGGGTAATGTGTTGTTTAAAGCAGTTTGTTAAAAATCCAGGAACGTTTAGCTGTGTATTTCGAGAATTGCAAGGGGGGGGTGAATTACTAAATACTGTTATTCAATAAAAAAGTACACAAACAAGTGCAAGAAAAAATTAGGAATTTTCCATATAAGTAGGGACTGCAGCAATGAAAAGTACTGAAACAAGCCGCTGAGACAAAACGCTACTGAATGATTGCATTTAAATCCCTACTTTAGCCTGCTATGATGTATGATTAAAGTAGGGATTAAAATGCAACCATTCAGTTGTGTTTTGTCTCAGCGGCTTGTTTCAGTGCTTTTTATTGTTGCAGTCCCTACTCATATAGAAAATTCCTAATTTTTTCTTGCTCTTGTTTATTTTTTGTAGCTCAAAGCTTGTTTGCTCATGTGAGTGTATGAACGGACAATATGATGTTTAATGATGTTGATATGATGTTTAATATTCAGTAAATTGTGTACATACATGTGTGTTCCTTTTATCTTTATATCACTGACTAGATGGTTTGTTATTATTTGAGATGGTAGAAGACTAGTGTAGCTGGATCAAGCTGATCAAAGATTAATAAATGAGATGTTGTGTTGAGAAGAGACGTTGGAGGAGAAAGTGGGAGGAAGCAGCCTAGATCCTACAACACTCAATGTCATTGCTACCTGTCTATGTAGAAGAAGTTGAGGTTAGTTGTTAGTGTTATAAGTGTTGTGTTTGTGTACATGTGTGTAGTGAATTAGTGACTGTATGTAGCTGTCTACATACTGTGTAACCTTGTTAAAGAGTGTATAGAGGAGCTAGTAAGATTATGAGTTGTTGAATATTTGAGTGTGTAAATTATGACAGTTGGTAGTGATGATGTGTGTCATTTAGTAACATTGTAACAATGAGACACAGTAAATAGTCTCACAACCAGTCTCACAATATTATCATGGTACCTTGACAGTATAGGTATAACCAAGCCCAAAAGTACCTTCAGTACAACCAGAAATGCTTCCAGTAGGAATTTTGTACTGACTGACTGCCTGCTTGCCAGCCTGCCTGCCTGCTTGAATGCCTGCCTACCTGCCTGCCTGCCTGCCTGCCCGCCCGCCCGCCCGCCCGCCTGCCTGCTCCTGCCTGCCTTCAGGCAAGTGTAACTCGATAATGGCTAAGCTTATGGACTTGATTTTTGATGTCGCTTCATCTTTTGGCATACCGCGGTACATACAATGCACACATTATGCACTTACCTCGTATCCCATATTTTTTTGCTGACAACCCAATATGTCAATTCGCGGTAGCTCAATGCATAGCTTCCCTAATGCAAATCGTATGTATTTTCCATGGTGACTGGATTGATTGCAGAGGTGCTTCTGATACTGCTCTTGTTTGTAACGCTGTGTAACAGGCTGAAAATAAGTGAAAGCAAAGCATAATTACCTCTTCACCTTCAAGTCAGTGTGGGGTTAGTACATAGTGATAGCTTATTCAATTTGTAGTCAATTGGGATTGATGGTATTGGCATGTGGGAAGGGAGTCTTTGTTTTCAAGTGGATTATACGATTTGTTAACACAAACATGTTTTAAAGCTTTGTTGTCTTGGGAGCGGGTTCAGTAATACATGCAGTAGGAGGAGAACAAGATTTACAGGAATTAGGAGGAATAAGTACTCTCCCGCCTATTTCTTATTTGGGATAATTGATAGGTGCGTCAGATGAAAACATTAACTCTGGTGCTATGCTTTTCTTTGATGTGGTATGTGCAGGTTCACCAGTCATAATAATGTTACAAAAAGTTAAACAAAGAAAACTTAGGAATTTTAAGTTCGATTAGAGATAATAGAAAAAAGTTGGGAGGTCACCTACACCTGCAGGTATACTAGTGAATATAGGTATAGACTGAATTAGGGATTAAACAGAGGAGGTTGGACACGATATAAGCGCTCCTAATAACTATTACCGTTAATTGCGTATTTCCAATACCAAGTCGAAGATTAAGTGATAAAGAAGCACTCCTGGATTTTGTGATGTTCAACAGAATTCTGATTGAAACACTAGTGCTCAAGTTTCCCGTTCTCTAATCAATTCTCCGTGAGGCCAGGCTGGCGGTGTCCACTTCTTTTATTTCAGTTTACTTGGAGGAGATTTCAGCATCCATATTACTTTCTTTAATGTTTATTCGGCTCAACTACAAACACGTAAAGTGTCCTTATAGTTCTACCCATCAATTTATCTGTAGATAACTGATGAAACTTGCAACACACATGATCCATCAAGATTTCAACAGCGATTTACGGGCTTGGATTAGTGGGGTTGAATGGGATAGATTGCCCTAAAATACTAAACTTGAGGTGTACTTTTGAATGGTGCTCGTTAAAACTTTGCAGAAGGCTTGGTTATACTTTCAATACAAATATATGCGCTCACGTGTGCCATGTCCAGCCTCTTCTGGGAATTAGATATTCACTAGTATATCTAATCTGCAGGTGTAGGCAACCTCCCTTGTTTCCCTACTCTTTTCTATGGTCCCTAATTGAACTTAAATTTCAAATTTTTCCTTATATTTGTTGTATAGTGTGTATGTGGAAGTTGTGGTAGAAAAGTAAAGCCCACAATTGAATGTTGAAAGTGTCTGTATAAAAGAAATTACAAAGCTTGTACAAATGGGAGATTTTTTATGTTTGTAAGTGTTTTTAATTTTTGGAAAGGGTTCTACTAAACTAGTAGATACCCTTGATACCCTTAATCCCAATTCTTTATAGAATCCAAACTATCAAACGTTCTTATATTGGCATCAAAATTTTATTACATGTATTACCCACCACTGCAGCCTTACTATGCTGATAGTAACAACATACCCACCCTGTCTAAAAAACTGAAATTTTGGTTGTTTGTATCTTGGGAATCACTAGGGTAATTCACCCAAACTTGGTATGTGGTCTGCCTTTCCTGGCAGGCAACACCACTGTTCATTTGATAAAGGAGTTTACATATAATTTATGAATATGAAAATCAAGTTTTTAGTACTTTAGTGTAGATGGCGCACCGGCTACTTGTACCTTTATCCTAAATAATTCCAAGCCTTAAAATATTTGGATGTTTTTTCCAGTTTATATGGACCTGCTTTAGATTAGTGGGTGTTGGTTTCTTTAAACCCACTGGTAGTGGTAGCAAATTTCCTTGGTACATGGACAACTTTTTAGTGTGCTGCATTATGTTTAGAGTTCATTTTGTCCTGTTTATCAAAATCACTTGTGCACCACATAAAATCATGATAATTGTCAGTATAAACTTGATCAACTAGTATTAATCTGAATTTGGCAGGCATAAAAGGAAATGTCTTACACTTGGCATACAAGTATATTGGGGTACATCCAATTGGTAGACACTTCGATTGATTGATGTATGACGTGCTGTGTATTGTATAGTGTGTATATGGAAGTTGTGGTAGAAAATTAAAGCCCACAATTGAATGTTGAAAGTGTCTGTATAAAAGAAATGATGAATTGTACTGAATGCAGATCATCAATAACTTGGAATTCTGTTCTTTTAGAATTTTTTGTACAGGGTTCTACTAAACTAGTAGATGCCCTTGTATTGTCAATGTGCTTGTATGTGTAAGAATTGTACACTCGGTTATTGGATGGTGATGTGAAAAGTGATCCTGGTTCAATGCATTGATAGTAACACATCATACTATTATGATGATTATGATTATAGTACCTGGTAAAGGTAGAGCCTGTATACCAGAAGGCATACAATGACTAATCATACAGTCATGTAGTGTTATGTATCATTAGACAAGTTCAACTACTGTAACCTAAAGCAAAAAAATCAACTGATGTGTATTCTAAAGTCTTGTTTTTGGCTATTCCATGGCCACACAAAGATAGCAGATCATAGATACATTTTTTACTCCTTTTTAGGGCAGTATTTCAAACAGTAGTATCATACTTGACCATTATTTCTAGAAGATAGGTTTCATTAAACACCAACCAATATTCTTTGGTGTAATAAAGCAGATGTTGCTGGTGCTACTAATGCTTTGAGATTAGCTGAATCATCCCTCAATGATGTATGAATACATTATCAACCATTATTAGTTTGATGTATAGCATAATGGGTGTGTCTTAAAGAAACCTGATTATATAGTCCAAGTATTTTGTGTTATTTTTAGGAGAATTGAATGATGTATAGTGAATTTTTCATGAATGTGAATGTGGAAGTTCTTGTAAACAATTAAAACCCACAATTGAATGTTGTCAAACTTTGTATAAAACAGAAACAGTGTATTCTATTAAAGACAGCCAAGCAAAATTTTGGGCGTAATAGGTAATCATAATTTTTGTAAAGGGTTCTACTAAACTAGTAGATACTCTTGTATTGTTAATGTGTTTGTATGTGTAAGAATTGGTAATACCCTTGGTTACTAGTGTTATCACTGAAATGACATTGTCCTGTCTATCACTGCATGATGATCTGTGTAGCATCAGCTGAACGTAGCTGAAAGTGTACTGACCACTTCACTACTTCAGTTGGGACACACGTTCACATTGAAAACAATAGCCTGATGTAGTACTATTCTTTTAATGCAATTTACATGGCTTTACCAGTCATAATGATGTTACAACAAAGTAAACAAACAAGTACTAGGAATTTTATGTTTGATTGGATTAATTAGATATCACAGCAATAATAAGTAGTGTGTAAACATCAACTTGATAAAACTTCTTGATCTATAGCAAGTAAGATGATGCGTTATAGTTGTATCACAAGCAAAGGGATTTGACAGTCCGAGGGCTGAGGATTTACATATCCAGTGAAAACCTGTGTATCCCGTGTTACATGTAAAACATGCATAGCAAGTTAAATCATTATCTTCTGCTAAGAGCTCCAGACTTATTGCACTATGTGCTAGAGCTTCTGGTTTTGTTTATGGTTCACAGTAAGCAGAAGTTTACATTGTCATGCCAGTATTTTAAACACATTGAGGATCATACTTCTGTTTGTGGCATGAAGAAAAAACATTGTGAAGATAAGTATTGAGACACACAAACAAGTGTTTACTTTTTGTAACATTATTATGACTGGTGAACCTGTGCATACCACATCAAAGAAAAAATGGCACCAGAGTTAATGTTTTAATCTGAACGTGCACCCCAGCTATCAATTACTGGCTCATAATTGAAGTGGACATTATGCTTCACTTTTAGCTGTGTTTATATATGCAGCTCATATGCACCGTGCTACAAATGAAGACCAGTGAGAAGCTCGTCTGCTATAAAATCAGTCACCCTAGAAAATATGAATGATTGCCTGGTGTAGGGAAGCAATGGACAAATTTCATAATAATGAAAAAAATCGACTGTTGCCCCTAGCAACCTAAATTTTACATTATTTGTAGGTGTCAATGTCTTAAGTCACCCCTCCAAGTTATAAAAGGATAGCGTATATAAGTCATGAGATATGACATTTTGAAGTTGCAATTTTTCCATACATTGTCAATGAGAGCGGCAACAGTTGCCCCTTCTCGGTAATCACACAAATCATGGGATTCAAAGAATGTCATATCTTATGACCTATATACACTATCCATTTATAACTTGGAGAGATTATTGTTGACATTCACACCTACAAATTATGTAACATTGAGATATATGTACTTTTGAATTTTTGGTTTTTGCATATGTTGAAATACCTCATTTTTGTGATTGTCCAGAAGGGGCAACTGTAGCCCTCTCACATAGATATGTATGGGAAAACCACAAATTTCAAAATGTCATATCTTATGACATATATATGCTATACTTTCAAAATTTGGAGAAGTTACTTTAGACGTTATCACCTAAAAATAATGGGAAATTCAGGTTGCTAGGGGCAAAGGTTATTTCTATATGCTATAAAGCCTTATTATGGAATTTCTCTATCATGCATGTACAAATCAACACCTTGGGCTGTTAGCAAAAAGAAATGAAGGACAACAGTAAGTCCATGATGTGTGCATTGTACGAATTGCATTATGCCAAAAGGCATGTCTCGGACATCAAACGGTGAAAAAACAAGCCTGTAGCCTTAGCTGTCATTGAGTTATGCTTGGCTGAAAGTGTTAGGCATGTAGGCAGGCAGGTAGGCATTTTGGTGTATGGCTAAGTTATTGTAATGCACCATGTGGTTCCACTCCCCCTACAGAAATGGCCGGGTTTTGGTAGAATGTATGGGGAACTAGTCAACACAAATGATTTGTGAAGTAATTGTCAGAGTACTGGCTATCAGTTACCCCATTAATAGTGGTACAACATTAATGTATTACAAATACAACATACTAGTAGTACTGTGTATTAGGAGGCTTGGGTTTTTCTTACCAAAAATATCACCCAAAAACCAACTTCACAATACCATCCTGACACCTTGGCTGTATTGATTAGGTATAACTAAGCCCAAAAGTGCCTTCAGTACAACCCTAAATTCTTCCAATAAATTGTTACAAAGTTTTTAAAAAAGTTATTCAATGTAATTTTCTAATAACTAATTGCCTTCCTAACATTTTCAGCCAAGCATAACTCAATGACAGCTAAGGCTACAGGCTTGTTTTTTCACCGTTTGATGTCCGAGACATGCCTTTTGGCATAATGCAATTCGTACAACGCACACATCATGGACTTACTGTTGTCCTCCATTTCTTTTTGCTAACAGCCCAAGGTGTTGATTTGTACATGCATGATAGAGAAATTCCAAAATAAGGCTTTATAGCATATAGAAATAACCTTTGTCCCTAGCAACCTGAATTTCCCATTATTTTTAGGTGATAATGTCTAAAGTAACTTCTCCAAATTTTATATGTCATAAGATATGACATTTTGAAATTTGTGGTTTTCCCATACATATCTATGTGAGAGGGCTACAGTTGCCCCTTCTGGACAATCACAAAAATGAGGTATTTCAACACATGCAAAAACCAAAAATTCAAAAGTACATATATCTCAATATTACATAATTTGTAGGTGTGAATGTCAACAATAATCTCCAAGTTATAAATGGATAGTGTATATAGGTCATAAGATATGACATTCTTTGAATCCCATGATTTGTGTGATTACCGAGAAGGGGCAACTGTTGCTCCTCTCATTGACAATGTATGGAAAATTGCAACTTCAAAATGTCATATCTCATGACTTATATCAAGACACACGGTAGTGTGTAGTGCGGCCCAAGAAGCCGGTGCGCCACCCGTGAGTATATTAACAGGAAGAAAGAAAACGCAATTTTCACACCTATGTAGTTCTGTGATCCCTAATCCGATTGGAACCAAATTTGCTAGAGAAGTACCGGCCAGTTAGGGGAGTCTACATACCAAATTTGAAGAAAATTGCTCCAGCCATTTCCGAGATACGAGCGAACAAAATTTCGTTTTAATTTCTTTGTTTTTTTCTTCTTCATCTTCTTCATTTCGCACACTTCGCAAAATCCACCATAAAACACGAATGCATGCTCGGATCGGGCTGAAATTTGGCACACGTAAAGGGCTCATTAAGGCGGATCTCCGTACCAACTTTGGTAGGAATCCGATGAACATTCACAGAGTTATGACCGATTATTTGCATAAAATAAGGTCGAAGGTCTGTCATGCCTACAGGGTAAACCCCTTGGAGGAATCAGTTGAAAATTGATATGTAGATGGAGCAACCATCGTAGGAGTGCCTTTTTGTGGTTTGAAAGGAATCGGGATAAAGACCATGGAGATATGACACAAAAGCCAACCTGTGTCAACATTACTCGATCGATTTTTATGAATAAAAACTATTAGTTTTCATGTCTACCAGGAAAACCGCTTAGAGCAACGAGCTGAAAATCAGTATGAAGCTGAAATAATCATCATAGAAAGTTCTTGCAGTAGTACAGAAGAATCGGATTACAAACTACTGAGTTATGATTCAAAAGGCAACTACGTGTAGCAAATGCGAGATCGAGATACTCTAATAGAACAGTCACCCTAATAAAGCATTCAGCTGCATTTAAAATTTACTCAATTATATTACATTGCAAATTATTCTGTAGGGAATTCAGCTACAAACAAGTCACCCTGTAGTCAGATCAGCTAGAAGAAAGTATCTAATAGAGAGTTCAGCTACAAAGAAACTATCATGTAGAGAGTTCAGCTCAAACAAATCACCCTGTAGAGAATTCAGCTACAAACAAGCCATCTGGTAGAGAGATCAGCTAGAAGGATCACCTTGTAGAGAGATTAGCTTCAAAGAAATCACCCTGCTTCATCTTTTCTTCTTCCTGTGGTAAAGAAAAAAAATGATAGGTTAACAAGCCATAAAGCCGGCCATAGGCCAGC
This sequence comes from Dysidea avara, assembly GCF_963678975.1. NCBI lineage: Eukaryota > Metazoa > Porifera > Demospongiae > Dictyoceratida > Dysideidae > Dysidea > Dysidea avara. The sequence continues at coordinate 7,535,935 of NC_089286.1, forward strand.
TTTGGGGTATACAAATACAAAAAGAAGTGAAATCTAATCCAAAACAGCCAAGCTGTAAAAAAAGAGTGCGGCCCTCAGAAAGGCTATGGTGAAAAAAGATGTGAAATCGAAGGTGGCGGCCAAGAAAAGCTGTGATGGTAGGTTAATGGTAAAAAATTTAATAATGACAATTCAGGTGAATTTTGTGCCAAGACCAAGCGGTACCAAATTCACCTGAATTGTCGTTATTAAAATTTTTACCATTAACCTACCATCACAGCCATTTCTTGGCCACCACCTTGGATTTCACATCTTTTTTCACCATAGCCTTTCTGAGGGCCGCACTCTTTTTTTACAGCTTGGCTGTTTTGGATTAGATATGCTATCCTATTAAAACTTGGATGGGTGACTTAAGACATTGACACCTACAAATAATGTGAAAGTTAGGTTACTAGGGGCAACAGTCGATTTTTTTCATTATTATGAAATTTGTCCATTGCTTCCCTACACCAGGAAATCATTCATATTTTCTAGGGTGACTGATTTTATAGCAGACGAGCTTCTCACTGGTCTTCATTTGTAGCACGGTACATATGAGCTGCATATATAAACACAGCTAAAAGTGAAGCATAATGTCCACTTCAATTTTGAGTCAGTAATTGATAGCTGGGGTGCACGTTCAGATTAAAGCATTAACTCTGGTGCCATTTTTTCTTTGATGTGGTATGCACAGGTTCACCAGTCATAAAATGTTATAAAAAGTAAACAAGTTTAAGAAAAGGGATCATAATAATCAACTACAGTGTGTAATTGTTAAGTGCTAATTCATTGCTTAATTGTTTATTGTACTTATTCTGGAACTATCTCCAGTTTTCTGGATTTTTGTACTATAAAAGGAGCATATGTTGTCAATTTTGTAGTTCCCTAAAAACAAGGCTTAAAATCAGTCATTAAAGTTGCTCTGTCAACTCTACAACAATTTCAACATGTACAATTGTCTGACCAACTCAGTTTTCCTCCCTGCACTATAGTGGCAGTATTTAAAAATAAATGCATGATGTTTAAGTTACAACTGTTTTGGTAGCAGAACTGTTATATACTAACAGTAATTTCACACTCTTCTTCATGAAGTTTCCGCTCATGAAGATGATAACAAAGCAACAAATCTTAATTGAATTTCTAAAACAACACTGCTTGAACAGTGCCACAGTACGTGGACCATATCAACCTATAGATCAATGAATAAACTTTTCACATGGCTAGAATCCACAGAGTTCACATATCTCAAAGACACATGTCTTCTTTAAACTATGATGCGATTTATACCCGTGTTTACACTTTCATAGCTTAGCAAAGGAAAACCTCATCATTCCATTTCAATTGATGAACATCAGTAATCATTCTGTTTATTTTGTCTGTTTCTACCAGAAAATTTGAAGTACAAGTTACCATGATGATCACTACTCCGCACTCAAAAAGAAAACAGGCACTACAGAACTCACCAGGCAAAAATTCAACAATCTGTCCAATCTGTTTTGACAGCATAATAGATGCCACTGATCAGGAAGCTATTTTCTGTGAAGGTAACTCTTGGATTCACAGGGAATGTGCTGGACTATCTATTCAAAATGCTACAAGAAAGTGAAGATCCTTTTTACTGTCCCCATAGCCGCTGATCACACAGCTGCAGGAGTTGAAGACTATGGTAGAGGACCTATCACAGAAAGTGGTCTTAAAGTCACAGTATCTGAAAATCAACAGTTCAATCTTCTACTTCTCAGCATCAACTTCAGCAAGAAACACAGATGACTTCCAACAATTTCATACCTACTTTAAGCAAACAAATCCAGCCACCGAGGCGACAAACAGACCCATTGAAGGAGACCGTAAGTTCAATGTGATAATTCACGGCATAGATGAATGTAGCAAGGGAACACTTATTTAATCATGACTTAGATAAAGTTACCACTACATTCAGTGAAACTGAAAGCAGCATAAATCCTCTATCTATAAGAGACATTTCAAGACTGGGTAAATACCATGATCAATCTCACCTCAGCCAATACTTGTCAAATTCAACAGAACTATTGATACGTCACTGTTATTAGTTGCCCAAATACATCAGGGTTAAAAGAAGAACGGCATATTGAGTCACTTCTCTTGTAGGATGGAATTTAATTTAAAAAGGAACACAACATAAAGCAATCAAAATACGCAACAATAAACTTTTAATTCAGAACAAGTTGTATGGAGAAGTTATTAATTAATTCAGTCTTCGTCCATTCTCAATCCTCACGAGCTAGAGCTGAGATGGATACCTCCAGCAATTGACTAGCCTCTCAATTGCTAGGTTGCACACATCGTGATTAATAATATTTGCACACATAATACACTTTTACATGTACGTTTACATTCATTTGTCGGGTTCTGTACATTACATATAATTAATTAATAATTAGACTATGGTACAGCTCATTTACAAGGTTACTAAATCACTTAGGTGCCTGACATGCTCATTTAGTCACCTACACATGTTCATTTAGTAACCCACCCTCAAGCAATTTGTACATGATAAATAATTATAACATGAAAGGCACACTGCAGTACTTGATAATACTGTAATACTCTTCTTATCGTGTTCCGCAAATAATTCTGGGCAAATAGTAGACTAAGCAGCGTATCTACTGTAGCTCTAGCCGTTACTCTGGTTACCAGTCGAATAATTGTTTTTGTGGGCGCTGTAACGACTTCAGGAAGAAACCGTTCTGATGTTCTGCACTGCTCTTTCACCCCACACTCATGCTCTGGCTATAAAGGTACTTACTTTAAACCATAGTCTAAATAAGTTAGACACCATGACCAACGGGAACTAAGCGATTTATTAACCCCTCTGGCCCTTAGTAGCGCCCTTGCTGCGCTCGGGACGCTACAGCCTCAGACCATCAGGATTACTAAATTGCTTAGTTCCCTTGGTCTTGGTGTCTAACTATTATTTAATTAATTAAGAAGCACAACATCAACTTGTTTTCCTAATAATACGTAGGTATCAACTAGAGCTGGGCAATATACCAGTATTGTTAGTAATCTGTGATATTTAAATCATACCAGTTTTTGATACCGCCTGTTTTTTTTTAATACTGCCATACCATCTGGGCACTATGGCCTCCCTGTGGGCTAGTTTCATCCCATATTTAGAAGGTAACCGGACATGTGACAATGTTTGTAGGCAGGTGCTGGTGTAGTCAGCTAACCAAACTATGTAAACAAGTTTGTTTGTGGCTGAGGTTTGCTGAGCTACTATGGATATTTGGTGCTTGTGCTGAGGTAAATAGCAGTTACTTTAATACTAAGGCTGAAACGAATAGTATGAATATTCGTTATTCGTTCATTAAGAAATATTCATATTCGTTAAGAAATATTCGTTATTCGTTAAATATTCGTTAATCAGATATTGTACACATTTAACCTTCAAAACATTTTGATAACTGAAAGCTGTCATTTTAAAATATAATTTTTCATCTTAATAATACTTGTAAAGGACTTTTCTTTTTTAACATTTAAAGTTTTAGTAGTAATCAAAGTGATTTTGTCCCTTTCAAGCACCTAATTATACAAAAAATTCTTAAAGAATAATTCATTAATTTGTTTGTTAATTTGAAGAATATTCGAATACCTAAAATTTAATATTTGTTTCACCCCTATTTACAGTAATACCAATGGCTTTTACATTAATACCGTGACATGATATTTAGTAATACCGTGATACTTTTTATGGAAGATATACCGTTTGCTATTTTTCAATACCACCCAGCACTAGTATCGACGATATTGATTGTAAACTGATCACCGATTTATAGAAGTGGCTCTTCTTTGCTAAACATGTGTACTTGTATTATCCATGTCACTGGAACATGTACAGTAGCAGCTGACTAGCTGTTTGTGACATGTAGTGCAAACATTGATATCGAAATGTATTTCAGTTTTACATATGTAACTATATATATGCGTGTACATGCTAAGTGAAGTGTATATGCAAACTCTTCTTACTAGCCTGAGTGTTACAGTATTTCTGTTTGCAGATCAACTTGGAAATTAGCTGTATGCAAATGCACTGTAAGATGAAGTGGTTATTGCTTATTGCATTTCTTGGACTGACATTTAACACTTTAACATGTCCAGCTACTAAGATATTCTATGTTCTACCAGATGTTTCAACCAAAAACATCAGCTGTCCATCTGTTCCGTGTTTCAAACTTAGTCATTACTTATCACATCGTAATGATGCATTACTAGTCAAGTCAAATGTTGAATATCATTTCTTACCTGGATACTATTACCTTACTTCTACTGTGATGATTCATAATGGGAATAACCTACTAATAAAAGGGCATGAACAACGACCAAATGTGACATGTTCTTCACATTTTCATGTAGTAGTTCTATATTCCAATAATATTACCATTGAAAATTTCATATTTACCAGTTTTAATGCCACCACAAATGCAATAAGCCTTGACAACTGTAAATTCTGTAAAATCAATCACATTTATTTCTTTTTGAGTGGATTAAAGGCTGTCAATTTGTTCAATAACTCGATTTTGTATAATGTTTCCATCACGGGAAGTCAAGAACAGTGTACATCAAGATTCTGTGGAATTTTTCTAGAATATAATGACATTTATTATCACCGATACAATGATTCATTGGTCATTAATAGAGCTGAATTTTATTCCCAAAAAATAACTATAAAAATGAGACAAGACCAATACAACATGACCATTATGGTAAATAATTCCTGTTTCTCAGGGAACAATGAAGTAGCCATTGACTTTGAGACAAAATACAGTCAGTCTGCCAATACATTTATTATGCATTCTTGTCTATTCACGAGCAATAACAATTATGCGTTTGCAGCTTTAGTACCAGATGTTCTGTCAACGCTTATCTTTGATAAATGTAACTTTACCGATAATAAAAAAGTTCTCTCTGTAAGTGTCAAACATCTTCATCATTTCTGTTTGTTGTATGCGTCAAACATTATACTACAAGATTGCAAGTTTTCATACAACTGGGGTCAATTATTGAACTTCAGAGGTGTTGATGTAAACGTTGCAAACATGTTTTCCATTTATGGATGCAAAGCTAATGTCTACTTACGTGGCTCAGTTAGCATGGTACATACTAACATGATCAATGTAGACATGGTAAGTATGCATAACATGACCTTTATACTAGATGGGTCAGTAATGATAACGCACAACCATGTTGGTAGATTAATGGTATTTGGATATAGCAATGTTATTTTTAGCAAGAATATCACATTCAAAGTAAACTTTTGTGATGACTTGATTGTTTTACTATCAGATCTACCCTATGTTACTATAATGGAACACATAAATCTTATAATACATTTCAATGGATATGAGTCTTTATTAACAACTACATCTGATTATTACAATAACAATCCTTATCCATTGTGTCTGTTTCAGTATGTGTCCAAAACAAACAAAATAGTTTTGCCAACACATTATACCATCATCATATCTGGTTGGTACACTGGACCAAAAAAAGCATTTGAGATCTTTTCATTTTTTCTTACTTCACATTGTAGATGGTTACCTTCAGCAGTTTTTAAAGCTTACCATCCTGGACCTGTAAACAAGCAAATTATAAAGCAATATTACTTTGAATGGTCCCCAATTCCAAGTGTTACAAAGACTTATCCACCGAAACCCATTTGTTACTGTTATAAAAATGGTACTGTGAATTGCAGTGTTGATGTTTTAGGACCTATTTACCCAGGACAACAACTGAATATTTACCTATGTGATCCATTTGACAGATTTGGAGGAAGTGAAATACTATTTGTAGAGATGCACAGCAAACTCCTGCCAGAATCAGCTTGCAAGGTTGCTCATCACCATGAGTTGATACAAACCATCAATAAGCTTAATCAACCCCCAACAGTTAACTTTACAATTGTTTCAGAGGTTGATGATGAATGTGAACTATTCTTAACAGCTGAGCCATATTTGTATAAAATTTACAGTGGATTTTATGTGAAGTTGATGAGATGTCCACCTGGGTTTACACTACAAGATGGAGTGTGTAACTGTGACCCTATTCTCTATACTGATGACGTTCATATAGACACATGTGATATTGATCAACCAGCCATCCACAGTCCTGCTAACACTTGGATTACTCATACAAACTCTAATAACACTAAATATTTAGTATCCAGTAATTGTCCAATGGATTACTGTCTACCGCACTCATCACATCTTAATTTACATAATCCTGATTTACAGTGTCAGTTTAACAGGACTGGTATGTTGTGTTCACAATGTCAACATTCACTTAGTACGGTATTTGGATCATCAAGGTGTATGAAGTGTACTAATGTACATATCCTCATCACTCTCATAGTAATAGTGGCTGGAATTGTTCTGGTAGTATTACTATATCTTCTCAACCTCACAGTAACTAATGGAACTATCACTGGAATAATATTTTATGCTAATGTCATAAGCATTAATGATTCTGTGTTCCTAGTAAATGACAACGTATTTAAACCACTGAGAGTGTTTATTTCTTTTGCCAACTTGGACTTGGGCATTGAGACTTGTTTCTACAATGGAATGGATACCTATGCTAAGATGTGGTTACAGCTTTTCTTTCCATTCTATCTCATAATCATTGCTACTATAATTATTATATCAAGTCGATACTCCTCTAGAATATTAAGATTAACGTATACCAGATCTCTTCCTGTACTTGCTACACTATTCCTACTATCCTACACTAGTGTTCTCAGAGCTGTATTAACAGTCTTGTTCTCTTATTCTACCATAACAAAGCTACCAAGTGGTGATCAACAGTTAGTGTGGTCTATTGATGCCAGTGTTCCATTGTTTGGCTTAAAGTTTACCATATTGTTCATCACATGTCTTGTGTTGTTCTTACTACTAATTCCTTTCAACATCATTTTACTGTTTACAAGGTACTTATCACAGTTCAGGATAATAAATCGGTTCAAGCCTTTACTGGATGCATATCAGGGATCATACAAGGACAAGTACTATTACTGGATAGGAGTTGATATCATTTTGAGAAGTTTATTTTTTGCGTTGTATGCACTCCAGTCAAACCTCAGACTAATACTATCAACAATGATCCTCATTGCTTTTGACATTGCAGTTGGCTGCATTTATCCATACAAAAGTAGATTTGTAAATATACAAAACCTTTCACTACTTTTCAACCTCACCATACTATATGCTGTGTCTTATCAAGGCAGTGGAAAGATTTTCTCATTTGTCACAAATGTTATGATCAGTTTGGCTTTCATTCAGTTTTGCTCAATTGTGTTCTATCATTTCCTCACTTACACATGTCACTGTAATGTTGTGAATGTAATACAAGTTGCAAAGGAGAAGATTACAAGCTTGTGTGCTGATAAGAACTCAAATAATGATATTGAACTACTTGGTGTTCCTGAGCGTACATACAATTATAATGAGTATCAGGATGGACTAGTTAGTGATGACTTTAACTGAACTTAATTTTGTATACTCTAACATTATGCACACTGTTGTTAAGTTTACTGTCAATATAAATGTATACATAGTTATAACAGCTGGGCATATGTACACACACACATAATATACATACATACGTACGTACATACATGCATGCATGCATATACATACATATATTGTTAACATTGGGTGATTTCAGAGGCACCAGCCAGGATGTTATGTTTTAAATTTACCAGCTATGCTGTACAACTAAAAGTCTTATCCTTGGTTCTCATGTTTTGATAAGCTCTCTCTGAATATTTTTCTAACAACTTTTGGCTCTATTACAGTATCTCAGTCATAGTATATCTTTGTTTATTATGCATTATAAATGCTTCAAACACCTACCATACTCAACTTTGTGCTAGGATATATAATTGGCAGGTACCTAATGTAGGCTTGCATCAATTATGTCAGCATAATTTCAAGCACAACAGTCTAGCAAAAACATCAAGCATTATAGGACAATTTTCAGTATTTTTGCACAAGCCAGAAGTATGAACACACTACACATTATTACTACACGTTTCATGTCAAAAACATTTTGACATTCACACTTGGTGGAATACATTCCAGTTTCTCTAATAAAGTAGTAACTCCGATACAGAAGTCAGGAAATGCTGATATACTCTAATAAAACAGTTAGCTCTCGAACATGATTTTGACATAATTTTCAGCATAATAGCAATGCTCAAAAGCATATAAGAAGTTATTTTCAAAGCATAACTGCTATGCTCACTCCCTCTGTAATTTGACAAAACTCATACTGCCTATTATTACAATTCACAGACTGAGCCAACAGCTTCAGCAATTCAGAGAATGCTTCACAATTGAATTAAAATGTGGAATAAAATAATGTGTTGATTTATGACCACAACTAAATTACGTACAATTTGGTTTATTAGTATAACGAGTCTTAGCTGTGCTTCTTCGATGTGCAATCACAATACACCTTTATTTATTGTGATATGTATTCTAATAAAGTATATAGGTATACATCGCAACTTTATCAGGTAAATCATTGATTCTTTAATATAAACCGTAAAATGTTATAGACTGGTCATTCATTGTTAGCTTCAGAATCTAATACAATAGTTAAAGTCATGTCAAGACAGCCAAACTTTGCAGTCGGCACTAATAATCTCAACACTTTCACTGTATGAATATACCATATTGATTTTCAGTGGTTGATGTTTATTTGATAGCTGGTGTGTTATGTGGTGTAACTACATTGTTTATTGTAAAACAACAATATGATGATTATGATGTGATTTGGGTTGAGGCTTAGAAGCCCATATATAGTAAATAATTTGAGTTGAGTAAAAGATTTATCTCATGGGTGTGAATTTCAAGTAATAGCTATCAATAGAACAGGATTGTATTGCTTTGTAAATACACACACTTTATCTTAGAATAGTTTGTACAATGCACTTAGTGCTACTTTGTATCCTGCATTTTAGTATTTTATAGTTTTTTGATTTTTAAACTATAACATCTGCAAACTAACTATAGTGGGCTATTAGATGTCTGTATAATTTCTCATTATTTTAATTTTCTTTGTGTGTGTAGGTTGACATGACGTAGCAAGGTAGCATGTAAAACACATACATGTTACATGGCTTAACTGTGGAAGACAATGACAGTACAGTACAAAAAATTATGAAGTTGTTGATATGCAACTGAGTAAAGATCCATAGCAAATGTTTGTTGCTCATTCTGTGCAAGTAATGACTTGCTATCAATCAATACCATTGAGTCTTAAGCAGAAAACATACTGAAATAGTAATATTATATCAAGTAGAGGGAGTATATGGTTGCTGCAATGGTACCATTGAGCTTGACTGTACCCAACTAACACCTCCAAGTCATCATGATAGGCACCCTCTCATTTGTAGAAAATTACAAACTGACAATGATAAATAAATTCTACCACATACATGCAATCATAGTTCAATGTATCATGTGTTCCACTCCATTAGAAACATTCAAACACAATTTGTGGTTTATACATACTAATCAACCCATACATTTGATTGTATAAAATTGTGTACACAATCAAACATGTGGGCTGATCAGTAATCCTCAAAACTATACATTTAAATATTTTAAAGCATGGTAACTGAACCAGCCATGGCAACAGCATGTGTATATTACTTTTACCGCTAAAAATGGAGTTGTCCAAATGTCCATGGTACAGTCTCCAAGAGTACATCACTATTTGAGATATGAAGTTTGTAGTAAATTCAAGAATTTTGTTGGCTGCCAAGCAACAGCACTTTATTGGGCAAAATATCACAGTACTTTCTTGTTCAATATCTACTGGTCTACCTGAGAATTACAATTTTTTTCTTACTAGTCCTCGCTTGGCCTTCAAATGTTATGGACACACCATAAACACATCACAGAATTCCTAAACAAGTTTAAGGTTTGTGTAGTTGACAAAGCCAGAGACTAGAATTTCAAGGGTGGCGGGATTAGTCTTGATCAGCACTATCCATATAAACTTTTATGTCTGGTAAATGATGTGATTTACGTACTGTCTATAAAGTTTCGTAGAAACTATAAAATAGCATGTAACCTGCATGATAGGACAGTAAGACAGCATCACATATACATCACTTAATACTTCCAATAAATGCATTCATACTTGCTTACATATTCATTGTATTGTATGGGAATTAGTGAATGTGAAGCACATACAAAAACATCAGTTGAGTTACTTATGACTAGTTATGTTATTGTTTTGGTTCATTGTGGATAGTGTTTGCTTCAGTTAGTGACTTGAAATAAGATCAACAATATGTGGTATCAGTCATATTGAAATTCACTTATGTAAGTGTCAGGCTATATGTTTATATATTATGACATGTGCAGTGTGTAGCTACTGTTAATGTGTAGCTACCACTAAAGGTCATTGATATTATTTTCCAATTGTAATTATATCTGATTATTATATAAACAATCCTTTTCCAGTATGTTTGTTCCAGTATATGACAAAAACAAACAAAACAGTTTTACCAACACATTATACCATCATCATTTCTGTTTATTTCACATCACAAAATATAACAAAGATTTTCCCATTACTCCTCACCTTACACTGTAAACGGTTAGCTTTTTCAGCTTTCACCATTTACCATCCCGGAACAATAAACCGGCAAATTATAAAGCAGCTTTATGAGTGCCTAGGCCTGCTAATCAAGTTCTTCAACAACGGCTGAAGCATGTTTGTCTTTGCTTTAGAAATGCTATTGTACCATAAATTGCAACACTGATTTACTGGGACCAATATATCCAGGACAACAGTTGAATGCATATTTGTGCAAAGCATACAATGATAGCTTTGACACACGGTACCCAATTATATTTGCAGAGACACACAACAAACTTCTTCCAAGCTCAGCTTGCAAGGTTGCTCATCAGAACGAGTTAGTTCAAACTATCACTAATCACTTTAGTATTAATCAAACCACCAACAACTTTACAATTGTTCCAGAGGTTGATGATGAATGTGAACTATTCTTAACAGCTGAGCCATATTTGCATAAAATTTACAAATGAAGTTGATGAGATGTCCACCTGGGTTTACACTACAAGATGGAGTGTGTAACTGTGACCCTATTCTCTATACTGATGACGTTCATATAGACACATGTGATATTGATCAACCAGCCATCCACCATCCTGCTAACACTTGGATTACTCATACAAACTCTAATAACACTAAATATTTAGTATCCAGTAATTGTCCAATGGATTACTGTCTACCGCACTCATCACATCTTAATTTACACAATCCTGATTTACAGTGTCAGTTTAACAGGACTAGTATGTTGTGTTCACAATGTCAACATTCACTTAGTATGGTATTTGGATCATCAAGGTGTATGAAGTGTACTAATGTACATATCCTCATCACTCTCATAGTAATAGTGGCTGAAATTGTTCTGGTAATATTACTATATCTTCTCAACCTCACAGTAACTAATGGAACTATCACTGGAATAATATTTTATGCTAATGTCATAAGCATTAATGATTCTGTGTTCCTAGTAAATGACAATGTATTTAAACCACTGAGAGTGTTTATTTCTTTTGCCAACTTGAACTTGGGTATTGAGACATGTTTCTACAATGGAATGGATACCTATGCTAAGATGTGGTTACAGTTTTTCTTTCCATTCTATCTCATAATCATTGCTACTATAATTATTATATCAAGTCGATACTCCTCTAGAATATTAACATATACCAGATCTCTTCCTGTACTTGCTACACTATTCCTGCTATCCTACACTAGTGTTCTCAGAGTTGTATTAACAGTCTTGTTCTCTTATTCTACCATAACAAAACTACCAAGTGGTGATCAACAGTTAGTGTGGTCTATTGATGCCATTGTTTGGATTAAAGTTTACCATATTGTTCATCACATGTCTTGTGTTGTTCTTACTATTAATTCCTTTCAACATCATTTTACTATTTACAAGGTACTTATCACAGTTTAGGATAATATATCAGTTCAAGCCTTTACTGAATGCATATCAGGGATCATACAAGGACAAATACTATTACTGGATAGGAGTTGATATTATTTTAAGGAGTTTATATTTTGCACTATATGCATTTCAAACAAATATCAGGTTATTGTAATCCTGATTGTTTTTAGTGCTGCTAATGACTACATGCAGCCACATAAAAATACACTTGTCAATATCCAAAAACTTTTACTGCTCATCAACCTCACTGTACTACACACGGCTTCTTGTCAGGGTAACAGTAGAATTTTCTCTGCTGTTTCAAATGTCATGATGAGTATTGCAGTTATTCAGTTTTGCTCAGTTGTTTACTATCACTTCCTCACCTACACATGTCACTGTAATGTTGTGACTGCACTACAGAGTGTGAAAAAGAAGATAGCACTAATGAAACACTAGATAATAATAACATTTCACTGCTTGGTATTCCTGAGCATACATACAATTACAATGAGTATCAGGATGAACTAGTTTGTGATGACTTTAAGTGAACATGTGTTGTAAATACTAGCAAACTTGTGGTATGCATGTTTGTAGTTTGCAATTTTCATCACTAATATATCCATACACAATAGCAATTCCAAGAAAAGCAAAAAGTCAGTTTAAGCTGAATGCAGCTGTTGCACATATACTGCACATAGATATGCCACATGCACAAGGTGATAAAGTCTTTGCTTAGGCTATATAAGTTAAGGTCACGTATATATCTAAACTAGCTAACTTGAAAACCCCCAAATTTTAATGTACAAAGTGATCTGTTTACTGCAGCTACAGTCATCTGGTTAATAAGAATGTTGTGGCCATTATATCATGGTATCATGTACCAGCAACTGGGCATGAAACCTGGGACCTTGTGTTTATTGTGGTTGCTGCTGCTGCGTAATCACTACAACTAGTGAAGCCCACAATCATTTCTTTTTGTGCATACAATTTAAACCCACAATTGATGTTTGCAAACTTCTGTATAAAAGTAATGTGGTGAATGCAGGTTTGTACCTATTAGGTAAGCATACCAGAGTGGTATATATTACTTATGCCATGGCTACAAGGGATTTTCCTGATATATATGCCCATGCGGCCTGAGGGCACGGGCATATATATATCAGGCAAATTCCTTGTGGCCATGGTATAATGAACAATGAACCACTTGCTTGCATTGATTTAGGTTAAGTTTACGCAGCAGCAGCAACCATTTTAAACCAAATAATCATGCACTTTGTGGATGAATAAAGTAACCTAAGGTGCCGAAATAAATTAACACTTAAACATATATAGGTTGGGAATGTTTGAGGCATCTTTTCATGCAGTTGAAATGTACTCTGTAGAAAAACAATCCCCACATTGCAAAAATGATTATTTAGTGATGCGTAGTAACTGAACTATGCAATGCTGACTCACTCACTTCTTTTGCTTCACAACAATGCCCCCTAACTAACATGTTAAACTCAAACCCATGGCAATATGTGAAATATAACCTTGTGGTTGCATTTTATCTGAGGTGTCAAAGTGGTATTATTACAAATTAACATGCATCTGACTGAAGTAGCTGAAGGTTGCAGCAAATTCATCAACCAAACTATCATCACATTGTTCATAGCCATTTTTCCTTCTGTACAACAAGCAGATGGAAGCAATCACACCACACTAAATGTAGAAGCCCTTCTTAATGTAGTGGTGTACCCCTAATATCCTTAATATTGTGCAGTGTTTCGTCAATGATGAAATGTTCCACATGGACAGTACTCCATGTGACATGTTTTTAAATAATAGTGGCATCACAGATTTGACCTTTGGTGACGACCATTATGGCCACTATTGCCTAGAAAATTGACTATTTCTATTCCTGTCTCTGTGTTGTTCTTTCAAACATCCTGCTATAGCAAAAATGATACAATATACCCTTTATGCATTTGCATTGACCCATAAAAGTACTTTGTTAGTGTTTTGGAAAACTATTTTTAAACTCAACTTCTTGTGGCTGAATTGATATGTTCTCAAACTTTATGTCTAGATTTAAGTCAAAATACTTCCATACAACTTCATAGAAATTTAATCATCTTTTTATCGAAAGGCTACAGTGTCTGGAGGACCATGCCCCAGACCTCCTGTTGCTATATAAACTCAATCAAGCTTCATACTTAACTAAACTTCCCCCATCTTTTAAATAAAATGTGGGACAAAAGAAAATAATGACCACTGTAACCGGATATGCTACTGCAAACAAGTTAATTCCCCTTTAGATCCCCAACAAAACTTAATAAACCCGTAGTGCTCTAAAGGCTATTGTTACAATACAAATCATACAACTTTCAGTGTCTGTTCACAACAAAGTTATAGCACAAGTGCAACTGTAAGTACATGTCTAATGTATACTCTCAGCTTCTCCCAGTTCTACTGTGGTCAGTGATGATTCAGCAGCAGCTTCAGCACTCCCACCCTTACTGTATCCTCCAATAACCATGATGGTGGTGTTGTTGATTGTGGCTATGGCTACATTGGATCTTGGACTAGTGAGGGAAGCTACCTTGGTCCATATCTGATCATGGCTATCATAAATAAAAATATTAGAAGTTATTACTCCTTTAAAACTTCCACCAGCTATTAATATAGGACAAGTAGAAGCTACACCTGCTCTGGTAAGAGGAATGCTAGGTAGTTTGCTCCACAGAGAATCCACATGACTATTTAGAGCTGAATTATCCAAGGAAACCACTGTGGTTATGTTTATGAAATGTACATTTTGGTATGTTGTTTTATCATCGTCGTAACCAACAATGTATAAATCTTCTTCACAAATAGTCAAATGCATTGCAAACATAGGACAAGGCAAATAGACACTTGCTCTTTTCCACATTAAAGGAAGTTGTTTCCAATTGAGTATTTCAATATCATCAGCAATACCATCACTTGTTTGTCCACCAGCTACTATCACATGGTCACAGTGTACAACTGCTCCTGGCTTGGATCTGGGTATAAGCAAGTTAGGGTAGAGAGAAATCCAACTGTTATTCAATTTACTGAAGGTTGAAACTTTACTAGTCTGATTAAGTGTAATGAAGTCTAGTCCACCGATGGCAGTCAATTGCCCATTGACCATCAGTAACACAAAATAATACTGTTCTGGTTCAGGCAATTCCTTCCACTGATGCATTGAGATATCATAACAGTAAACAATATTTCTGGGAATGTGACATGGACTGTTAGTATCTGTGACATAAACGTTCTCATTATCTCCAGCCACAGACGCTCCATACATTTTATGTGGTAGATCAGCACATCTTGTCCACTTGATGTGACACTGTCCACTCTCTAGTGCTGATACTAGTGGCAATGCCTATAAAATCATACACATCAATTTACTTAAATAATGCCACACTCTCAAATGTAAGAGTTTTGTGCATTGCATAGTCTATAATGCTATCATGCACTATTATGTTGTAAGACACGCATGTGTAGTGGAGATTATTATAGATGCACACCAGCATTGAAACCAGGTCACTACTGCTGACCCGGATGACCCACTGACCCGGATGTGACCCGGATTAATTAAAGCCGAGGCATGCGATAAGAGCTATGTTTCGGCTAGTCTCGAGCGAGCAAGCGTGACTACGTTTTGAGCGTTCAATTCATGTTGAGTAAATATTGCAACTTCAGCCTAGCTGTAGGTTGAAGACCAAAAAAAAAAAGGTCATCACCTACTGACAATAGCTACCCCTCACCATAGATACCCTCAATTTCATGCTACATACTGCACTTACTAATAAATGGGCGTAGCTGAGCATATGTTGGTAAAACGATAAGTGGGCGTGGCTTATGAAAGAGCTACGCGATAGCGTTTATAAGTTTCCACGTCTTCAAACAAAAAATTTCATTTCTCACATGATCCAATCCGGGTCAGACCCGGATAATTTGTAAACCGGGTCGGACCTGGATGACCCGGAGAAAATGTGACCCGGTTGACCTGACCCGGTTTCAACGCTGATGCACACTACACATTGATTGCATATTTTGTAGATGTGATTATCCATTTGAATCATGACAATACTTCACATAGCACCCTTAAGTAGTACCTGCACTACACCATTGTTATTACTAGTGGTCTCCTACTCTTAAACATCAGTCTCCATCTTATTTTGAGTGTAAGGCTTTCTGAAATGTATAACTGGACAATACAAGCACTATATCAGCAGAAACTGTAAGGCTAAGAGAAAGACTACTATTGCCATACCATGACTTATTGATGGTGTGGATACTTACAGTCCCATCCGTACGTCACCCAGGACTGGACCAACACACTAATACACACAGAAGGAATGCATGCGCATACCATCATCCCATGTGACCAGATTTAATAAAACCAATTTAAATCACACAATGTGTAACATAACCATTAAGTAGCTACACCACCAGACTATTGGTTATAAGCCTCAGCATTGTTCAAACTACACAAGGCTTGCTGTATGAGCCAGGGTGTTGTGACAGGTATGGCAATAGTAGTCTTTCTCTTAGCCTTGCAGTATCTGTTGATATAGTGCTTGTATTGTCCAGTTATAGGCATTTCAGTATATTCCCTATGCTGCACTTTGTCGTTTTCTTGTTGTGTAACTTTACTGTTTTGTTATTTTTTATGTGTCTTATCCATTTTAATTGTAAATTTCATGTGTATGTATGTTTGTACTTTGTGTGGGGAGCACGTTAGCAGCCTATATGCCTTTTGTGTATCCGTGTCTTTGGCAAAAAGGGATAATCTAATCTAACAAGCCAAAATTAATGGTGATTTCTGGCCCTGGCTTGACAGGAAGCAACAGTAAGAAGGTGGGTGGATTGGCACAGTAATAATTTCAACATAGTGCCACTTGCTGGTGGAATAAGTTACCATTTGAAGTGCCCCGCAAGCATGGAGAATTTGTTACTTTAACGAAGACTCACTATATGACTAATAATAGGTAAATGTGTGTATTATTTAATTGTGTTGCTTTTTATTTGTCATGTCTTGTATGCTTTTCAGTTTTGTACTTGTGTATTTGTATGTGTCTCAGTGTACTCTGACGTGGAAGAACAGCTATGCCGAACATCATGAGTTTAAACAAAAAATCAAATCAATCAGTTGGCTGGATGATTTACGAGTTGAGTTTGATACATTACAGCCAGTAAGGATCCAGCACACCTCTATAGCCTTCAACTGTTTTCCTGATTCATAAAAAGCACAGGTGGTGTTCATCCCACCACAAGTGTGTGCACTCTCAATACTACTACTACACTATTCAAATTTCTATTTTATTTGATGGGAAACAGATACGTACATAAAAGTTGAAACTATTGAAGTGTGATTTGGATAGACTTACACAGAATTAAACTATACTTACTTTTACTGGTTTTTCTGGTTCAACAGTGCTGGTAGATGGCAGTGATTCAGAACGCTTAAGATGTTGAATTGTTTCACAGCTTACATGATTGATGGGTAGAGAATCTACACGACATGGAATGGGTGGGCGACGTGTATGAGTTGGTGAATGACGTGGAATTGGTGGAGGATCATCACTCGTTGATGTTTCAGATAGATTATCTCTGAGTGAGGAGTGTACAGCAAGCTATAATAAGATAACAATAATATTAGAACAATAAGTTGAATTTGGCAGTGTAGAAAAGCAACAATAGGACAATTAGTACAACAATAGGCTGGTACGTACTTATCACAAAATTATAAATTCTAATAACTATGATTATAGACGTGTCTCACCTGGAGAGCAACTAACTTAATGGTACAATAGTGGCATACTATGCTAAGAACTCAGCTTCTCAGAATTAGTATATAAGTTCCTTAGTACCTTTTCCAATTCTATCTTTGCAGTCACTATGTATGAATTATTACATTAGGAGATAGTACTCCTATGTATGTAAATCATGTCTCTTACAAAGAATTGCTTTTCAAAAGGAGAGTACCACGTGATATACCCCATAGCTAATTAATCAGTGTACAAGTTAAAAGCATGTTTACTATAATAAAATGGTGGAAAACAGAAAAAAATATATAGCCTGTGAAATACATCAAATATTCAATCACCCATGATGAATTAAACTACTTATAAATTACCTTTTCTGGTCTAACGGTGCTGGTAGATGGCAGTGATTCAGAATGCTTAACATGTTGGACTGCTTCACAGCTTTCATGATTGATGGGTAGAGAATCTACATGACATGGAATGGGTGAGCGACGTCTATGAGTTGGTAAATGAGGTGGAATTGGTGGAGGATCATCACTCGTTGATGTTTCAGATAGATTATCTCTGAGTGAGGAGTGTACAGCAAGCTATAATAAGATAACAATAATATTAGAATAATAAGTTGAATTTTGGCAGTGTAGCAAAGCAACAATAGGACAATTAGTACAATAGGCTGGTACGTACTTATCACAAAATTACAAATTTGACTATAGATGTGTCTCACCTGGAGAGCAACTAACTTAATGGTACAATAGTGGGATACTATGCTAAGAACTCAGCTTCTCAGAGTTAGTATATAAGTTCCTTAGTACCTTTTCCAATTCTATCTTTGCAGTCACTATGTATGAATTATTTACATTAGGAGATAGTACTCCTATGTATGTAAATCATGTCTCTTACAAAGAATTGCTTTTCAAAAGGAGAGTACCACGTGATATACCCCATAACTAATTAATCAGTGTACAAGTTAAAAGCATGTTTACTATAATAAAATGGTGGAAAACAGAAAAATATATAGCCTGTGAAATAGATCAAATCATCAAATATTCAATCACCCATGATGAATTAAACTACTTACTTTTTCTGGTCTAACGGTGCTGGTAGATGGCAGTGATTCAGAATGCTTAACATGTTGGACTGTTTCACAGCTTTCATGATTGATGGGTAGAGAATCTACATGACATGGAATGGGTGAGCGACGTCTATGAGTTGGTGAATGAGGTGGAATTGGTGGGGGATCATCACTCGTTGATGTTTCAGATAGATTATCTCTGAGTGAGGAGTGTACAGCAAGCTATAATAAGATAACAATAATATTACAGGTACGTAAATAATCATTGCTGAAAAGTTGTATAGACATAATATATGTTGTAAACATCTATAACCATTAGGCAACCCACCAATTATGCTGTGAATATATCCTAGCTAATTTAATCCTGGATTTGACAGAATAATAATAAAGAGAATAGTTATGCTATAGTATAAATCCTTGCCTACAAAAATTCATGCCACAAAAATGACAAAAATTATATATCTCTGACAGCAGCCACATTAATAAAATTTACTATATGTAACAATACTATTACAGTTGTTCACAAGCTTACTTGACTGCCATGTTTGATTTCATAACTTTTTCACCCTGGCCTTTTTGGAGGGCCACACCCTTTTTACAGGTTGGCTGTTTTGAGATATCACTTCTTTTTGTAATTGCAAGCCACAAAACCATTCTAAGAAGGTTTCTTTTTATTTGTATAGGGATCATCAAAGGCTGCTATTAATGTGTAAATCTATTGTAAATTTGAAACTGAATAAACTGACTACCATGTAGTTATTAGGGTGACGTGTTACACAACTGAATCCTGTACAGGATGCTAAGCTGAACCATCAAGAAAATAGGACAAACTTTGAAGGAATGTATCTCAGTGATGGCTGGGTCGATTGAACTCAAATTTGGAATGGGAGGTGCCTTACCCTTCGGAAGTTCCCATGGTTAGTAACCTTTAAGGCACTATCAAGTTACGGATCAGTACTAGAAAATAGCATTTTCTTGGTTCTGTACAATACACACTTTTCTGTTGCACGCCTGCACCAGCTGTACTTGACACGCAACACACTACTGTGTGTCTTGATATAGCCTGCTTCTATGTTTTTGCAGTATACGTACTCTAATAAATTACACACATTTTGAGCACCCACAACTTTTACTTCTAGGTGACTGTTCTATTAGAGTATCTTAATCACACTTGTTTCACATATTTGGTTTTTGGTTTACATACTCTCAGTGTTTTCAAACCACAAAAGGTTTGTACTAATAGTTACTTCATGTACAGATCAATTTCAGGTTATTCAATTAAGTGAAATACCCTGTAAAATTTCTTTGGCAATTAACTCCCATTAATTCAATCTGTACAAAAATTGTGCTGTAAATATGCTCTTACTGCTCTCAAAATGTTAAGTAAATTGACAAAAGCATACAAGTTATTGCAATTTTTCTAAACTTTGCAGAAAGAAAACGAAGAAGAAGAATACATAAGAAGATTAAGAAGAAAATTGCAAAGTAAATAAGATGAACTTTGAAAGCACATATCTCAGTGATGGCTGGGCAGATTCTACTCAAATTTGACATATGAGATGCCTTACAGGAGTTTCCATAGCAAAAATAGTTAATTTCTGTTCAGACACTATTGAGCTATGGATACATGAAAACGGTGTTTTCTTGGTTCCTGTAAAATACACACTTGCATGCAATATATCTGTACTTGGCCATACAGCACACTATTGTGTGTCCTGATAGAGACAGACACTTTTATTTGTTACTGGTGCAATTTTTGTTGTGTTGTAGTTACTTTGCTGTATGTGCTGATTTGCTTAAAGTCAGTTTAAGAATTACAATTATTAGTCAGTAACCTGTCAAAAGCTTAGAATAGAAGGTGGAGAAAATGGACTGTGCATTAGGTTTGAGCCAAATTATGCTTTGAAAATAGCCTATTGTGTTTTTGAACAGTGCTAAAACCCAGCTTATTATGCTCAAAATTATGCTCTTAAAATCAAGATTATGCTCTAGAGCTGGCTGGCTGCTGTATTAGAGTAAAGTGACTGCTCTATTAGAGTATCTTGATCTTATTTCCACGAATTGTGAATAATCAGCCAAGAAAACAATAATAATAATAATAATAATAATGATGTGAAATGCAGTACTAAGGTGTAGTGTGTTCATGTTTTGCTGTATTTTGGCACGCACATTGCACATTTAATTAAAATCGTCCTATTATGCTGGCATAATGCTTGCTTAAAATTATGCCAGAATAACTCAGGGGAGGATCCAGGCACAAACTGAAACAGGCTAAGTTGTAAGTGGTTTGGAGGAGGGGAGGAGTTGAGCATACAGATTCCCTTGTTAGATCCTGTTTCTGGTCCATGCTGCATAAGCTATTAGACAGCCCATTATTAGTAGAATTGCACATGCACAATTCTATTTAATGCACATCATGTAAGCAGGTGGTTACTGTTAGAAGCCACTGATGTAGATTTATTTAATGTTTGTACAAAATTTGTAAACTGTACCAATGTGGCACAACGTTGAAACCGGGTTACTACTGCTGACCCGGATGACCCACTGACCCGGATAGCAATCCAGGTCAGACCTGGATTTGACCTGGATTGATCTGGATGTGACCCGGATTAATTACAAGCCGAGACGTGTTTCGGCTAGTCTCGGGCGAGCGAACGAGTCTACATTTTGAGCGTTCGGTTCGTGTTGAGTAAATATTGCAACTTCAGCCTAGCTGTAGGTTGAAGACCGAAGACCAAAAAAAAAAAAAAAGGGTCTTCACCTACTGACAATAGCTACCCCTCACCATAGATACCCTCAGTTTCATGCTACATACTGCACTTACTAACAAATAGGCGTGGCTGAGCATATGTTGGTAATGCGATAAGTGGGCGTGGCTCACGAAAGAGCTACACGATAGCGTTTATAAATTCCACGTCGTCAAACGAACAATTTCGTTTCTCACGTGATCCAATCCGGGTCAGACCCGGATAAATTGTAAACCGGGTCAGACCCGGATGACCCGGAGAAAATGTGACCCGGATGACCCGACCCGGTTTCAACGCTGATGTGGCATTTTATACCTACATGAGCAAGAATATGATAGTATAGAATCTTGGAGTCTTTGTGGTTTGAGTGCTAAATATAGTGTCTTCCATGTTTACAATAAATAATGACATAATGCCCAAACCTTCCCACCCTCATCCAATTTTGCATTCAGCCAGGACCAGAAACAGTTAGTTGCTGTATTTTGAAGCAACAAATAACCTCTTAGTAGTGTCTCACTGTTTTGACCTTTGTAAAGTCAAAAAACTGTTTAAAGGTTGTGAATGCTTAAACACCAGCCACATGATAATTAATTTTAGAAGTACTTAGTGCATCAAGTGACAGTTTGACAGCTGCTTTGACATTGGTTTCAAGTGAGTTTGAATAATATGTTATAGTTAAACCAAGAGTATATAATATTTATATGGGGAGAGTACTCTCAGTATGGCCTGTACAAACACCCCTGAGTAAAGTTCACCAAAGTTCACCTCTCATCAAACCATCACCTTCACTGGAAATAGAGAATTGTTGATTTATGATGATGAGGGTAAAGCCAAAAGGCTGAGCTGTTACTTTACCCAGGGTGTTTGGTGAATGTATTCAAGTTAGACACTCTTCCTCATATAAATATTATGTACTCTTGGTTAAACCTCACCAGGAGTAGGAAATCATATCTTTGTTAACCAGAGGCGAAGCTGAGGTGTTGATAACTAGATATCCTACAAGTGCAGGTGGGGGTTTAGCTAGCTTCTATCCCACACTTTAAAGTAGTCAAGTTCATAAACAATGTGTTAATAAGCATGTCAGTTGTGTATGGCTTAGTTTTGTAATGATATGGCTTCAAGTTTTGCTGAACATGTAGTTTTACAGTGTGTATGGCTTCAAATTTTGCTGAACTTGTAGATGGTATGGTGTGTATGGCTTCAATTTGCTTTGATTGCACTTCTTTTAACTTAATGTGTAATTTCCATATATGTACTGAGATTTAACTACCATATACTCTCAGTTTTTTACTTTGATGTATGGCTTCAGTGGGATAGAAATGGTAGTAATATGCATATTTATCATGAGTTCTATATTGATTTTGGCCTGACAAGATTTAGTACTGCAATCAAAAGAAATAGCTATGGCTCCTTCACCCATAGCTACTGTCCTCCACAAAGGGAGGGGCATTTGCCCCAAATGCCCCGTCATTGTAATTGGCGCAAGCCCACTGTGCAGCAGTAAATCTGAGATGCATAAAAGTAGCTAAATGACTTCTCCTTTAATCATGAATCAATCAAATAATAATTTTCAAGATGATGAATAACACAACTATTTGCATACTTACTTTACACCGGCGTTGAAGCCGGGTCACTACTGTTGACCCAGATAGCAATCCGGGTCCGACCTGGATTTGACCCGGATTAATTTAAAGTGAGGCATGCTATGTTTTGAGTGCCGACTAGCACATTAAGCAAGAGGGTGTCCACACTTAACGATGGGCATGATTCCATGTAAGTTTGCAAAAGCAAGACATGGCTTTGTGCATACCTAACACACCATAATTTTAAAAAGTATGACACATTCCCGATATAAAGTAGGCATGGTTCACGAAAGAAACTAGCCTTGACCTATCCCGTACAATAACAATCGATTAGTGGGCGTGGCTCCACATAAGTTAGCAGGCAGCTATGAGCATGGTTTCATGCATACCTGTAGACTTTAATATCACCGATAAATGGGTGTGGCTGCACATATGGTAGGTAGTCATCCGAAAAGTGGGCATGGCTCATGAAGCTGAGTTGTATCAAGACTTGACTATGATGCATTTATACACTTCTGTACCATCCAACTAAACAATTTGCTTTACACGTGATCCAATCCTGGTCAGACTCAGATAATTTTTAAAAGCAAGTCTGACCCGGATGACCTGGACAAAATGTGACCTGGTTGACCTGGATGACCAGACCCAGTTTCAACGATGCTTTACACCTGTTCTATAAACTAAAAAATGCTCTGTGTATACAGTTACCCTATAATCTATGATTACAGTTGTAGTATGTGGTAATGAAACATCACTGTCTTCACTGTTGAATCTTAGTTGAGTTTTTTAAAGTGTTCTTAACAGTCTTAACATCAACAACACAATATCATTAATTTTTAGAGGCACTTGAAACTTGGGTGATGCCAGAGAAGCCGTTTTGGGTGATATTTTGCTGCCAAGACAGTATAATGTATACAGGGAAGGGTCTATGGCAAGATTATGATGTCAAGTTCTGCATAATATATAGCCTTTTTATCTGGTAGAATACAGAATATACGTAGCTATATGTATGTATACCCACCTGTGATTTTGGTCTCTTAATGGAAATAGCTGGTGAAGATTTCAAGAGATGTAACGAGAGTGGGGGCTTTACACATCTTAGTGAATATGGTGGAATTGGTGGCGGATCATCATCATCATCATCATCAAACCTCAACAAAGGTCCCCTTCTACTCATTTGAGGACTCCGGTAAATATTCTGCAAAACAGTACCAATTTTTACAACCGCATTGAAATGCTAGCAATTGCAAGTTGACATAACAATTTGTCTAAAGAAGGCATGTCCCAAACTTTCTGTCTTTTTAAGCATATCAAGAAGTTTGCAGACATTTGCTATACCTTTGTTCATGGCAAAAATGCCAGTTGGAACAGGAATGTCCAATACATTTCGATTGAAAAACCATTAAAAATTAAATTAATTATCGTGTACCGCCTACCTCAAGTCTGTTTAGTAACTTTCTGAATTTGATATGTGTAGAGCAACTCTCTGCAAGTACAATGATGCCAAAAGAATTCACAGAAAGTTTGGCTCGTCAAAATGGCCTAAACTGACCAGGTGTAGCAAATTTCCCCATACATTTTGTATTGGGCATTATGGGGGCATACAATAAAAGGTATAATAACCCACAACACGTGATAGATACCTCAGCTTTTGGACCAGGTTTGGAAAGAGTAGTGAATAGTGATTAAAATGAGCTATAGTAGAAGGCAATCAGAGGAAATTTAAGCTCATCATTTTAAGGTTGAAAATTACCTACTTTTTAAACCAGGCGCACACCCACAGCCGGCCGAAGGCCGGCTGTGGGCGTGCACCTGGTTTACTGAAATTATTTTCGTAAAAGTGTGTGTGTGTACCTATCTATCTACCTATCTACCTATGTTTGTCCGTACGCACCCACGTGAGCAAAATCGTTTAATAACGGTAAAAGAAGCTTTTACGTAAGAAGTAAAAGTGAAATGAAGTCTGTATTAAACTTTTGCACAGGTGAACTTTGCTCTGAGGTGGTTTCTTTTCGGCGGACTGAAATACGGGTGTGGTGACTTCCTCAGACTACCTTCCCCTTGAGGTTTTCAGGCATTTAGCAACTGAAAAACAATGGTGCAGGCCTCGTACACTGCCAGGAATAGTCTATCGCTTCGAGTTGAAAGGGGGCGTATCCCTTACGTACGCGAACGAAAATGAAGAGCAGCTTTGAGGCTTTGTCGAGAGAATTTGTGGGAAAAAACACGTTAGTCACACTATAAAACAGTTTAGAAGATAGTTTTGTGCGTAATATGTTGGTAAAAGCGGTTTATTTAACAAACGCTTCCTTAGCAGTGCATAGCAACGTAATTGAACGAATTACGAATATTTCATGAATTACGAAATACGAGAAATAGCTAATTATATTATTGCACAACCCAAACTACCCTATTGTAAAGTAGTAATACATAGTTGGTTAATTCATAGTAGTATATACTGTCTATAGTTATTCCAGATGAGTTAGCTAGCTGCATGGCGCCTGGTTTTTAGAAGTAGCACATCAACTTGTTCTATGGCAAATTGAATAGCGGATATTTGGAAAGGGATGCTCTAAGCTATTTCGATGCCTTGACAGCAATTAACCTTCACTACATTATTGTTACAAAAGCACTGTGAATTAGTTCTGCAGGTTAGTTTGTGAAAATTACAGTGTTCTGTAATAATATCCATGCCATGTAGCAAACTTCTTCATATGTCTAAAGAAGGCATATCCCAGACTTTCTGCCTCTGGCAGCAAAAGCAATAAACTCATACCATACTATAGTCTAGATATGTTATTGTATATATGATTAAAGTTAAGTTCAAACATCAAATTATACATGTCATGTTCTGGTATGAGTTAGTCACGTACCTCATATCCTGGACGTGGTGGAAGCGGAGGTGATTGAATACTGGAAAGATCAGGCATGCTACTGCTGGGCTTCAGTTTTATGTCTGAAAATTTGGTATGCAATAACTTTGTGGAACCATCAGCAATAACCTATAGAAAAATTGTTTCTTTTTCTTATATGGCTAAATTGCTAATATGTGCAACACAATACCACTATTAGACAGGCAGGTTACCTTAAGTGAGTCAGATAAGTTTGTTGTATTTGGACGCATCTTTGGATCATCATCCAGACAGCAGCTCACTAGCAACTTCAATTCATCAGTCTGCTTTCCCACCATCTTATCTAAATACTTCCTACGGCGTTCTACTTCAGTGAAAGCTTTGAGACGTCGTGTCTTAGGATCATATTTTACTGCTGCTGTTGGAGTAGGCCATTCTTCATTGATCAGAAATAACATTACACCACCAAATGAGAATATATCTAGTGAAGTGTCATACTCGGGATTGTCAGTGAGTGACTCGAGTGGCATGAAGTCTGCAGTCCCTGGAGCTGTTGTTAGTTTACTTTTTGTCTGCTTGCTGTCAGCTTGGATCACTTTAGCCACACCCAAGTCTCCGATTTTAGCCACCAGTTTGTCAGTCAACATCACATTATTGGGAGATAAATCACGGTGCATTATTGGTGGATCACGTGAGTGTAGGTAAGTGAGACCACGTGATACGTCCAGCAGAATGGAAAGTTTCACTTTAATGTGAACTTTAGGCTGGTCCGAGCGCTTGTCACTGACAAAGGACGTCAAGCTGCGATCCATCAACTCCATAATCATGACGGGAAGATACGAATCTCTACGGAGATAGCATATTCCAATAAACTGCACGATGTTTTCGTGATGCAAGGTGCTGCATTGGTAGCATTCACGTAAGAAAGTCTTCTTTATTGCCTGCTTTTGTTCTTCCCCGACTCCTTCCACCAGTATTGAATGAATCTCTTTTGCAGCATAAACAATTTCGCGATACTTTACGGTGAAAACCTTTGCATATGCACCACGCCCTAATTCTCTGCCATCAGAATCAACTGCTGCGAGAGTTACTTGCTTTAGCGTTTGTTCTAAGTCACTCATTATAGTTTTCAACTTCGTGCTCCCACAAATAAGCGCCCCCCCACGCAACAATTAGGCGGGCGCCGTCAGGTGGTTGATCATTTTTCACCTAGCTACGAACTCGTTACAAGAAATTTGAGACTGCTTTATTAGAGAGTTTTGATGATATTTAAAAATATTTCTCCTGTTGTCTTAAGAGTAATTCAGCAGGAAACCATATACTTGTAATTCCCTTACAGGTGGTCAGCTAGCAGCTTATTTAACTAATGAAAGCCATACAAGTTCCAAATATATTCATAAGAGGCCTTGCGAAGGCACATTGAATTTCTTCACAAGGCATTTTGTTAATGTGATTCATTATTGCAATGAATAATTTTACCTATATGTCAGCTTACATTACACTATAAGAGGACTGTAATAGCAGAGATCAAAGACACTTAGCTATGCTCTGATGCAGGCTGAAATAGTTTTAAAACTCTCTAATAGAGCATTCAATAATGACCTCCATTTCTTGCAATGTTTTTCCTTCGAATCCAGTAATTATGTAAATAATTAGCTATAGTAAACGAAAATTTTCCTCCGAATAGTCGCTCATCTACAAAAGTTTTCTACTGGCCTCAAAACTTTTCATATACAGTGAAACCTGTTTATTCCGGTCATCATAGGGACAAAATTTTCTGACCTCATTATAAGGAGGTGGCTGCATTAAACAGGTCACTTTGTACACAGTTGACACATGTGGGGATTTTTATAATGGCCAGTTTAGACATGTGACCTCTTTATGCAGTGACCTGATTAGACAGGTTTCACTGTACTAACAGTATAGGCAGCCATTATTCTCTTTAAAAAGCAAATAAAAATTTCTCTCATGTTCAAAACGGTAACATCTCATCATCGATACGACTATTAGCAACTATTCAGTGATGAAGAAGATAATTTGTTTATGGATGTATAGGCATAAGCCTTTATCCTTAAAATACAAATACAGACTCTTCTGCAAAAAGATATTGATGAAATAGCCGAGTGATGTGGCAAATGAATTTTAACGTCAATAAGTGTGTTTTGCTGAGATTTACAAGGCGTTAGTTCACGGCTAATAGTAAACAACCAGATCAATGAGACATATATACAATATCTAGAGGGGTACTTCTTGATAAAAAGTCTACACGCACACACAAAAAAAATTTGGACTATAGTGTAGCTATGGGCCATAGCACATTGATAAAAAGTACTGAAACAAGCTGGAGTATTGCATGATAGTAAAGCAATAAGTTATAGTTATATCCCGGTACGAGGGTGATATCATTGTTATTACACGAGTCCGAGGCGGAGCCGAGGACGAGTGTAATAACAATGATATCATCCGAGTATACGGGATATAACTGTTTTATATCCCAGTGCGCGGGAGTGCGCAGAAGTTTACGGATAGTAAATTAAGTTCCGGTTTGAGTTCCCGTCACTGTGCTCAAGATTTCGTCCGAATTGTGTGGAGATTCTACTTCGTAGCCACAAGAGAGACCTTACATACTGCCTACAAAACTGTAGCGAAGGGCGGTGTTATGAAGCAGCGGTTCCAGGTACGATTCTATGGTAGGCCATTTGTTTCAAAATGATTATTTGATAGCTATGTTCAATGAATTATTTGGTATGTGCAATGAATTATTTGGTATGTGCAATGAATTATTTGGTATGTGCAATGAAGTATTTGGTATGTTCAATGAATTATTTGGTATGTTCAATGAATTATTTGGTATATTCAATGAATTATTTGATATGTTCAATGAAGTATTTGGTATGTTCAATGAATTATTTGGTATGTTCAATGAATTATTTGGTATATTCAATGAAGTATTTGGCATATTCAATAAATCATTTGGTATACTTAATTATTTTAGTGTTTGGACTATATTTTTGCGAATTATATATTTTGCGTTGGTAAATAATTTGTGTTAAGCATCGTTATCATAATCGGGTTGTTGTTAGTATTTCTACAGGGCTCATCAGAGGGCGTGGTAATTATTTATAAGTGCCTAGCTCTCACTAATTTAAGACACGCGTTAGGGCTGCTCCGCCATTTGGCATAGAGGATGAAAGATGCGGCCATGCAAACTAGGCCGGACGCGGCGGCAGGGAGTGTTGTGCTGTGAATTGTTCTAATCTATGTGCGAAAGGAAGTGGATTGAGTTTTTATACTTTCCAAAAGATCCGGATCGAAGAAATAATATGGATTGCAGTGCTAGCCTGACTCCATGTCAGCAGAAAGAATCTAGCCTGAGCTACCCAGTGAAGCATACAGTCATATAGTAGGGTTTCCACTCAAAATAGGAAGGTGCTTCATTTTGTTGTTTTTTGGAGATTTTCACACAGATTTACCTTTAAGATAAAGCAAAAAAAGTGCTAATTTGTTATTGGAATGTTTGCAGCAGTCACTATCAGCACAATTCTAACATATGTAAATGTCCAAAAAGTGGTTACGTGACCAAAAATCCC
This sequence comes from Dysidea avara, assembly GCF_963678975.1. NCBI lineage: Eukaryota > Metazoa > Porifera > Demospongiae > Dictyoceratida > Dysideidae > Dysidea > Dysidea avara. Next base: position 7,565,596 of record NC_089286.1, read on the forward strand.
TTCATATAGAATTTCCACTGCAAAATAAGATGATACCTCAGTTTTTTCATTATTTCTGATGATTTTCATGCAGGCTGACCTAAAGACAAAATAAACAAGTGCTAGTATATTATTAAACTGTCTATTACTTTCAATATCAATGCAGTTTTAACTGTAAATACCCAAAAAAGTGGTCACGTGGCGAAAAATCCCATTACAGCCATAAATCGGATGGCTGCAGGTTCGAGGCTACCTAGGTCCAGTCATGGATTTTTTCTCCTTTCTCCAACTTTTCAAACACACCTTAAGTAGCTAAAGTCTTTGAGCAGGCTGTAGGACCAGGTGTCCTACAGACCTTCAGCACTTGTGCTGTAAAGCATTAATAAAATAAATAAATAGAAGATGTGCTATAGCACTACAAGATGTAGGATTCTTCATTATAAGGCAAGAAAATACACTAATTGTGAGTCATTTGTGACTTCAGTCACCCCAAAATACAGTGATTTTCTAGTAAGCTGCCCAATTTAACTATTATGATATTTTTGGTTACATGACTACTTTTTGTATACTTTTGTGTGCTAAACTTATGTTGATACCCAATGCTACAAATAATCTAATAATAAATTAGCACTTGTTTGCTTTATCATAAAGGTCAGTCTGTGTGAAAATCACCAGAAACAACAAAAGGAAGCACCTTCCTATTTTGAGTTGGAAACCCTACATATAGCCGGTAAACATGCAGTCAATAATGGAGAAAAAGAGTGGCTACGTGACAACCAGTTTACATCGAAGTACGTCCTCTCTATCTTCAAACGTGTTGACAGTCCGATGAGACAAAAATGGAAGCTCGCCGGTTAGTCGCGGATTTTCAAAGAAGAACAGCTTCCCGGGATACTGGAACAGACCGAGAACTCTCTGATAACTGAATCAGTAGTAGCAAAAGGTAAAAGCAAAGGAATGCAGAGTCTAGCAGGAGCGAGAAAACTGGAAGAAGAAGGAACAGCCGCCAGCAAAGATTAGAGGAGGAGAGGAAGAGACAATGTGAAGAAGATGAGAGGGAGAGATTGTCACAGTTAATAGAAGAAGAAACTGAGAAGGTGAACGAGCTAGAGTAAGAAAAATGTTATTTATTTATTTACATGTATTTATTGATTAGCAAACACCCGACAGGGTTTTTACGCTAATGTACACGGTACGTACACATAGCTAAGTGCCTAGTTTAAGTTACAATAACATAAGTGCCTATAGTTTAAGTTACAATAATGATTAGTACTAAGTTACAATAAGTGCTAAGTTACAATAGGTGTTAGGTCAAAATTAGGGCTAAATTACAGTAAGTGGTAAGTTACAATAAGTGCTAGAATTACAATGAGTACTAAATTACAATAAATACAATAAGTGCTAAGTTACAATTATAAAGTAGGAATAGTTGATTGTTTAAATGTTTCAAGATCAATGGTAGATAGATTTGGGATACATAGATTGTTCCAATGGGGAATAGTTCTGGGTAGGAATGAATAGAGACACGTGTTTATTGAAGATTGTATATGATTAAATTTCTGATCGTGATGGGTTCTGGTAGCAGTTTGATTTAATGATGGCAGACAGCGATTTGGGACCAGTAATAAATGATTAACTATCTTGTACAATAGGATGAGGTGTGTTGAGGTTGGATGAACTGAACAGATTACAACGAGCTTAAGAAATATTTAAATTAGACTATGATGAACTACACAAGAAATAATGAAGAACTACTCCAGAAGTATAAGACCGTGGAAGAGCTTGAACTGAGAACAAGAGAAGCCAAACTGAACATAAAGGTCAATTGGTTACAATCAACTGACAGATAGAGTTTAGAAGACAACAGTAAGCAGGTGAAGTTTTATACCGGACTGCCGTCTTTTGCAGTTTTGCTAGCTATATACCTGAATGCCATTTTTCTGGCTGTGCCATGTTTGATCAGCTCTTAATTACTTTGATGAAGTAATGCTTAAATATTCCACATCAAGATTTGGCATGACAAGAGCTCAAACTTATAAGAAGCATAACACATGCATATACTGTTAATAGGCATGCATCACTCAAAAGGCTGCAAACTGTGCTCTACTTTCAACACTGTTGCCTGGAGATGTCATTTTAGCGGATTGTGGCTTCACAATTGATCAGGCTGCACTGTGCAAAGTCAAGATACATCCTTTTACTAGGTAAATTGACACTGCTTGCCAGCTGTCTCAAGTTAGGATGTTGAAAGAGTCATTGGGCTGGTGAGGCAAATGTTTTTGATATTGCGATCAACTCTTTCTATTAATATGTATACAGGTGATGAAGGAGAGCATATCTCCTATTGATAAAATAGGTGCACTATGTAATTGTTGTGATTGGTAGTACCATTTTAACTATTTTTTATATAATGTACACTGTTAATATTTATGTTTAGTATGTGAAATAATGTGCATTGTTGATATTTATATGTTATTGAAATGTACATGTATTAGTGATATTTTGTCTTCTTTGATTTCCATGAGCTCCTTAGCTTGTGGCAGTCTGGACAATAATATTTTCCTTTTGGCCAACTTTTCCAGTTATTTGTAAGTACGAAAATGAAACAATTTTATCACACAGTCCCTGCTATCACAGCAAATCATGTCATCATAATCTTCCCCTTTACCGTAATAACAGTATACCCTTGCTGGTCAGTAAAAGAACTTGAAGAAACATGGACATCATTGTTCCTAAAGCTAGCAGTGGCATCCACCTCACCAACCAACCTGAGAGCCAGTAGAATCTACTTCGCTTATACAACAATTGAGCTTGTACCATCTGCATCACTAATAGCTGTACTGCCTGACGACTGTAGTGGCATTATTGGTTCCTTTCTAAACCACTTTCCCACTAATTGAGGCAATATGGCTAATTTAATAAATGGCTCGACATCAAGTATAGCAGAGTCAATAAAATCAGAATCCAGCTCTAAAATTATTTCATCTTCCCTCCAAGCTACACAATCACAGTATTGCATGTACATGGCATGGTTTCATTTGCAGTTGAACTTGATAATAGTACATGCATGTAATCTTCTTAAAGTGCTACTGTCATGTTCCAAGGAAAAGGAGGAATTATCAAGAATGGCCTCAGAGAATGCCTTATTTTTGCAAGAGAAACGACACTTGATTTCTAAAACATGACACAATAGACTGAGGCACTTAAATGGAAATTCTGGATCCAAAATGAGACCACATTGGATCACCATACTAGGGCGTAGCCAGGAGTTTTTGAAGGGAAGTTCCAACACCAGCATTGTGTTACTAGAAGCTGGGGGCACAGCCCCCAGCCGCTGAGAGACTTTCAATATTTTAATAAATCAAAACTCAGCAAATTGCTATATATATTATGCAAAAAGTACACTAATTATGATGCATTGAGTGCCCCTGGGATGAAGATAGTACTAGATAAAGTCACCTAGTGGAAACAGACAGCATAACACATAGAGACACATATAGTAATCTATAAGTGATGGTTATATCTCACTGTGCCATGAATCCACTGATACAAATGGAATGACTTACAATCAAAACAATATAACTATACAAACATGCATAGCATGAATTCATTTTGCATAACACAAGTGATAAATTACTGGAGCTCTATATCTTTAAGCACTGCACACCAAAGCTATAGCAGTATAAGGCCATGCTAAGTTTTGCATTTAATATTGGAATGTCTTCATATGGACATGGATATATTTACAGGCATGTTCTATTAGAGTATACCTGACTGCTCTATTAGAGTATATACCTGACTGCTCTATTAGAGTATATCGATCTTGAAGGCTGCCATGCTGCATGCAGGACTGTACACCCATGCACCTAGCTGAACAAGAGTGGAGGGTCTTTCACTCTTCTGCTATGTTTATATGCACAGCTAATGCATTTACCTTAAAGCTTGGTCACTCTGTGCCTCCTTCTATCATGAAATAGTGCATTCACGTGATCTATAATCAAATAATTAAAATTTGGTGCGGCTGCCTAAAAATTGATGCGGGTGGTGACGGGAAACAAGGAATTTAATAATGATGGTCTTAACTGAAACCCCATACCTTCACGGTAAAGAAAGGCTTTGAGAATGTTTTACAAGTGCTGTATTAATACAAGAAAATTAAAAAATTTTTCTGGATCTACTGACAGTGCAAACACTATCACTGACTCACCCATCTATAGTAACGATTGTGGGATTAGTTTTCTTCATTTTGGACAGGCATGTTCTTAACCTGATACCAAGCAAGGGCACCTCAGTTCATTGTTGTTTTCGTGTTACAGGACAAGAAAAGTCTTATCACCACTATACAGAGTACGTACTTCAGTTAGATTTTGCTGATTTTGGTAGGCAATATTTAGCGGAATTTCAATCATCTGACTATTTTCGTGCCATAACTACAATGTCTACTAATAAGTCTGCATCTCCAAGAAAGCAGAAAGGCACTAGGGAGGGGAAGGGGCCTGCTGATTTTACTCCACCCAGCTGCGGTAAGAAGCAAAAGGACAGAAGTGAAGAAGACATATCTGAGGACATATGCCAAGTATGTGACACACTAATTGTAGAGTACTCATCAACCACTGAAGGAGAAGAGGCTGCGTTCTGTGAGGGACACTGCAATGCCTGGATTCATAGAAAGTGTAGTGGATTAACTTCTGAACTTTTTGATATTGTAAGCAAGTCAAACGAACCTTTACGATGCTGTTACTGCATGCTGACACATCAAAGAAGTGAGATCAACACACTGAAACACCTTGTAGAATCTTTAACTATAAAAATTTCCAGCCTAGAATCTAAAACAGTTGAGACCAGCACAATAGTTAACCCGCAACCTCCTCCTAATCAGACACCCAAAAAAACACAGTTTCAGTCAACTTCAAATCCAATTCAATCTTCTGACTCCACCTGCCAACACAAGTACATAGCCCCTACTTTTAAGAAGCCAGCTACCCCAGATGACAAGATGCAAAATGATTGTAAATTTAACATAGTCGTCTATGGTATAGATGAATGCAGCAAAGGGACTCCAAAGAACGAATGACTCAATCATGATCTAAACAAAGTCACATCCATCATCACTAAAGGAGAAAACAGTATTAGTCCTTTATCCATTCGTGACCTTGTAAGACTTGGAAAATTCCATGAGCAATTGAAGCAACCTCATCCACTACTTGTCAAACTCAACCGATCCATTGATGTATCCAGCAAGATCTCTGCCAATAAACATTAGAATAAAACCAGACATGTCTCAAGCTGACAGGCTTGTTGAGTCTTTTCTTCTAAAAGAAAGATAGTCATTAATTCAAAACAGTTGATCACAAGGTCATCAAAATTCGAAGCAACAAAATTTTTGTGCAAAAGAAACTTCATGGCCAAGTTATAAATTCAACTTCTGTCCTATCTCAGTCTCATCAGCTCATTCCAATGGACTCTTCCAGTAGCTAACTGACTATCCCACAAGATTCCTGAATTTTTGTAGCTAACTAATCAGTTTAATTATAGTGTATGTATGTACGTAAGTCTTGTTAGGCTGCTGGTACAAGTTACCAGCAGACCCTTGGCAGTTCTTTACGATAAAGTTTAAATAAATAAATAAAATCCGTTTACAACTTGATTGAAATCCTCTAGAATTTTTATAAGATTTTAGTTGCTCGTGTATATAAAGACTGGGTGTCAGTTTGAGTTAGTTTATACATCTCCATACATCGCATCTGGACATTCATGCCCATGTACTCAATAGCTAGCATTTCAGTATTAGGATCTTCCTCACAACAAATCAGCTTCAATTTATCGAGGTATCGAGTAACTAAACTTCTTGATCCCGGTCGCAAGCGTATCAGTTGGTGGTATGGAAGTGACTACCCCTTGTTGCTGCTGTAAACTGATACAGTACCCCCTACAAATGGCAATGTCGCGTCTTACATTTGTGAGAGCTAGGCATTTAGAAATGATTACCATGCCCCCTGCATAAGCTCTATCCGATACTAACAACAACCCGATTATGATAATGCTACCCAACACAAATTACCAATGCAAAATATATAATTCGCAAAAATATAGTTCACAAAATAAAACACTAAAATCATTGAATATACCAAATGATTTATTGAATATACCAAATAATTCATTGCACATACCAAATAATTCATTGCACATACCAAATAAGTCATTGCACATACCAAATAATTCATTGCACATACCAAATAATTCATTGCACTTACCAAATAATTCATTGAACATATCAAATAATCATTTTGAAACAAATGGCCTGCCATACGATTCTCCTTCGTCAGAAATTGGTATAGTGGTGTCGCGTGGTGTGCAAGAGAAAAATAAAGACCAACAAGTGGCTACCATAGTCCCAGATAGAACGATGAAGCTAGAGGAAGTTAGTTCTTCACCATAGTGACCGTTGGGAGTGATTGCTGGAGCGAAAATCGTCACGTTGTGACGTACTATTCTTGACATTTGTTAAACTATCGTATTGGTAACTTGTAGTGTTATTGTGTAAAGGATTAACAGTTTTCTTGTAAGATTTAGGTAGTTTTAAGTGCTGTATTGGTGTGTTTTGTATCAATATTTCCTTATTTGGCTCTTTGTTCCATCGGTAAACAATGCCATTCGCGGTTATTATGATGTCACGAAAGAGACTGAGTGGCTCCGCAACAGGGTGATAAGTTGGTGATAACTAATATATCGTACAGTAGCAGCGCCGCTCTGTCTAGCTGTGTGATAGTTATAACCCAGCGCGGCGCTTTGATACTCCCACGCACTGGGGTTTAAGGAGTGTTATATCCCTACTGTGCATTTCCATTATGGTATCTTGGGATATAACACAACACTTCTTATTGTTTTACTGTGATTTAATATTGTGCACTACTCCAGCTTGTTTCAGTACTTTTTATCGATGTGCTATGGTTCCAATGGCGGATCCAGGATGGGGCATTTGGGGCAAATTCCCCCCCCCCCCCCCTTCAAGAAATTGCATACAAGATCGAGATACTCTAATAGAGCAGTCAATTACTCTAATAAAGCAGTCACAATGTTCATGAGGCAGTGTAGCTAACCTATGAAGCTATAAATAGGATTTTATTTTACATAACAGATGTGATATAGTTGGTAAGGATAACTAGCTATTATTGTCGTGACCTTTTTTTTTTTTTTTTGGTCTTCAGCTGGTTTTCAATAAGTTTTTTTGGTCTTCAACTGTTTTTCAGAAAGGTGCCCCCCCTCTTTCCAAACTCTGGATCCGCCCCTGGGTCCTTACTCTAGTTGAACATTTTTTGTGTAACTACTTGTTTGTTAACTTTTTTTTGTAAAATAAAATTATTATGACTGGTGAACCCACGCATACCACATCAAAAAAAATGCCCAGGTATCACTGAAAAGTGAAGTATCCATTACACTTCATTGTCAGCTATATTCAGCCCGTTACGCAGCATTATACGAATCACGAACTGTTTGAAAAGCACCTCTACAATCTAAGTAGCCACTATGAAAAATACGGATGATTTCCATTACGAAGGAAAGCCATCATGTGCTACTGCCAAATCGACACCTTTCGCAGATGAATGGGACACAAAGGAGGACACTGGTAAGTCCATGAAGAATGCATTGTGGTATGCCAAAAGGCACGTGTCCATCTGAAGCGACGTCGAACAGTAAAAAATCAAGCCCATAGCCTTAGCCGTTTAATATCGAGTTACACTTGTCTGAAGGAATCAGTCAGTCAGTTACACAGTCAGTCAGTCAGTCACTAGAAAATTCTCTTTATTAATATTATTTTTAATAGCAACTTATCTAAAGCATTTTGGATTGATCTGAAGGCTTATTTGGGCTTAGTTTTACCTAACCAATACCCTTGTCGTCAGGAGAAAAGTGAGACTGGTTCTTGGGTGATGCTTTTCATGGGCCACGCCCAAACCTTTGTGGTCCCTACTATTACTACAGGTCCCTAGTAGGATAGCATTCACAGTAGAATACACTTTCACGGGCATCTCATCACATCAACAGTATTACCATGCAATGAAGCCACTATAGGATGCTGAACTTTGCAGAAAGAAATCTATAGCTGAGGAAAATGTAACAGCAAGGTGATCAGATGCTTACTTGTACTTGAGCCACTTGAGTCTGGGATCGATGGCATATGAGAATCGCCTGCTGAATTCATAAAATTTGAATGGTGCAGAGGAAAATGGCAAGACAGACTGTAGATTCCAGAACAGTGTAAAAGCAACCCCACACTAAAACAGAGGCATAAAATAAATCGACTATCCATTTTTTACAAAATTGTCCACCTACCAAGTTATTTTTTTACCAAAACCAACAAACATCAGACAATACCATTCACTTATATTTACACTGCATAGCTACCACCAACTATCAAAAGAATAATTTTACAGAACTGTTCAAAATGTACCCCTCATTTTATGACAAAGCCTTTGTAAGTAATGCACACACCCTAACTATATTTACTTCCCAGTTTTTTCATTGGATGTAATCAACAATAATATTGTGCTGCCTTCCTGTTATCATAATCATCACAGTACATAGCAGTAGTACTACCACCACCTTAGCTTGTTATGATACAGCATTTAGCTAATATAGCGAGGTTGATGTCATGAGCAGTGAAAGATGTTGGGTGTTAGCAAATCTGTTTTAATTTGCGGTGACATAATATATAGATGGGTTTCGGTATAGTTTCGGTTAAGCAGTAAAGCCATTTCAGTATATAGCTATATTGCTTTTATTGCTTTGAAACACCAATGAAGCTAGACATGATGTGCATAGTGTAATAAAAATAATGTGGTGGTCAGGTGGCACTGGCAGCTACATAATACTAACTATCCAGACTATTTACTTATAAGATACAGTTTAGCTACTTACTTAACTACTGTACATATAAGCACCAAAATACAATGACAACTACCTCTTTACAAGATTTATAGGACAGGAAGGTTTTGAACACAATACAGCAAGAACACAAATAATGGAGGGTGCAGTTATAAGTTGTCCACAAAATAATTCCAGAAATGACTTTTAAATTGATTCTTAGTCTGGGAGGTCAATGTTGGCAGTGTTGTTCTCATAATGAGGATTCCACTTCAAGTTTTCAATGGGGATACCAGTGGTACTATAGTTGTGTATATGGTATGACGGACATACAGTGACTAGGACGAATGTACACTTGGACAATTTGAGTATTAGATGTCCAAAATGATGGTCAGCTTGGAGGTGGAGTACATCTGCAGCATCCTTAATTCTCTTGTAGCATTGGTAATAGGAATATTCAATGCAGATGGTAGTTCAAGTGGATGGATTTCCTAAATGTCTTTAAAACCACCTTCAAAAGCACCATTTACCCTCTGGTGGTTCTATGCAAGGAGTACATGCAGGCCTACTAGTGAGTATAAAGTGAAAAGAAAATGGTAAGTGTATTTTAGATAAATCTGAAATTCGCAATTTTGTTCATAATATGTGACCGGGCCTGTGAAAATAGGGCATGTGGGCACATGATTTTTGCCTACTTTTTCAAACTTTCGTCACTCATAACTTTTTGTACCATTACGTTATGGCAATGCAATTTTCAGCTCTTGTTAAGCATTTAATTGGCTTTATGATGCAAGTTACAGAATGTGAGTATTCTTTCGCAGTACTGAAGTATTGCTTGTAGAGTGACGGGATGTAGTTTGTGCCCACATGCCCTGTTTTCGCAGGCCCGGTCACATATTATGTATCTTCATTTGTAAGTGTATCATGGGTGTACAGCAAAATTATTTACTTTTTACAATAAAGGCACAGTAACAGTAAAAGCAAGTTAGTGAATGTCACTGGAATATGTTAGTGAATACTTAATTGTCACAGTATTGTTCACTTGAAAATGCATAATGAGATTCACTTAAGCTAATTTAAAAAGCTGTAGTGAACATTGTCACTTCCCTACTTGCCACAGCAGCTATTCACTGGTTATCATGTATAGTGTTTTTGATATTCAGGACAAATTCCCGGCAACAAAATACAATCATATGCATAAAAAGTCATCATTCTTCAGTACACTTGTAAGCAAATGTCACATGCACATCTTGGTGTCAGTATTTTATTTGTTTAATAATTGCCAATTAAGTAGTGTGTTGAATTGCTTACTGTAAAGTTCACAATAAACAATACTTTAACACACACATGAACAAAGGAGTGCCTTCTCAGCTGTTTAAGCTATTTGCAGTTTCATAAGTAAGTACTTATACGTACACAATAGCAGTTCCAATAAAACTTTTAGCCAGTAAAAAGTCTATGTGGTTACGTTTAACAAAGGAATTAATTTTCAGATCCCAGGGTGTCATGATCTTAACCCCTGCATTTTATAGGCTTCTCTTGTTGGTTCCGAAAGGGCTATAGCAATTGTAATATTAAATGCATATAATAACTTTGTGGTCATACTGTATAACTGTAACTTGTATTTGTAATGTGTGTGTGTGTGTGTGTGTGTGTGTGTGTGTGTGTGTGTGTGTGTATGTGTGTGTGTGTGTGTGTGTGTGTGTGTGTGTGTGTAAGCTAATTCAATGAGAGGTGATTAAAATTATATTTTCAGAGGAAAGGTGTGCCTGCTTAATAATTTTCTGCTGAGCTATGCCCTTCTTGTTGTTGGTGTGTCGCATGCATGTGTGTGTGTGTGTTTGATGTAGCATGTGTGTGCGCCATATGTGTGTGAGTAAAATGAACATAATTTTGGCTAAGAAAATATTTTACTTAAATGATCCATTTTGCATGGGCAAGTGTGACTAGAGGTTAATTGTTGTAGAGAGTCCCAACACTATATAATTAGGTGGCTTTTCTGTATGCATTCAAACTTTGCATAAACACATGCACAATCATATGTACCGTAATTCGCTTTATTTTGTGCAAAACAAATTTTCGTATGATTTACGTGAATAACTGCTCTATTAGAGTATATGTAGTTCGAACTTATGTAAAAATTCACGTAAGAAATTTTCATACAAGTTTTGCATACGAAAACTATTTTACAATGAAAAAAAGCAAATTACGGTATGCACACATGCTACACTATAACTACATACAACTGATTTGTGCATAGCTAATTAGTGAACAAGCTCTCAAGAAAACTATTAGTAAAAATTCCAGATGGATCTAAATGATGTTTTGTCACAATAAAATCTTCATACTTTGGATAAAGAACTGACAGGTAACTTTTAGTTAGATTAAAGTTTTTACCCCAGTGTGGCCGAGGATGGAATGCAGTAATCAGATCAAAGTAATTATAGAAATATTGATTGAACGTCTCAGTGCTAGGACGGTAAATAATCTGTGTCAGGTGACAAGAGTTACGGTTATAATTTGGGCTCAGCCATATTTTGTCAGAGTTCACAAGCCGTAGTTCTATAAATGAATTAACTGGTATTTTATTGCTGTGAACAAACTGGTGCAATATTTCCACACTCTTTACACAATCTTTGATATCTAGCGCCAGTTCTTGCTGAGTTTGGGGACTCTCATAAAATGGAACGTTGAAAATTTCATAACTTTTACCAACTCTAGAATTTGGTTGAAAGAATAGTGGAGTTCCAATAATGCTAGGCATTAGTTGGCCAGTCAGCTGGGGAAACATCGTTATGATCCATTGTGTCATCTCAAACATGTGCATTTTTAGGTTTAACCACCAGAGGTTAGGGAAGGGTCGCAGATGGTCTTTAACTTTATCAGCTGAAGACACCAGACAGGAATTTGAAACTACATCAATCCACATCTTTATGTTGTCATGTGACATGGTCATGTTATGAAACTGGTTCATACATTCTTGTAGGGTCAATACAGTCACCTCTTCTCTCAAGGTGAATGCATCCTCTGCTTGTATCGTCACTTCAGTGATCACTCCCAGCATACCCAAACTCATAACTGCAGCATTATATAATTCATCATCTCGATTAATCCTCAGTACTTCTCCGTTAGCTGTTACCATTTCTAGGGAGACAACCAGTGTAGCAAGGTTTCCATGATTGATGGCTGCACCATGTGTTCCAGTCATAAAGGCTCCAACTATGGTTTGCCAACTGATACATGACAGCACGCCCAAGGCTAGTCCATGGCTATCCAGTGCTGTGTTGATCTCTTTGAGTGTGGCACCAGCTTTCACCGTGATCTGTTTAGCTCCCAAATCAACGCGCACCACACCTCGATACTTGTTTAGTGACAGGGTAATTCCCTCGCTAATTGCTAAAGGTAAAATAGAATGACCGGATCCGACCACCCGTAACTTCCGACCATTCCGCCTTGCTTCATTCACGATATCAACTATTTCTTCTCTGCTTGACGGTGTTCGTAAGTTGGTGAGGTTGAAGGCGTGAGATCCTTCGAAGATTATTATAGGCGGAGAGTGGTCTCGTCCATTCGAGCTTAACTTCCACGCCAGTAGTACGAGAAGGCAAGTGAGTAGAAACAAAGCTCCTCTCATGGTAAACCTCACTACTGTCTGACCTCAGTGATCACTGTCACGTGTTATGTAGTTCATTATAGCTAGTGGCTATAATGGTCTGGAATTCAACCGCATCTACGGCATCTTTACCGCCGCTTTACATCACTCGTCATGATCCAGCTAGGTGAACGTTTTATTAGGAAGTGACCTTTGACCTTACCGGATGTAGCAGAGAATTAGGCCAATGAAATTTGATTCGCAGTTTCGCGTCATCGCCCGCATGCTTTTGATCCACCCGCATGGAATTTCATTATTGCATGGTATTTCACATCGAAATACTCTAATAGAGCAGTCACTTTTATTCTAATAGAGCAATCAGCTATAGTCAGGGGCATACCGAGGGGGGTTTCCTGGGGTTTCAGGAAACCCCTTTGGATTTTACACACTACTTGAAACATTAAGAAATTGAAACTTCAGGTTTCCAGCCGGAATGTGAAATCTGTCATGGAACAGGACACAATAATCAAGACACACGGTAGTGTGTCGTGTGGCCAAGAAAGCCGGCGACCACACCGTGAGTATATTTACAGGAAGAAAGAAAACAGCTTTTTCACGCATGCATAGCTCCATGGCCTCTTCTCCAAAGCACACTATTTTTGCATTATAGCTGTCCCCCAGGTAGGGTACGCCACACAGCAAATTAGATTAAATTCGCAACAGCCATTTGCGAGATATGGGCGTCCAAAATTTCGTTTTAATTTCTTCGTTTTTTTTCTTATGCCGTACGAAAGGCTTCGATTTCTTTTCGCACACTTTGCAAAAATTGCTATAAAATGCAAACGTGTAACTCGATTGCCTCGATCTTTGGCACAAATTAAGAACGTGTAACGGTGGATTCACGTACCAAGTTTGTTGTAAGTCTGAGTAGTATTCAAGGAGTTATGGACGTTTATTCACATAAAAACAGATCAAACTTCTGTCACGGCTACAGGGTAAACCAAGCATAGAAATAACTTGAAAATTGTTGTGTAGATAGGCTGATCATCGTAGCAGTGTCTTTTGATAGTTTGAATAGCAATAGAGTTACAGCGACAAAGTTATAAAGCAAAAACTAAGCAAGTGTAAAATCGCGGGATCGTGATACTCTAATAGAGCAGTCACCACGGGGTAAAAAAGGTGTGCAAAAAATGTCCAAAAAAAACTTACCAGAGTTCGAACCAGGGACCTCCATACTTAACACCTGCATCCTTAACCACTGAACCACTGCTACCTTGACTGATCACCTCACTTAATTTCTGCTTTATAAATGAAATTTCTAGTTGAAATCTGCTTATAGTCAAACGTTTGTAATTTCATAGATCTACCAATAGAAGTTCTAGACTGTTCTAGAACATTCTATGTATGTTCTATTAGAAGTCCTCAAAAAAATGTGCACTCTATTAGAGTATTACAATAATATTATCAAATGTTGAATTAAATCATGCAATGAAATACATTTATAAGTCTGTCTTCAATAATCATCATTGTATCTACATAGAAAAGAAGAAATGTGAGTAAAGACAAACCTCAAAGTCAGCCATAGACTGGTTTTGGGGCCTTGTAAAGTACAAAAAGGAGTGAAATCCACACAAAAACAGCCAAGCTGTGAAAAAATGGTGCGGCCTTAAAAAGCCTGAGTGAAAAAAGTTGTGAAATCAAAGGTGGCGGCCAAGAAATGGCTGCAATGATGTTAATGCTAAAAATTTTAATAATGGCTGTGTGCATTGTTAAAATTTATTAGCATTAACATCATTGCAGCCATTTCTTGGCCGCCACCTTTGATTTCACAACTTTTTTCATCCAGGCTTTTTAAGGCCGCACCAATTTTTCACAGCTTGGCTGTTTTTGTGTGGATAGTTTGCAACATGATAGCAACACTTATAGCATTGTTCTGAATTATGATTTTGGTGAAAAGATCGAGATACTCTAATATAAAAATACTCTAATATAACAGCCACTTAGCTGTAGTGGAAACCCCTTTTCAAAATTTCTGCGTACGCCCCTGATACTCTAATGGAAAAATTACTTGTTTAGGAGTTACAGAATTAACTGAATATTCTAGTAACGTACTTTAGCTAATGCAAGAGTAATCAATGTAGATCTCACTGTTTATTGGCAGAAATCTTCATGTTTGGGTGTGTGATGTGCATAACTGATGAATAATGAATAATAACCGCCCGCCCGCATCAAATTTTCAAAAATCTGAGCGAGAAACTGGTAATCAAGTTTCATTGGCCTTACAAAAAATCTTGGGACATGTATACTTGCATTTGGGCTACGATATATAATCAAGCGTAATAATAATAATAATAATAAGCGTATTGTTAATTAGTACATTCTTCATACCTGAAAGAATGTTTATTTGTCAATGACAGGTGTCACACAAAAGGCATAAGCATGTATAGTCTGGTGGCGCCCGCCCCTTCACATAGAGTAAGGGTCGGGCTCCGCCTTACTTTATGCGAAGGGGCGGGCGCCGCCAGACTAAAGCCTGTACAGGGTGCTTCCCCACAAAAATTACACACAACATACAACTATACCAAACAAACGACTACAAAAACAAAGAAACACACACACAAACAATAAGAGTAAGGCCAATGAAACTTGATTAGCAGTTTCGCGTCATCGCCCGCATGTTTTTGATACACCCGCATGGAATTTCATTATTGGTATTTCAGATCGAAATACTCTAATAGAACGGTCACTTTTACTCTAATAGAGCAATCAGCTATACTCTAATGGAAAAATCACTTGTTATAGATTAGTAACGTACCTTAGCTATTTAATGCAAGAGTAATCAGTGTAGATCTCACTGTTTTTTGGCAGGAATCTTCATGTTTGGATGTGTGTTGTGCTTTTGGAAAAACAATGAATAATGAATAATAACCGCCCGCCCGCATCAAATTTTCAAAAATCTGAGCGAGAAACTGGTAATCAAGTTTCATTGGCCTAAAGTTACAGAAAATTAATTCGAATTTAAAAACAAAAAACGTTTCAGTTTTAGCTTAAAACTGAAACAATATATAGCTATTAATTTTATTTGTTTAAAAGGCAAACGCCTATAAAATTTTAAGTTTGTGCTTGATATAGAGCTAATTTTCCGGCACTGTTTGCAAGATGCCCATCAACAAAACAGTCGTGAAATCTTGTACCAGATTGGAATCTTGATAGTGATGTGAACTGATTTATCAATTGGTAAGCCGCACCTTATGCACAATTTAACAGTCATCATATAGCTACATGACATCCTGTCATGTGCCATTCTTTCCCTCCATGTGGTGACCTTTTTGTAATCAAATTATAGACTATTAAAGCATCAACTTTTATAACTGCATGCTCACTTAGTTACTTAGTTGCTGTTTTGGTCCAGACTAGAGTTGCCTTTTGAATATATACTAACCTGTACTTACACTGTAAATTCAGAAGTATGAAGTTCATACTAATGGCATGCTTCTTCAGTATGAAGTAGCTATGTACATCATACTGAGTGACCCAAGGTAGCATACCATTAGTATGAACTTCATACTTACTGAATTTCAGTACAGTGCATCAGTGTACTTTCCATAAACTCATCAAGTATTTCTGGTACTAAAATAGTATATATTTACAGATGATTTTGAGCTAGAATTAGTAATGGCTACTTTACATTAATAAATCGATGCACTTAGATTCTATAATGATACTATTGCAGGGCCGTAGCCAGACTGGGTAGGTAGTCTGGGTAGGTTCTTTTAGAATAAAAGTGGACCTTTTTATATGACATGATTCAGATTATATTATGGTGTGCGCATCCAGTTTGCATGTTGAAACTAGGGGGTCTGGGGGCATGCCCCCCAGGAAATTTTTTGAAAATAGATTCTAAAAGGTTGAATTTAGTGGCATTTCAGGCAATAAAAATAACAGTTTTTTAGGTAAGCTGAAGACTAGCTGTATGGATGATATCTGGAACTGTAATTATACCATCTGCACATGTATGTGTCTATAATATATTGGAATGTCACAGTGATGAGAATGGGAAAAATTGAGCACTCTCCCATGATTGATAGGGGCAGTGGAGCAGAACAAAGGGTGTCTTAAACAATGAAATTTACACATTGCATGGAGTTGAAGCATGGATGCTATTCTTGGGCTCTGCATGAAGCGGCTTGTCCACCATAATCTTATATTTTAATGAAAGCTCAGTTTAGACAATCTACATGTAAATTAAGTGGCTTTTAAAAGAAAATGTAATTGTGACTGTTCTATTAGAGTGGTTGACTGTTCTATTAGAGTATCTCGATCTTGCATTGCATTTTAATACAAGCACTAAATTAGTCACTCAGAGCTCTTAATTTAGCTTCTTATTAGTAGTATCTAGTAAACTGTAGCTAATGGACTTTTGCTCCTGAAAATTTGGACTTGTATACTAAAATTGTGGACCTTTTTGGTTAAATTATGGAGCTTTTTGCTAACATGGTGGACCTTCTTACTGAAATTGTGGACCTTTTTTCCAAGAGGGCGGTTCTTCAGAACCCCCTAACCCCCCCTGGCTACGGGCCTGTATTGTAGATAGGCAGTACAAATGGGGACATGTCCACTTCCCCAACTATTATTGAGATACTCTAATAAAGCAGTCAACAATAGAAAAGTTGCCTTGTAATTGTATATCTCTTAAAACAGTATAACTAGCTACTACTACCTACTGTCTCAAAAGTTATAAGCTATAAATGAGAAATATAGCTACCAGTATGCATAATCAAATTCCACATATCTGCAAAAATATGTAGTGGAAGTTAAATACCATGGAACTATTTCAGTTAACCATGCAGGCTTCAAAACTAATTGTTCTATTATAGTGATTGCAGTAAAACCTTTCTTGATTGTAAAAGTGTTACATTTTAGACAGCATTATGGACTTTTCAGTTATCTGAACATAAGGTCACAGTGGTCCCAGGTTTAGTATTTGTCATTACCATTTTGAACAAGTGTCATTGAAGACTCATTGCATCAGAATGATGCTATAGCACTGGTTCATAATAGAGTAACATAATGTACATTTTAATCCTTCTTGCACCTCTTTCCAATTACCAAATAATAGTTGGGGAAGTGTGGCTATGTATGTGGCTTACCATGTGGCTATGTATAATTGCTTCAATCAACTTCCCCCCACCCCGCAGGTTATTTGTATAAAAATCAGATGTCTTAGGTATATAGCTCATCATTTTCTAAGAGTCTTTATGCTGGGTGTGCCTACTCATCTCTAAACCAATATGGTATTATATACCTTGTATATATAAAGAACCTGGGAGTGGCCACATACACATGTATTATTTAGCCTTGTCTAAAGGTTCAATTAACCATACATCTCTAGAATTTTTAAAGCCATCTTACATGTATACTGATATCATTCTTCATAACTGCACTTGAATCATATTGGTGAGGCATAGTAGTAGACTCAACGTAAAACACTTGACAATCAAGTTCTCACCCACTATAATGATGACATGCTCTTTATCCTATTTTGTGATGTCTGGGATGGCTACTTCAGAACTGGTCTACCTCAGTGCCACATTTCTGCTCTCATGTTATGTTGTTTACAGTAACTTGTACTCTAGAGTGGGTGACTGGAGACTGTACACTTGCTCCTTGTAGCTATCTACATTTTCTGAATAATACTTGCAACTGTCATGGTTATCAACATTCTGAGCTATCAAATGATACAGGTGAAATCTAAAGCATGCAGGCTCTTTACAACAAATGCATATACTTTGTGAACATACGTGCATACAAGTATCCGTTCACGGTTATCATAAGTGCCACAAGGCAAATTAGCATAACACTTAGAATATATACAGGGGTGAATCTAGAAGGGTTCTGAGGTTTCCTTTAACTGATCAAGTATTTTTGAATTGATTTATGAAGGCTCAGATTGAAATACTCTGATAGAGCAGTCAACTACCCTAATAGAACAGTCACATTTTGCATCTATAATCATACCTGATTTTTACCACCAGAATGGCATCCATGTTTGTTGCTTTAAACTTCACACAACTCCACCTCTTAACTCTTTAACCTGTTCCTGATACAGTGCCAATGAAAAATGTCAGCTTGTTACGAGGGAGCATGCAGTAAATGTTAACAGGTGCTACATGCCATGGAATGCTAATTGGTGTGGTAGTTGGTGATTTCCATGAAGTTGTTACTTGCCCCTGACCCCTCTACAGTACAAAATGGTTGCCAAGCTTATTGTTACAGTACTGCCATTGTAAGAGCTGTTCAAGTATAGCTAGCCAGTGTTTTGACTCAATATGGCTTCCTGTAGGGGTCATGACTGCCCTGTATAATTATATTATAGGTAGTTGAGTCTGCAAAAATCATGAATCGAAATATTGTTGTAGTAATTAGATTCAAGGCTAGTGTGACTCTTCTCTCAATCTTCATAAACATGTCAGGCTTGAAACAATCCAGAGGGGACAAAATAATATTTTGGTCTTGGGCTGATATTTTACTAGAATTGGCAAATTGGTGAATCCAATCTCAATCTTTAGCTAATCTCAGGCACGACTGTACGAGCAATTGGCAGGTCAAACTTTGGCAAATTGCCAAGTTTCCTCTATACAGTACCTGATTGTTAATTCTATACCATCAGTCACCCTTGACATCTGAATGATCATTTAAATGACAAATTCATAACCCTATATACACAAACGTGCATTACATAAAAGGCATGTACATTTTCCTGTTGATATATCCGTGTGTCCCTTTTAACCCCCAACCACCACATTAAGATACACACACATATTGGATTATCTGATACGCTATAGAGCTGTACAACAACAGTACAATAGCAACCCAATTCACTACAATAATGAATGAGTGAACACAACATGTTGAGGGGTGGGTAATACAGCTAGAAAGTACACATAAAAATCAATAACAATTGGTGTCCTTAAAAATTAAGCTATCAATTGAAGGTGGTGGGTCTATAGTGATGGCAAGGTTCACTTGACCCATGAACTGGTGATGAAGGCTGGCTGAAACGGTGTGATGAAAGAATGGCTGTTATTAATCAGTAGTGTTCCCATCGCCGTGCTCCCACTTGAGGACAACTGTGGTGGTTGTTGTTGTGATGACATTTGTCCCATCACATGGTATGGATGGCTTGCAGGCAATGTACCGTTTCCAGGGGGAACTTGTAACACCGATGGCACTTGTACTAAGCCCTGTGGTAATATAACATGATGTTGTCCCACGGGGACTGACATAGGTCTCAGGACTGTGTTAGAAGAGTTTGTATGTTGCTGCTGCTGCTGTTGTTGGTGGGCAATAGCTGCCACATCAGCTTGCAAAGGAACAGTTTGTAGGAACTGGTATTGAGATGTATTGGTGGGCATTAATTGGGGAGGATGTTGCTGTTGCCATAATTGCAATGTTTGTTGTTGATGCTGTTGTTGTTGTTGGTGCTGCTGTTGCCATAACAACCCTACTCCACCTGCTGCAGATGATGTTGCCAGAGGGTGCGAGTAACACATCATATTGGATTGCACAAATTGTTGCTGTTGGCTGTTTTTATGTTCTTGTTCGGCAGCCTTCAGACTTTCTTGTGCTATTGCCATAGCTGCTGCTTGCTGTTGCTGAAACAGAAGACAAAAGTACATCACTACAATCACATACAACCAAGATATTTAGCACAACATTAAAATGGTGAGTGGCTACACACAGAGATCCATGTGAGCATGCTGTAAACCCAGAAAAGTCATACAAGTACTAGTTACCTAAATATTATGCAATTCCTTTTCCCTCCCACTCACTGGTATATAATTTAACTATCAACTTTTATAATTTGTCCAGATGGTGAAAAGCACAAGTTCATTTCCTGTGAATGATTCTGGAATATAGAGGCCAGCACCATATATCATGTTTTGGTTGCCAAGCACAAATAATTGCAGTTAAAACTACATGGACTTCTTGCCTTAAAATAATACTAGCTTGTATATCGATCATTAGCAACAGACATATAGTATGCTTTAGGCATGTAATTAAATAATTTTCCATCACCCATAACCAAAGGATGTATGATGAAATTTAATGAGTTAATTAATGTTGAAAAACACACATTGCACCACACATACACATGGCTCTGTTTAAGCAGATAAATAACACTTTAAAATGGTTCTAGTTTAATTAAAAGTTTCACAACTCATTTCTATATCTCATTTCATATATAGAGCAAGTATGTGAGAAATATCACCACAGAAAGCATAGACCAGCTGATTCTATTGCCAAAACAGCTACCATACTTGTACAACTATCTTTTGGGTAAATAAATCAACACCTGCTGTGTACAGAGATGCTTTACATTTTCAACAATCTCTTCTAGAATGACTGTTGCATTGCATAAAGTCTAAATATACAATTATGTTGTTACATGGTTGCTCAACAAGCTTGTTGATCAAAGTACTACATACGGACACACCCAAAGACCCGGCCTTAGTTATATAACAGTCACTTCTAAGGGTTGTACCAAGCTTGTAATGTTATATGCCTCAAACCCAACAAGCATTTAACTACTTCAAGAATAAGAAAGATTTCACGTTTATTCCTTTTCAGGCTAAGTACTTGGAAGGCGACAACCATTAACAGTTTGTTTTAGTACAAATGGACTGGAGTGAATTGAAACTAAACATTTTGTCCATAGCATAGACGGCTCCTAAGTAACAAGGGTAAATGCATAGTTGTAAGCTATGTCACCTTGTATTGTGAACGCTGTAAAGTGCATGACAAAAATACAGCTAAGTTGAGGCTACCATTGTGTCCCAAACAAAAACAGCAAGTTAATTTTAACAAAAACATTAATTATCACATCACTGGAATATGTATATGAAGTAGTGCTATCCCATGAAAAGCTTTCCCAGCTCCACTTGAGGTTCTACCAACAACAGATTGTAGTGTGATATGGTTACCAAACTTGTAACCAATTATGTAATGAAGTGGTTTTGACTGGCAGCTCAATGTGGCACGTATTACACCCAGTCACAACCAACCCTCAGCACTCATAAAACATATCGTCTTATGTTACAAAATACAACACAGTGTCTTGAATAACACAAGGACACTACACATGTGGGGTAGAATAAACAGACCTCTTGTTGTTTGCGATGAGTCTGGATGAAGCGTGCTATAGAAATGTGAGCACAACACCACTTTGATATCACCTGTAGTAAAGAGAGAAGGATGATCGATAAAATTAATATTTATTGCATCACATCAAAAACCAAATACATTTAAGTACATATATATACACAGATAGGGTTTGAATACCTCCTACAAATGACTACACTGAACCTAGCCATCATTGATGCATTAGACAGCCAACAAGTGTGACTCGTAAAAAACTAGACATTACAGAATGCTTCCATGAAACATATAATTCCACATTGTCGAGTAGGCAAGTTCTGTTGTAAGTTAATATGAATACTAGATGCCTTTCCTGTCCTTGTCTTTTGCTTTATAAAATGTTTTTAAAATCTCTGTAGCTAAATTCCGCACTTTTGTCCCAACCTACTATACTATGCAACACAACCTTCAGAGTTATATTAAAGTAGCATATTAGGTTACTGTCAAAACTAGATTGATGAACCAGTGGGTGAAGCTATGCTCTTAGCAACAACTAAATAATTGAAAGGCAGAAGCATTTCAACTATCACAAATGTGAAATGAGAGAAGAGGGAGAACACAACAGTTTCTGTAAACCCTATTGATGATACTACCCCATATCATAGTTGGGTGAACTAAAATTCATTTAAAAATAATTAAAGTGATTAGTGACATTCGATCATTTTTCCTGTAGCATCAAAGGGTCTATCCAATCTACTCCCACACTGAGTCATTACACTAATAAAATACTTCTAGCATAGCCTATGGAATTCATAACTACATGACAAATGGAATAGGCTGTTGTTCGTAGCAGCAGTGATAAAAAAAAAAAGTTAACCAATAAAGCACTACAAAACACACACACACATCACAGACACCAACTTAGTGTGGTCAATTGAGTCATTAGAAAAGCAAACAGTTTGTTTCACTTTTATCCCAAAACCCCCACACTACACAGGTAATAGGGCATTTACATTGGGGGAAAATATTAATAAATCTATGGTTTACTCCATGCAGTCAAAAAATCCATCACTTTTTTTTTTGCCTTTGTGTGCACACAAATCGTTATCACATGATATTCATCAAAAGGATGTTTTTTATTGCTTAGGGCAGTGATGACTTTTTTTATAATGAAAGAATGTAATGTAGACCTTAAGCTAAGGAAAAACTGTCAATAATAAGTGTACACATTATGGTGGGGTGGAAACATTTCCTTTTTGAAACAGTGCACTGGTGACATACTTGGACAGGTAAACACTGCACATGTGGACACACACACACATGCGCGCACACACACACTACACATATGTTACATTACCTTTTTCTGAAAAGCACTTTGGCTTGATCCAAGTTCAGCAGTGACTTTGGTTCCCTGAGGGTTCACAGTAGTTGTACTACCACTAGAAGAAACAGCACCATTCTGAACCAGGCCCTGGTCCTTGATAAACTGATAGCTTAGTTCTTGTTGTAGTTGACTCAACACTACATAAGAACATAGAGAGGTAACAACAGCTAACAACAAGGGCATGGCCTGTATGAACATGGTTACTCTCATGTCAACAAAACAAATGGTTGAGAACACGTACCCTATGATACACAGGTATATCCTGTGCCATAGTATATGTGGCCTTGGATTAGAAATACACAAGAGGGCCACATGGAACCAGGTTTGTGGTATGCAATTTGAGAATGGAGAACAAAGCCTAGGAATCATATTATGGGAACAGCAGCCAAGGGCTTCGTGGTTTATGGGGGAAGGTTAGGGTTTGTGGTATATGAAGTAACAAAGTTAAAGATGGGAATATTGAGCAACAAATGATAGTTTAGACAGTACATGTGTTATGAAGTCAGGTACCTTGTCATGATAGTACCTACTGTTACTGTACCCTGTCTCAAATAGGGAGACCTGTTATAGTTTAACTCCAATACTCTAAACTGGGTTAATAACTAACACTGTATCATATTAGGAGAATCACCATCCCAGACACCTTACCAAGAATTAACTCCTTGCATAATAGCAAGCAGGAAATGAGCAGGTTAAACATACAAGACAAGGTACAAATTACAGTCAGCTAATGACACAAATCAGTCAAGCCTGAACTAAGCCTAAGAAACACCCTGAATACACTGACCTCCATATACAGCACAAGTATTGTACTGTGGAAACCCTCAAAGTTGTACTAAAGCGTCTTCTCTTGCATAACCTTGAATCTCTCTATGTGCAATGTGAACAGTAATTCTATTCGCCCGGTCTTCAATTACTGCCAGGTAAGGCAAGTAATTATTCAAATGTTTGAAGTCTGTCAGCGGACAAAGAAGCCAGAGGCTAGGCCAGCGGCCATAGAACATAATGCTACAAAACTAATAGAGATTAGATGGTGGAATTCAAATGACAAGACGTAAACAGCTGAGAATGGCTTCACTGCCTATCTGAAATGATTGACAAAGATTGTAAGATAATACCTTAGTTTTGACGGGTAAACGAGTGAGACAAGAAGGGAACACACACACACACATGAAAAGTTTTGATAGCTAAAGGATTAATCTGTGTCTATTTGAAGTGGTTTAATATTAAAAGAAACACACACATACACTACACATAGTAAATGTACTACACTACACTACACACACCACACACTGTACTTTTCCAACTACACACTACACCACATACAGTTATCACTAGTACAGGACCTATAGTTCACATAAGATGGACACTCTACAAATCTGAAAAAAAAAAAAAAACATTGAGCTTTAGTAATGTAAATCTGAAAGTTCAAATTAAAACAAACAGCTAGCCCAGTTAAACTGCAAGCATAACAAGCTACACACATGACCTAGTGTCCACTGTAGTTTCATTACATGTACACTGTCCCCTGTGGTCACCATTGCTTGCCAGTAAAATATGAATTTCTCAATTTACATTGTATCAAATTAGTTAACCAATTTGTTGGACATTATTACACTGAACACAACTAAATTACAATACTGAATTATACAAGATTGAATTTGTAAATATTAGTTTTAATATTTTGTCATGAATAACAAATTTGATACATTTACATTAGACATTGGGAAATACGCTCAGGGCTTTAAGTACAAAATGAAATGACAGAAGATATGAATGGCCAAACTTTTAAAAACTTTTATTAACATTGTAAGCTGTCACATCAATTTCAATGTACACATTTTGAATTTGTTTTGTTGCCATAGAGACAGAACTGGTAAATACCAAACAACAGGTTGCACCAATGCTGTGTGTGACAAGTAGTGTAGCCATCATCTCCATGGGAGTGGTGGTTTGGTGAAAATTCATTGGCTGGGGTCATGGTAACATGTTACCAGGACAAACACTGTGAGAAATGTTACTATCAACAAGTTGGACAATGAGCTGATGTCACTAATTAGCACTTTGTACATTAGTTGTTAACAATGCCTTTATAAGAAAAGTAGTGTGTGAACAGGGTCCATCCTCCCTTACAAACAAAATAGCTTCTCTATTGACCCACTGTACTACTAGACTCCATAGGACATATACCAACACATCATGCTCAAATTTAGTTCTTACCTGGATATGAGAGGCCTGTTGAGCTGTAACCATTGCTGGAACCAGAAAGTGTCACGGACTGTTGTGGCTGCTGTTGAAGGTACATCGGAATTGGAGCTTGTGGCAAGGTGGACCCATCATGCCGTGCAACTGTTGGCTGGATTACAATACTAGGATAGAATTGAAATTTTTTTAGTAAAGTTAACACAGTCAAGGAATACAGCCACACACATGTACAGCTTCTCCCAAGAGATTTATTAGCAATTCATAAGTGCAGTAATTTGATATTGCCAAAAAAGGGAGAGTGTTATGTAAAATATATTATAGACAGGTGCCACGCTGTTTATTTGATGTGGTCACCTTATATAAGTTGAGGGATGAAATTAAAACATGAAAGAGTTGTCCTCAATAGAAGTATATAATATTTTATGATATGTGTGTTTATCATTCACACTATCCAACAAGCATAAACAATATGACACACAAAATAAACCTTTGGCTATCATGTATACTGTTACAGTTGTCCAGTGGAACACTGGGCCACCTGTGCACTACTCTTATGAGTTAGTGCAGATAAATCCTCCTGAAGGGAAGGACTAGTACTCACAAGAGGCTGTATTACATCTCCTGACTAATCAAAGGTATGGTAGTGTCCACCACACACACACACACACACACACACACACAAACAAACAAACACTATACACACACATGTGCATGCGTACACACATACACACCACACACACACACACACGTGGGTACACACAGGTTAGTGCATATAAATTTCTATAAATAATCCTACCTGTTAGCATTAGAGGAGGTAGCAATGCTGCTGGTGCTTAAACTAGACAGGGTGGTGTTAGCATTGCTGCCATTCACTGAGCAACATGTTAATGGTAGCTGGGCATTGTCGCTTGTACAACAGCCAATGTCTGGACTAGCCACACTACTCCGAGATGATGAAACACTGGACACCATTGAGTTGGATCGGATCTGACGTCTTTTGCTTCTTTTACTCTGCATCCTCCTGTGAATGAAAAATATGTGCAACATATATACATACTAAACACACAAGAAACATTCAAACTGTTGCTAAATGAAGTAAGAGCTTGTTAGTTACATAATCACAAACTGTTATGACTGGTACACCATGGCATTATACCCTCTACAAGCTTTCTTCCAAACATGGCATGTTAGTCTCTCCCTAACATAACTATTCCACTCAGCTCACAAGCAAACTAGTGGTAATCCAGAAGTAACAACTTAAGATACCTTCTATAAGGCATTAGCAGTGTTTTATGGTATGCACCAAAGAAATGCTTAGCAGTAGATCCATATAGTCTAAGTAACCCATATAAATTTAATTCCCAGACCTCAAGAAAGGCCATAAATGATTAATCATTACAGTAAAATGATTAATCATTACAGTAATCTTATAAGTAGCTTGGTGTCTTGATTATGGGCTCATCTCTAATGGAAAGTGTTATCAGGCAATTAGAATAGACAAATCTAACACTTTTTAGTGGGGAGAAATGTATTTAAAGCTACATAGTTGATACTGTGTCTTAACCTTTAGCTGGAAGTAATGTTTGGTACTGAACACCAGCATACACACTATACTACACTGATACACAAATATTCATAGCATTCATTTAGGGTTTAAAGTTATGACAAGGTTACAACAATTGGTTGTTATCTAATTGCATACTAGCTGTCTTTATAAACTCTAGCCATGATTGGATTAGCTAAGTGGCTTAACCAGCTGTCCCTTGGTCAACCATTCAACTCCCTTGACTTACAGTACCACACAATACTGCTATCTATCCCTAGGAGGAACTTGGTCTTATTCCAGCATGTTTAGGTTAGCAGTTTTGGTGCAGGTGATTTAGGAGACTACATAGTGACTGTGTACCATGGTGTTAACCAGAGATATTACATATTATTTTTTCTCATGAGCAATAGTGATGTTCTACATATTCAACTATGTGGTCTCTGATAAAGGAGGGACTTTAATGTAGAGGTTTTTAATGAGACCATGAATATTTACATGTGGGATTTTGGGCTGGGCTTTGTGTGCATGCACCAGTGTGTGTGTGTGTGTGTGTATGCACGTGCATGCGTGTGT
This sequence comes from Dysidea avara, assembly GCF_963678975.1. Taxonomy (NCBI): domain Eukaryota; kingdom Metazoa; phylum Porifera; class Demospongiae; order Dictyoceratida; family Dysideidae; genus Dysidea; species Dysidea avara. Next base: position 7,592,878 of record NC_089286.1, read on the forward strand.
GTGCAACTATTATATCAAACCTTTTTGCGATCTCACTGGTAGTTGTAAAGTCTGTGTGAGCAATAATGGTCTCATTGGTGATCGGTGCATCCAGTACTGGCCATGGCATAGTTACACTGGCTTGGCAACCACCGACAGGTCCTTGACAACCAGCAACAGGTAGTATCTGGGGCTAAACAACAAGAAAATCCCTTCATTAAAGGTACTAGCAAATATAATATTATAACAGGTAACAAATTCAAAAACATTTCTGTAGTCATATCACAGGAAATGCCACATAATCAGGACATAATCCAACCATGTGTGCACACCAAGTTTTTCTCTCTCAAAAGAGTGTTAAAAACCTCAATACCAGAACTGCACATGTACGAACTCCATATTCCTTTGTTAGCAGTGCCATTTAGAAGCTGTTAAATTATTAATCAGACACTAATAGAATCAGGGCACCTAGGATAGGCCAACCTAAATTAGATTGCTAGAGTTTTGATATGAATATCTTACAAAATATAGAAATGGCTATAGTGGTTCACACAGATATCTTGTTTACGACTATCTCGGTAGTCGGCTGTGTTCATGTAGAACAAGTTTGCAAAAGAAGCTCTTAAAATTAAACAAAACATAATACAATTGACCAATGGTGTTGCCCTACATGCAAACTATCTTATTGGATTAAGTAGTAACAACATGTGGGCCATTCTCATTGGATTAAACTGTGACAAATAAAAAGACTAAAGGTATTTTAATTACTGCTTGTAAGTTGATTAATAAATAAACTATACTTGATAAATTAACAAAAGGTTGTAGATGACATTTTGATTTTTTCTAGACATTCTTACATTGTGTCATGGCATGAAGACAGTCTAGGAATGGATGAGTACTCTCATACCATTACCCCATACCACATTCTCAATCCTGATACCACCACATACCTGTAACACGCTAAGCATGTCTTCGCTGTTAGAACTATTTTCGCTATGCTGGTATACGTCAACCTGCACAAATAAACAACAACAAAACCCATTAAAGACCACATCATAAATATTAAAAGGGTTACAGATCAAATAGCTACAAGTCAACAATAAGATTGTTGGATCTTCCTGAAGCATTACCAAAACAACCATATGATATGTCCCCTTAAATGCTTCTGGTTTCCCTAGCTTACATGGGGGAAATTTGGTGGCTTTAAAATAGCCAGGCAGCATTAAGAGATTCTGTCATCTCCTCTATGCAAGCTATACACACTTTTAACATACAGTGGAGGATCGGCACTTTCATAAATTACCACCTTATTCAATAATAGCACCTATCTCGTGTACACTTGTAGTGGCAAGGTGAAAAAATTTTCATTAATGAAATTCTAGAAGCATCTATGTCTCTTACAGACGCCTTAGCTGTCCACTATCAATGCCAAACTCTTTAAACTAAGATAAAACGTTGATATACAGTTAGTTTCTGGTATTGGGTATGTCGTTCAATAGCTGTTCTTTACTCCCCGGCAGACACACGTTATAACGCGTACTCACCTTAGAACTACAATCCCTAGAGACGTCCTGTAGCGATATATCACTCCCCGATTGTGTTAAAATCGATGAAGCGTCTTCTTCTCCGCTAACCTGGTCGCTTTGAACACAGCTGAGGTCCTGAAGTAAAGTAGGCAGATCCCGCTGTTGTCTTTGTAGCCGCTTCGAGTGTCGTCTAACAAGTGGCTTGCTACTAGACTTGGCAGTAGTACGTGTTGTTTTATTACAGCTTGCTTGTCTTCGTGCCATAAGCGTTAACGTCAGCCACCATTTGATTGTAACTCGCGCCACTCGATTATTATTGTGGGAATCAGTTAATTTACAACACGGACTAGCACACGATATGCCGGATATGTACAAGCACATCTACGTAATGGTCTCGTGCGTCTTTTTGTTGTTGATGACAGTGACCAGCACTTGTGTTCTTCGCCCCCACACAAGAGGGAAAAGCGTTTTGGACTTATGCAATAGATGGTTTAACAAATATACCACACCACAAAATTGGATATCTTCCAAGACACATTTTATATAGTGTACACTCACACACACATTTGCCTAACGCTTCTCTCATACAGAGGGATGTCACAGCAGCAGGTAACTGCCACCCCTTCACCACATACATTGTGGGTTTAAATTTTATCCTTGACCATGAAATTACTCTGAATTCAGTGGCCTTGGCCATTCTTTGCAGTCACATATCAGTATTGTCACTCCTTACGTGTACACAAATTAAAGATTAGAGAAATCAGGAAACTTCGTTACTAAGGACACAGGACACTATCCCATGATTCCATTTGAGTATGTTAAGAACACTTCATTGGTTCAACTGTAACCAATGAAAACATCTATATTTGAATTTAACAAAATGTTAAACAAATCAATTTTACTGGCAAACAACAACAAAAATGTCTAAATAATAATAAAATCTAATAATTGAGAGTATCACAATTTCACAAAGTCTCTTCTGAGCTCATTCTACTTGCCAGGTCCAGACAGGCTCTTGTCCATAAACTTCTTTTTGGTAAAGCAAATCCACCACTGCGAGTGAAGAAAAAAATCACATTACCATATAGACCACACATGGAACAAAAATTTAATGTTTAACACAAAAATGTGCGTAACTGTGTTGAAAGCTAAAGTACATTTTCAACATTACTTTACATACAACATATGTACATGTCTGGCTTTACTTTAGTATGCTTGCCCCCCCCCCCCCCCCCCCCCCCCACACACACACACACACACATGAACATAAGCGCACACACTACACACACTACACCTTGCTTGGTTGATCATCACTGCCATAAACTTTCTCCACCAACCTGAGGCTTGTCTCCTGTCGCAGTTGTGTAATGTATTGGCGCATTTGATCTGATGAAAATTAGATGATTCGGTCAACAAGTAAACAAATCATAAAATGATACAATGAAACCTCATTAATATGACCACTTAACAACATGGTCACTATAATGAGGTGGTCTTATTAATGAGGTCATGAAGTACACCTTAGCTATGTTAGGGGCCTACTTGACATGGTCACTATAATGAGGTGGTCTTATTAATGAGGTCATGAAGTACACCTTAGCTATGTTAGGGGCCTACTCGACATGGTCACTATAATGAGGTGGCCTTAATAACAATAGAGGGTGTCCACAAAAGCAAGGAACCAACTATCTATTCTAAACCATATTAGAAAACTGTCCTGATTTCTGTGGCAGATTAAAACAGCATTCCTTATTTGGGACTGATGGGTGTCTTGATTACAACACCGTCCACATTTATTTCAAGGTAAGTTGTGATTTAATAGTGTGTCCTAATGCACTAAAAGAGGCCACACTAATGTTAATCACTATTATGGTGATCCCGATCCAACCCAGTTCCACAAAACTGATTAAGCAATCCCAAACTAAAGGGACCAAAGTGAACATGCCCTGAACACTACAGACACAAATCCTGGGGCGGGAATCATACAATTACATTCTTCGCAGCATGTTGAAGTGGTTATTAAAAATGGCAGCAACTGTTTAACACACACTAGCACACAAAATAGACACGACAGAAAATTTTTCAGTACAACACAGTCACACAGGCTAGACATTAAAAAATGCAAAACTTCTACAGAAAACTTTGCTACAGGATTTGCTGATTACTACTGAAATTTTTTAAAGAAAATTTTCTCAAGGGAATAGTATAGATAGCTTGTCAAAGCTATTACACACAAAGGGCAATGAATTTCAAACACACCTGTTGCAAAGACAAGTATGATGCCACAGCAATATATAATATTTAGACTCTAATCAAGAAACCTGTTTAGGCCAACTTTTCTAACAGGTGCATCTTTTTTTTCCTTTTTTTTATTAAGACTTTACAGCACAAGTGCTGAAGGTCTGTAGGACACCTGGTCCTACAGCCTGTTTAAAGTTGTTACAGAAAGTGTGTTTGAAAAGGTGGAGAAAGGAGAAAACACCTGGCTTTATCCTACAGTTTGTAACACAATAAGAGTAAAAATCATCATACCCAGATGAAAACACGGGTCTTTACTATATCAAGAGTTCATAATAAAGTAGTGGGGGAGAATGTCTAACTGAAATACTTCCATGGAACACACTGTGTTAAGTTACACCTGAGTCTGTTCAAAGAATAAAGACTTGACTTTATCAGCACCAATTAACGCTAATAAACAGTTCTCTATCACCAGTACAGGTATTGATTTAATCAAAGAGAAACTTAACACAGTGTGTTTGTACAGGGTATATTGACAGTTGGACACTCCATTACTATATTATGAACTCTTGCTACAAGTGTCACCTTTCCACTAGTTCGAAAGCCATTCTAAAAGTTATGCTTATGTGTGTTGTGGACAACACAAGGTACTAGAAATAGTCATTAGAATTGGCATTCTTATTTCACCCTATTGGATTGATTAATTACCCCTTTAAATAGAAATCCTTTAATAATAAATTATCCCTTTAAAGACCATTGTATTATTTTTATTAAATTTCTATTGTCCGCCAGTTTACATATTTCAGCTTTGTTTGCAGGCAATGTTAAAGGCATGGGTAAACCCAAATTCCACAAAATCAGATATTTTAAAACACTGTATGTAACACTAAGTCACTTCTATCACTAAAGAAAAACACACATACATAAAAAAAAAGCCTGAGACTACACTGTAAACCAAACACACTACACCCCTAACACCAATATGCAAGCACACACTCCAATATAACCTTTTATAGATTGTACCTTGATCGCCTCGGCTACTAGGCTTGGCATAGAACTCATTGAGAGGGAAGCCAGAGTCACCAGGGATATCAAAACCACTAACAGCTAGTGTCTGTAGCTGCTTCTCTGCATCCCTCTTCTTGGGACCCTGTAAGGTAGACTGTATTCATGAAACACTCTCAATGAAAACGGAGATGGTTGAAGCAAAGTGTGTAGTTGAGTGTGTGTGCGTGCGTGCGTATGTGCGTGGTGTACACACGTGTTCTGTGTGTGTGTGTGTGTGGGTCTATGTGTACAGTCGTAGTGTCCATGTGCAAACATGTGTACATGCACACACAAACACACATACACACCAAATGTCACTGGCGTAATCAACTAACCACCATACACTATATACACAACACCAGACAATGGATTAACACAAAACAGACACCTCGACAGCTATAGGTCCAATGACTCATGAATTAACCATTGACAGGGTAAACCAATACTAGTAAAAACAGGATACACATCTCAATAGCAGAGTTATTCTACAGACACTCCAGCTCCCACTGGATAACACATGCACACCATTACACTTGTAACGCACACAACACACATGCTTCAATAGACAGAAAACACACAAAGACTTGTGACTTAACTGTGTAACAATGGATTCCACTTCAATTCACTCTACATGTACATTTTTAAAGCCAAGAGGTTCAGCAGACAAAATAGTGAATACTCTTACATTACATATACTGTAGTACCTACGAACTATATCTCTAAAAGAAAGGTAAAAAAACAAGCTTAATTAATTTATTATAACTCATATTTATTGAGATGCAATGGACATACAATCTGGTATCAGTTTCTCTACATAGTCCGTCATAACGACAACTACACTACAGCAATTCACACAGGCCTCCTGTCTCATGGTCATAAAGACAATGATATCTTGTACAGTACAAAATACAAAACCACAAGCAGAAAACATATTTGCCACATTAGTCAACTAGTGGGCTTCCCCCTAAGGACCAGCTGTGAATGTAATAAGAATACTGTGTGCCCATATAAAGGATGCACCTGTCTTTAAGTTTGTTCTGGAAAAAAAGATAATCTTTAAGACTATATTGAAGACAAATGCTCATCTATATGCACACACTAATATTATTATTTGGGTTAGAACACCACGCAGTACACACACACACACACACACACGCTAACACATAATACACACACACATATGTACCTTTTGCAGTTTCTTCAGACATTCACTAATGTACAGAGTCAAATAGATCAACACTCGATCTGCTGACCCCTAGCAACAAACCATGACAACGATTACTAACTTAGCAACACAACACTACACTAGCACAACAGCAACCAGGCTTCCCATAACCAGTAACAAAATGGCACAAATTAAGTTACAGCCAATAATACAATAGTTCACACACAATTCAGCCTCTTGTACTACACATCACAATAACAAGAATTGTTGACTGCTGATAGGAGGTAGAACAAGTGCCCATGGTCCTGCCTCACTGTTCTGTTGAGGTAACCAAGTAGGTAACTAAGTTATCATCTTGATAAACATGTTGTATGGATTGTTAGCTGCTTTGGCGGGAATACTGACTGGGTAATGTTGTTAGCATTGAAGCAGATAAACAAGTAATGTCTTCTTTAAAGGAAGGAACCATAGTACTGCAAGTACAAGGGCAAGTACAAGGGGCAAACGGATGAGGTGAAAGGTTATGAGCATATTTTGTATTTTGTGTTAATGTCCACACACAAAAGCAAAGCCTCTGGCTGCCCTAAACTTGGTCACATCTACCCAGGTGACTGGGAGACATCATACCTGAATGATACTAGTAAGAATCAGTACTGATAGGGGTAGGACTAGAACAAGATGTACTGTTAACTCCTATTTGAACCTCACCCTTTATTTGAGAAATGGACAGTTTGCATTTGTGACTGTATTAAGGTTCATAATACAACTGGAGAATCAAACCACAAATGTGCACGCACACACACAAGACACACTATAAGACACAGGTACTGAAGACAACAACTCAGAAAGCATGCGCACACACACACACACACACACAAATTCTAACAGCACTGAACATCACGTCCTATCACATGAAGACACCATGTAATACTTATACACACCACATCACAGACAATGATCTACACAGCATGGTAGCACACACCCTAACAATTAAGCCAGACTCTAGTCCAGCTTCATTCCAAGCTACATCCTTTGTAACATGGCTGTGATGTCTAGTAAGCCTTCAACAATACTTCCACTAACTACTAGCATGACATATAAGGTAGTTAGATAGGGGAATATTGGAGAAGGAACAATGTTTGTAATATTTCTATTATGCATAGTGGAGCCTGTTAAACAGTATGGACACCTGTATAACACTATACCTATAGAAAGTGACCTGGAAAATCAGGGCAGGGATTTCCAAGGTGTGTTTATATATTGTAACTAAGAAACTATGCAACAGATCACAGAGGAAAATTCACTAGTATAAACTCTTATTCTACTCATTAAACTGTTTCTATATATCTTTAGAGACAAGAACTATTACATATAGGTAACACACTAGTGCTTCGCTTATCTTCTAACTGTTAAATACTTCACAGGTGCTTCTTGCTCAATGTGGTTAACTGTTGTCAATGGCAACCAACAAAACCCTTTGGTCACTAAAGATCCTAATTATTTAATGATCACATCTCCCCCAATATGACCACAACATGACTATGAAAAGTAACCACAGAATTATGCTTTCCTGTACATTACTACGCAATTTATTTTGTGGGAAAATGAACACTTTTATATCAGCATTACATATTGGTTGGTCAGTTTAATCTTTTCTCTTCTGTTCAGTGTATAGTTTAAAAATTCAAAACAGCTCTAGCACCGGCAAACACACACAATTTAGCCAATATTATTTTAACACAGGATGAACACATCAATTACGCTGGGCTAGGTAGTAAAACACAAGTGTAACAAGCAGGAATTTGTTACCCATCACCCTGTATTTTGCAACTGAACACTTTCAAATGCACTTTCAATTAATCAGGTGATAATGTCCTGTGACTTACATGTACACGAATTCGGTGGCTGAGAATTTCTCACATGATGCAAACCTCTCCAAACACTGGCAGTACATATGATTGTACAATATTATTGTCACCAGAAACCTTATTGATGATTTATAAGCAAGATTCTTGTCTCAAAGATTAAAATTGAGGCCTAGTAGGTACTAAATAATTTTATTCTTACAAAGTAAAACGAAATTTATTAGATTACAAAAGTCTTGTATTTATAAACTTGGACCCTACAACTCCACTCACCAATGTACCAGAGATAATTACACAAAGATATATCATATACTGCCTTGAACTATGGTGGTCCAGATGTTTCCTTTTTCACCTTGACAGCTCAACAAGACTACATGAGACCAGTGTCTACATATAAGACCTGCAATGTATTCCTTACCACACCTCTAAATTGTACCCTCATTGATGTTTCCTTGACATATTCAAGGTCTACAAAACGTTTTTAACATCATTTATGACACCTCTAGGAAGTGTTGCAGAAATTATCACTACATTAGGTGCTCATTTCAGATCCAGCGTTAATCAAAACGTGGCATTTAATTATGCCATAACATCCTCTACCCCCAGTGACTAAATGGGACCAGTGACTAAATGGGACCAGTGACAGGACCAGCTGGAATTCGAGCAAATTGCGTTAGTCCAAACATCAACATTCGTAAACACATTTTGTCAGAAAACGATGTAAATATTACAACAAATATCTAGATATCAGCATACTTTGACTTGTGTACTCCAACAGTGACGTGCTCTCAAGCATTATGTTTATGACAGAGCATGCTTACTGCTTCAAGCTAATGTATGTTTCAAATTACACTACGGCTATTTTATCAATTGAATGCTTACAAAAAACAGATAATTGATTAAGCCCATTGAAATGACCAGACTGTGCTAAGTTATTTATGATTGCTTGGACAGATTCTCATTCACGGCTAGTCTTCAACATAAGCTGGTAAAAACAAATTGAACCTGAAAAATTTTAAAATGAAAGCAACATGTTAAGACAAACGCTAATCTGTATTGAGTATACCTACAGTTTGTAAAGGCTGAACAGCGTAATTTAGAGGTTAGAAACACGGCCATATAAAGCCATTGTTAAGAAGTATGACACACAGGAAAGACTATAACATAACAATCACATGCAAAGAATCGATCCTCACAACTTTTCAAACAAAAGCTTAAAACTACTCTACTCACATTAAGGCCGTATTACACTGTCACCCTTATAAATCAAGTCACCTAATTCCAAACTCAGTTTTTTGTCAGGAAACACAAGAGAGCAGCTTGTTGCTAACAAACATATAACCCATGTTATCAGCAGTGTTGTAGGTTCCCACGTTTACAAGTTACAAAGACAAGGTATTCATGAATACTTCCCATGTTCACAGCAACTCAACACTTGAAGTAACAGTGTTGCAAACAAGAGATAGATGGATATATCAGCTACACACAGGCTGTAGCTTATAAGATATGTCCACACCATATTACGTTGCCAATAAAACTCTATAGCATATCACTAACAGGATAATTTGCAGTAAACAACAAACGTATAATAATAGTATAGTTATTTTTACACCATATATGGTTGGCATAAAAAACTTACTACTGTGAAAACTACAAGTGCAGTCCAAATAAATGGAGAGACGATTACTCAAACCATTGCTATGACAATTAGTTGTATGTGCTAACGTACCAGCGGGTTATGTTGCAGTCCACAAAGCAACTAAAGTAGAATTTATATGATCATGAAATCAAGACACAGACAGTTTCTCTGTAGTTCTACGCATCTCTTTGATAACTATGGCAAAGTTACAAAATATAGAAGGCTTAGACAAAACATTGGTCACTCAAAAATTCAGTCTGTCAGAAGAAATTTTTGTGAGGTACACTATAGGCTTCAATTTGCAAAAAAATTAAACCTCACAAGTATAACGTGCTGTATGGTAATATACTGGGGCAGTGAACAGCATAACAAGCTCCGCTTAAATTAAAGCTGGTCTCAAATAAAAATTCTTTTTCAAAGAGTAGCTTACACAAACAGATGGATAATTTAATGAACAGCTTTGGAGACTTCGGAATATGCCAGTACACAGAGGCGGTCTTTTCACACAGGTTTATCCAGGCTTCACACCAGCAGCACATGAACAGATTCATGAAGACATACACGCCACCAATTGTAACACAATTAATATACAATGCTGCCTACTCAAATAACACCAGTCCAACAGCTGAGCAATTTGATCTAGTGTGTTACAAAGACAAACACACATATGGAGCATTCATAAATAAACACAATTACTTAACAACTCCTTGTAAGTAGTACGAGAAATAGAGACAGTCATCAAGCAAATAACTGTATTGCATCAGCACCATTACACCACCAATATCAAACTGCTACCAGATCAAGAACTATGTTTATGATTCCATTTAGATTGTACATTGCAAAGAAATGTCGAGATATGTCAAGCTCACATCAACATGCATAACTATTGTAATAGAAGCAGCTAACGTACAAGACTAAAGAAAGACGCATATTAAATTCTTTGGGACCCATCCTTAGCCAGTCACTTTAGGCCAAAGACAAGTAGCTGCATTGGGATGCCTGCTCAATTACCCAAATTGGAATGGTTGGATGGTTTGTAGAACCAGAATAGATGATTGTTTGAAACAACATGTAACTAAGAAAACAACCCAACATACTAAACACTGAAAACATTTTAAAGAAGTTACCACCCACACTGGAAAAGAATAGTAGAATTTTCTAATAGAACACACGGGCATGTACCCAACAGTGGAAAATAGTGGGAATATCACTTGAAAGGTACTTCATGTACATATTTTCTTAATAAGAATATAACAGTGGCCATATTGATTGGATAAAAGGCAAGGATCCCACATGCAGTTAAGGTGTAACTATATGACCTCATCATTAAGACCACTTCTATTGCCAGATGAAGCCAACTTTTTGGTTCCAAAGTCATTAAAAATCAAGTTTAAAAAGATTAGTCACACTCCATGGTACACACACAGGATTGCATTAAGATTTCATGTACCAGCTGTCCATTAGAGTACACACACAGGGTCAGTGAAGAGAAGATCGACTATACGACCTGAAAAGGTTCAAGAATATCTTGTAATGAAGAAAAAGTTACTATAACTAAAGTCCCCTACATAGGATACATAGGTCTACCTAAGTTTAAATAAGCAGACAACATCAAGCAATGTTCATATTAAGAAATAATAATTTCCTTCCATTGTCTGTAGTTAACACTGTTTAAGAAACACTGCTAGTACAGGCTTCTATCAGTCATGGGTACAACATGTATATATGGTGATCTTATGCCATGCTGCTGGTAAACATGAGAGCCACGTAGTCACTACTAAATATGGCAGCAGTTTTCATCTTGCTTGTTAGTGAACCATCAACTGGAAAAATACAGAACTGCAACATGGTGACAGTTAGTGTAACTACTTTATGTGGCAAACAGCAGGTGTGTTTTATTTGACTACAATATTTGTAATTTTAGTTGTCGTGATTGAGTTGTGGCTTGTGCCTGAGTTTGCATTATCATGGCACGTGTGCATAATACACACACTAAGCATACACAATACACACGTAACACACACACACACACACACACACACACACACACACACACACACACACACACACACATGTACACGCGCACACACACGCGTGCACACGCACACACATAGACAGACAAACACACACACACACACACACACACAACCGACCTTCACTTCATAACTTTTAAAGAAAACGTTAGCCTTAAAGAAGCCCATCGTCTCATCAATGATGTCATTATCATCACCAGCTACACAAGAATGGAGAACATCACACACACACAACACATACTATTAGACTACAGTACTAATGATGTGTAATGGCATATTACGAAGTCCCAAAAATTCTATTTTAGCTAATCAGAACATATTGAGTTATTGTTATTGTCTGGAGTTTTAGGTTCAAACTACTATACCCACAATCAACCATGTTCAGAGTAAATATCACAAGGAATTGTGTTTAGGAATCATAAGTAGGGAAACAAGGGAGGTCACCTACACCTGCAGATGGGACTCCAGAAAACATGGAACATGAAATAATGCAACGGAATAATTTTTCTTATTCTAAACATTTATCTAATTACATTTCGGAATGCTCGGATCACATATCAACGTGTTTGGCCTAATTTTCCTTATTTCAGCAAGTTTTCGTAGGATCAATAAAAACGGAAGTGACATCACCACAACTGCCATATATAAGTACTGCCATGTGCTCACACCAATCGGCCATTTTTCTTGCTTCAACCAGTCAGTAGTAGGATCGTCCTATCATGTCTTCAAGCGACTCTCCCTCTCAAGCACCGATGCCATCACAAATGAAGTCACTCCAGTGGGTCCAAGCGTGAATCATCGCAACTAGCATCCTTGCTAGAGTCCTTACGCGGAGAAATCAAAACAAGCCACTCTCAGCTGTACGACGAACTGGGAAGAATTACTTCAAGATTCGACACTATTGAAGACAAAGCCAAAGATTTGGCAGTGCAGGGGCAGAGACTCCCCACTGCGTCATCCCATGCCATGGAGCAGAGCCTCCCCCAGCCATCGCCCAGTACAGTGGGGCAGAGCCTCCCAGCCGCTACGACGCAACCCCAGGAGCAGAGCTCCTACAATAACCGGGACAGAGCCCCAGCAGGAATCCAACTACCTGGAGCCCCCCCATCCAGCCAGCATTGGGTCATCAGACTGGGGAGAAAGGGAAGACGAAGTTCCTGACTAGACAAAATAGTCTACTGGGAACCTAGTGATTCAGACTCGCCAGAGGGCGACCTTTGCAGAATATCATCCACCACTGCTAACATTGTCAAGGATGCCTTCTCCCACAAACTGCTGCCCAAGAAGAGGAAAAGCCTCAAAAGAAAGTAGCCCATCCCTGACACTCCACTTACAAAGGTCCCTAAGTTGGACCCCACTATCTAGTCGAGGATGACGCCAGCAGCAAAGACAGCTGACAAGGGCCTAGCAGGTCTACAGGGATACGTATTAGATGCTGTCACTCCCCTGAACATGCTGGAATCAGCCAGAGCAGGGACTCTTAACTCGAAAGAAGCAGCGGAGTCTGCCCAACAAGCTTTAAAACTCGTTGGCAATGCATCAGCTCACCTATCCTCTGAGAGACGTCACAGAGCCTCTCAATGTCTTAACAAAGAGCTATCCACCCTGGTGCAGGACGAATCTACCTTTAATGATGCCGTCCCCTTCCTATTTGGTTCCTCCTTCCAGCAAAGGATGAAAGATCACATGGAGGCACTGATATGAAGCTATCCGCTTCATATGCTCATGGAAAACGGTCTTTTCGGAGGAGCAACCCTCCACAGTCCCGGGGAGGTGGCAGCAGCAGCAGCAGCAGCAGGGGTCAGAGGAACCCCAAAAAAGACCGGTAAATGAACTCATATCTGTATGCTATTCCAATAAGAGTATGAATACTCAAGGAGTTTATCAAAGGATCATAAACGACACCCAGAGCAGGTGTCTAGGGCCCAATACCAAGGAAGTCAGGGTGATAAATGGACCAGTAGTGATCTTACAGGTGCCAGAGTGCACAGCCAACCAAAGGGTATCAGAGAACATACCACAAGCCTCAGATCTATCACCCACCAATCAACAGGTGTCAGAGATCACACCATTACACTCTCAGAAGATACAAATGTGTTCAGTGGCAGAGTCCACTCATTACTCTGTGTTGGGCCTTCCCATAGTGCACTTCTCCTTATAATTCTGGAGAATCCACCTTGGACCCAGCTTACTCAGAGAGATATAATCCAAATGGCAGAGACCATTTGTCAGTCCAGTCAGACATTTGCAGGCAGAATCAGCCTATTCTGTCTGAACTGGAAGGCCCTAACTCCGCAGACATGGGTGATTCAGACAGTGACGGAAGCTACCACATCCCCTCACGTCTGTCCCCAGCCAATACTCCCCTCCCCACAACCCTCACCTGTCCTCAGAGGACACTATAACATTGGAAAAGGATATACAGCCTTTCCTGCAGAAACAGGCCATCTATCAAAAGACCTGTCATCAACCTAAAGCATTTAAACAGACATGTGAAATCAGAGCATTTCAAGATGGAGGTCCTGCACACAGTCAAAGCTCTATTAAGGAGAGATGACTGGATGGTAAAGGTGGACCTGAAGGATGCATTCTTCGTGGTCCCAATAGCCTCCCAAATCTGACATCTCCTCTTCAAGATGGAGAAGAAGACATACCAGTTCAACTGTCTCCCTTTCGGCTTGTGCACAGCCCCGAGAGTATTCACGAAGATCAAGCCAGCCGTCGAGATGCTCAGATCACTGAGCATTCGACTAGTAATCCACATGGACAACATGCTTCTAATGGCAGACTCCAAGCAGAAACTAACGAAGCACGTCCAGTGCACTCTGTTCCTCCTCGAGAACCTAGGATTCATTATCAACAGCAAAAAGTCCATCTTGTAACCCATGAAGGAAATTGAGTTCCTGGGAATGATTGTAAGCTCCCTTTCAATGGACCTGAAATTTCCAGGAGAGAAAATCAGGAAAATCAGACTAGAAGCATGCCGCCTGTTACATTCAAAGCAACCATTAGCTCAACTACTCTCCCAGCTCCTAGGGAAACTAAATGTCACCTCACCAGCCCTGCAAATGGCTCCCTATTCTGTTGTTCACCCCAGGTCTGCCTAAAACAAGCTCTGTCAAACAATCTGTAGAATTATCAGGCAGCAGTCAGCTGTCCCCTCAAGCACTGGAGGACCTTCAGTGGTGGGAGCCCCACCTCTCCACTTGGAATGGAAGAAGCCTGATCACCCAGTCAACATCCTTGACAATAACATCGGAAGCATCCCTACAAGGCTGGGGGGCCACTTGCAATGGCAATCAGACCAGAGGTCCATGGTCCCCATCCAAACAGTCTCTCCTCATCAGCTGCCTGGAACTACTAGCAGCCACTTTGGTAGTTCAGACCTTTGCAAAAGAGAAGTCAGGCATTTCAATCCTCCTGCAAATCGACAACTCAACAGCAGTTGCTTACATCAACAGGAGGAGGGGAACAGCATCACTAAAGTTGTCCCAGCTAACAAAGGACCTGTGATTGTGGTGCATGGAGAGGAATATCCTCCTTCATGCTCAGCATCTACCGGGAGTTTTGAACACAATTGCAGACGAGGAGTCCAGAACCTGGTCAGACAGATCAGAGTGGAAATTCTCTCCAATCCTATTCCAGGAAATCAATCATCTGTTGGGACCTCTGTCCACAGACCTGTTTGCAAGCAGGCTATCATCTCAGCTCCCAATATTTGTGAGCTGGAAACCAGACGCACTAGCAGTGGCTACAGATGCCTTTACTCAGGATTGGAACACCCTTCCAGGGAAGCTGTATGCTAATCCACCCTGGGGTCTGATAGGCAGAGTCCTATCCCTAGTTCACTCCCAAGGAGTTCAGGAGCTAGTACTGGAAAGCCCAACCATGGTATCCCATGCTCCTCCAAATGCTGGCCAGAGCACCATTCCTCATCCCACAGTCTCCAGACACATTACAGCCAGTGTGTTGGAACAATCTACCAGACATTATCCCACAATTAGCCGTGCGGGTTATATCCGCCAACAATACGAAGGCAGCCAGTTTCTCAGACAGCTACAGACGTTGTCCTCTCATCATGGAGAGACAAATCTACAAAGTCATACAATTCCTGCTTTGGGAAATGGGGCTAGCTGGTGTGCTAAACAGAACAGAAATCCCTTTTCAGGCCCTATAAGTAATGTAACCAATTTCTTAGCAAGGCTACCAGCACAGCTTATTAAATTCCTATCTATCAGCTATCTCTTCAACTCGTGAGAAAGTTGATGGTATGCCCATTGGGCAAGCTGGCAATCACTCTGTGATCTGAGCCATTCAGGTCATTACATTTCGGAATGTTCAGATCACATACTGTATCAACGTGATGTTTGTAATTCTGGATTACATGAGGAATGTGAGGTGAATATATCAACGTCTCACCCATCCCTTACCCATTGATACAGTATGTTCAACCATATCACTTAGGAGCAGAGCCTTCTACATTGACAGGAGCAGAGTCTCCTTTGTTACTAGCATTACACCAATCAGCAAATCCACTTTATCTATAAAAATGGCCGACTGGTGTGAGCATGTGGCAGTACTTATACAGCAGTTGTGGTGACGTCACTTTCATTTTTGTTGATCCTACGAAAACTTGCTGAAATAAGGAAAACTAGGCCAAATACGTTAATATGTTCACCTCACATTCCTCATGTAATCCAGAATGGCTGGCAATCATTCTGTGATCTGAGCCATTCAGGTAAATATTACACCCTTTTATAGATAGGTTTATACACTGCTCACTTTGTAGGAACTCTGTCAAGTACCCAATCACGATGGTTGAATCCAAAGTGATGAGCTTTCAATAGAATGTGCACAAAACTATCCACTCTAGAACAATCTAACTAAGTTAAACTACTGTCTAATACAGTTTACTACACAATCGCTACAGAACTACAAGCTCTTTCTGCCATACTTGCTTACAATATAGTGGGCTTTAAAAAGAGCAAAGTACTATCACTCTAAAACCTACCCTAGAATATCTATACTTCCTTCTAATCTTCCTTAACTCACTTAATCATCCTCCTCCCAACATGTTCACAATAAATTCGAAGGTTAAATGCTAGTTTCATCTCCTGTCACTTAGTACAACACAATTCTAATAATTTTGGCACTTACAGTGTTGGGGGTAACGTGTTACTTATGTAACATGTTGCGTAATAATTATTACTTTTGTGGTAACCAAGTAATATAACAAAATATGCTATAAAAACAGGTAATATAACTCAAGTTACTTTACTTACAAATGTAACATGTTACCTAAGTAATATGGTTACTGTAGCGAATCTAATATATTACATAATATTATTACTACAAGTAACGGAGGTTACTAATCTCGTTATTTATCCACTGAGTAACGCCTAGCCACAACGAAGTAACAAAGCCTACTGAATGAAGTTTATTCACCAGCCTCTTACTTATAACCAAGATTTACACATTGTCCAACAACACAATCATGTCACGTGATAAGGCGGTAGTTTCACACGTGACAGCTTAAGGCTATGGACACAAAGTAATATAATATGCAATATTATTATAGTTACTTTATTTTATGGGTAATATGTAACTGTAACTAAATAGCTCAGTTGCAAGTAATATATAACTAGTTACTTTTTAAAAGTAATTTCCCAACACTGCTTACTCACAAGTGGCAGTTGCAAGTATGGCAGAAAGAACTTGTAGTTTTGTAGTAAACTGTATTAGACAGTAGTTTAGCTTAGCTTGATGGTTCTAGAGTGGATAGTTTTGTGCACATTCTATTAAAAGCTCATCACCTTGGATTCAGCCATCGTGATTGGGTACTTGACAGAGTTACTACAAAGTGAGCAGTGTATAAACTCTACAATTAATCCAGTCAAAACAGAAAACTCAGATGATTCTCGTTACACTTATATTATCACTGCCTATTTAAGCTACCTACAGTGTAGTGGACAGTTAAACTTAACAGGATCCTTAAGGGATAATTTAGTACTTGAAGTACATGCCACAGATGCTCACCATAGAAAAGCACAGTATTTCAAGTGACCATGAATTCTTATAGTAAGTAAAGTAAAACCTGTGGTGCCAATTTTTCATGTCCTCGTTTACTGTATCAGGGGTCAAATTTGTTTGCTTCAAACTGGTAAATACTGTATACTGAGTGGATCTTCATATTAGGGCTGAGCAATAGTATCGATAGTGCGATATAATCGCGATAGTAAATAGGGATATCACTATTGTGATAGTTATGATAAGCTCAGATCTGCAATAAAATGGTGTTAACAACCCTTCTATACTGTTTTACAGTTAGCTTTCTTACAAAGGAGTGGCCTGTAAACACTATACCAAAAGTCCATGTTCATCGGCCGCCCACACAGTTAATTAACAAATGTCCTGTGCATGCAAAATAACTTTCTATATGACTGCAAATCATAGCTATACAACTAAGACTTTGTAAAGAGCAAAGTGTTTCATAAACTATCGGGATAGTATTCACTATCGCGATATTTAATGAGTAACTATCGGGATAGTAAAATTTTTACTATCGCTCAGCACTACTTCATATGCCAAACATGCGCGCACACACACAGTTTCTGGCATACTTAAGTCTAAGCATTCATCAACAATTTTCCTACCACCTTAATTATCAGACTATCACTACAGTAATAGCATAAATAATTTACACAGCTGCAATATCATAAATAGACTTGGAGTTATAGTGCCAGACATTTGTAACAGCAAGAAATTCAATTTGTACAGCAGATGAATTAGAAACGCTAATCATAACTCACGACTGAAACAAGTTACGAGATGGGACCTGGCTCAGTCTGTTCACTATGAACTGGCAAATTCATCAAGGTATACTGTGTATCCTATATTCCTCCGTGTGCACAAAGAATTGAAGGCCATTTCAACAAAGAAATGATGACAGTAATCTCTTTTCTATCATATTGCAAATAAGTGCCCATAACTCGCGTGCCTTTGACTGTACAAACAGAATTTCTTACTCTCCATGAACAGGTGAATTTGATGGTGTATATATGTGACCATCGCAGCAAAAACCCGACTTGTTCATACAAGCATGCATATTGAGAAAATCTAAATTTTAAATTTTTTTTTGTAAAATTACGCATGCATGATACGTAAGTTTTTATCAGGCCATTACTCGGAGAAGGAAGACTCAAATCGATTAAAACTATACACCATCTTATTCGTCTGCTCATGGAGAATTCGAAAATCTTCATTTCATTTCTGTAGCCCCAACGGTATGCGTGTCACATGCATTTTTTTTTACAATGCGGTAAACATAAGCAAGATCGTTGTCATTTCTTCAACTAAACCGCCTTCATACCAATATGCATAGGGCTAACACTATACCTTGGCTGATTTGCTAATCCATGGTGAACATTTTAAGCCAAATTGCAACATTGTAAACTAATGCAAACGGAAGTTATGGCTGCGAATGTAAGCACCTGTAGTTTATTTCCAGTATAGTCGCTGTACAAATTGATTTATCTTGTTCCTCCTACCGTCTAGCACTATAATTCCAAAACTACTCACCACCAAAGGCTAAATTTTTGGTGATCCATTCATTGGATACTGCAGATAATGCTGAGAAAATTTTAAAAAATTGGAAGTCGTGCAAACAAGTTGGGTTTTTGCTGAGACGGTCACATATTTTATTGATTTTAGCTTTTTTTCCCTTGCTTTAACCAAAAGCAATTAAAACGTGCATAAAATTTTTATGTCGTACATGTTGTGTTTTTATAGCTACAGACAATTTAGCAAAAAAACGACCAGTTTAAGCTCAGCTGGGCCATTTGTTTGGTCTTTGAAAACTTTGACGACATCACTATGAACTGTGGCCGTTTAACCCATGTGCAATGTTGACATAGAGGAGGTGGAAATGAACTAGGCACAAGTAAAACGCATACTGTTATCACCCTGTAATATAGAGTGCATTAAAGGATACCAGTCACTTATCAATTTCACCTTCAACTCACACATCACAAAAGCCACAACCCTCTGTTCCCAACCTGCTACTTCTCCAATAGAGCGGTTTCAAGTGACGTCACAGGTTGCAGCATTAAATGCAAAAGCATGTGGATTTGTATTGGCAGAGTGCATATTTACTATAGAACCAAACAACTAAGGTAAGGTAAGGTAAGGTGAGGTAATCACTTACCAGTTAGTACTAACATACTAGAAGGATGGTGCAGCTTTTTTTTACTTTCTGATATAACATTTCATCCATGCATTTTCTAAATTTGTGGGAGGTTCTATGGAGACACTAAAATCCTGACTAGTTATACGTTATTGTCTTTCTAGTATTATAATGAATATGTTATCCATGCTTTTGTTGTGGCAGAACAATAGATCAAGAACACACTGTATTGGGTTTTAATCCCAATCTCTACCGAGTTTCACATACATTGAGTTAAACTATCCAGTTTCATTAACCTATGCTTAGAGTATTTTATCACATCACATTAAAGTTAATGGCAAAGTCCAACAGAGAAAATGGGTGCCCCAAATTATTAAAAGTCATACGGTATGGTGCTGCACTCACTCGCTTTAGGCGCCGGCCCTCGAAAGCTGGTCTTCACGGGCAGCAGAGCCATATTAGCGATACAACGGCCACCGATTTCCTTCCCGGTATCATCTTTCTCCGGGTTAAAAGAGGAGTGATACGCCTACAAGAGAAAACACCATTAATACCAGAGCTACATGCATAACATAATGTGAACACATAAAAAGACTTGCTACAACTTAATAACGAACGCTCTAGGCTGTTTACTCACCGGCATCTTTAATGGGCAGGTCAGAATTGGCTATTCACGTGATGAGTTACCTAGGTAGTCTCGGGCCCGCGCTAATCTGGGCCGGCTAAGCACAAGCACTATCACGTGCCATAATATCACGCCATATCTGCTTGATCAACAAGGGAAGGCTTGGTGAAATGTACACTAGCTGCTAGCTATTTAAAGGAGATTTTGTGACTTGTTGAAGATTTTTAAGTTACGAGTTGTGCAAAGATTGGAGTCCCTGGTGCGCTACTTCTTGATCATTTAATAGCTAAAGCCGGCGACTTCATGGATTTTGCATATCTAATTTTATCTTATATCAACTAGTAGAGAAGAAAAGAGACCATTATAATAAAAGGATTTGGGATGGGGGTTGCAAGAAAACGCATTGTAGAGAGGCCAGAGAGCAGGGATGCTGGAAGTGATGGTGACATCTATAATGACACTGCGTCCCTTCCTGTGAGGAGGAGCGATGGATTTGTGTTGGCAAAGCGAGAGAGATCTTCCAGTACATCAAGTATAGATTCCATGGATAGTACATTATCACAACTAATACCAGCCTGTGTGTGGAAGGTGGTATCATTTGACAGCCTTCCTGGTTGGCTGAAAGATAACGAATACCTCATCCATGGCCATCGACCCCCGATGCCATCTTTCAGCAAGTGTTTTGGCACTATGTTCCGCCTGCATACTGAGACTTGGAACATTTGGACACATCTGGTTGGAGCTGTAATGTTCTGTGTGCTAGCGTTGTGTGTCTATGTGTTCAGGATGAGCAAGATTGGTGAACTGCCTTGGGAGGAACAGCTGATAACTAGCGTGTTCTTTTTGGGTGCCATTGCTTGTCTGTGTTTCTCATTTCTCTTTCACACATTCAATAATCATTCCGAAGATGTGGCACGTTTGTTTTGTCGTCTTGACTACTCCGGCATCACAGCAAACATCACTTGTTCATGTATTCCTTGCTACTACTTCTCTTTCTACTGTGCAACGTTCTCCAGATATCTTCACATTGTAGTTCTCATTGTGCTGTGTGCGTTCTGCCTGGTGTTCTGTCTCCTCAAAAGATTTGCTACTCCAGAGTTCCGTGTTGTGCGTGCCGTCATGTTCATTTCATTTGGATTCTACAGTTTCATCCCAGGTCTGCAGATCGTAATTCAGTATGGCTTTAGTTATGCTGATACAGCCTATGCTTTGAGTGGCCTAATACAGATGGCATCTGTGTATGTGTCGGGTGCTGGCCTTTATGCAGCAAGGATCCCAGAACGATTCTTCCCTGGAAAGTTCGATATCTGGGCTAGCAGCCACCAGCTGTTTCACATCTGTGGTGTGATCGCAACCTGTATTCACTATGTTGTTATCAATGATATGGTTAGCCACCGACTGTCTATTGGACTGGATAATTGTGTAGTGTAAATTTTCCACATGCAGACAATTGTAAAATATTAACGACAAAATGAATTTTTGTAGTTACAAAACAATATAATTTAATATTATTATATATATATATGTATAGATTCAAGTTTGTTAACCATGTGAGTTACAAATGCAAAAAGAATTTGGTTGATAAACAAAGTACATAAGAAAACTCATCTCCGAGACAGGTGAGATGATGCAAAGGTATAATTGCTTTATTGACGTGAATGGTGGCCAATGAAATCCCATCCGACAATCCTCCAAATCTTGTGCACACTTCCGTCGTCCTTTTCACCATACCAATGTCCAAGTACTTAGCTTCTGATGGTGAACAATGGGCATGACCAAGTAGTGGTGTTTTGAAACAGACTGTATGCCTCTGACTCTGAAGCAAACATACTAGTCATTGTTATAGAGTAATTCAGTATCCTTCCCAGAGGCTATTTGACAAAACACACAAGTGTCGAGAGGTAGGGTCCCACATCCGATGTTGCTATCCCTACATGCAAATGATAAAAGAATAATCATTACTATTCTGTTGCTTCACACCAACACAGACAAGTATGAATGAAAATGTACAAAGGTTACTGTACCTCATGTAGACAAAATATAAAAACTAGTGTAATAAAACAATGACTAGTTATAACAATATACGACAGTATTACAGCATATATTATAGAAAAGTAGTAAAATTCCTACATTGGCATTCAAAGATATTACCACACAGCTACACTGTAATACTATCATTTCTCTTGTTTCACAGCAAAGATTATGATAATCGAGTGCGACTGTTCTATTAGAGTATGCCATTGTATTAGGGTGACTGCTTTATTAAAATATGTTGAACTCGCTGTTGATCTCAAGCAAGCACTACTCTAGTCAGCCAGGCACGGTTCTAGGAGGGTTTCTTTTTATCATAAAATCACTCAAAAATTGCTTCTCCAGCACCTTGAACACCTCTAAAAATAGTCATCACATTAGTTATTTAAACACCTAAAAACTTATTGACCTGCACAAGTACAGCAGCTCCACTTTGGAAACGTAAAATAGTCAGAATCACCCCTGTACTGGTCAACGTACTCTGTTTTTATGCAGCAAAAACCAACCAGCTATCTACTCCCTCTAATTGTGCTGTAACTTCAAATAATTTTGTGGTGCCTATATCGATGACTGTAAGGAAAGTGTCAATATAAATAAATAACACCTCAGTATGGTATCCTTTATGGAAAATTTTAAATTAATTTATTAAGGCTTTACAGCACAAGTGCTGAAGGTCTTTAGGACACTTGGTCCTACAGGGTGTTTAAAGTTGTTACAGAAAGTATGTTTGAAAAGGTGGAGGAAAAAAATCCATGACTGGACCTGGGCAGCCTTGAACCTGCAGCCATCCGATTAACGAGATGACGACAAGAAGTATTGAAGTTGAAAGGTAAAGGCAAGGCACAGAGAGTGGGTATTCTAAAGGCACATGCAATACTTGAGTTTACTGTTATGTAAAAAAAGAGGTTGTTCGATGTGTCATTTACCCTCTAAGCCTTTTGACTGATCTAAACTAGAGGAGACCATTGCAGTTTTGCAGGAACAGATATCAGAGTACTGCATTGTAAATAAGCGCCCATAAACTTGCATGCCTTTTGGTTGCACAAACAGAAATTCTCTCTCCATGAACAATGGTGCTTACATTTTAGCTTTCTTTCCTCGCTTACCAAAGCATTTAAAACATGCATAAAATTTTATGTGACACGTATTATTTTAATACATTTTTATAGCTACATAGAATTTTGCAAAATGACTGGATCAAAATGTTTTTGGACTACTATATACTACTTTGACAGCAGCTCTATGGAAGCAAATAACTGTGACCGTTTGAAATGTCTAGGATGGAAATGAATTTAGCACAAGTAAAATATGTAATGTTATTGCTAGTACGAGTCTACAAGAAACACATCACCTTGATATAGCATGTTTGTGACGATTTAATGACAGGATACCAGTAAATTATTAATTTCACCTTTAATTCACAGAAACCACAACCCTCTGTTTCCAATCTACTAGTTCTCTAATAGAGCGGTTTCAAGTGACGTCACAGGGTGCAGCGTTAAACTGAAACATGTGGTTAAAAAACATGTGTGTACAAGCAGAGTGCATATTTCATTATGTGCTACTATAGAATCAGACAGCTATGGTAAGGTGATCACTTACCAGTTGGTACTAACATGCTAGAACAATAATGGCATAGCTTGTCAACTTTTTAATATCGCAATACAACTCTCTATCTCTACATGCCTGCACCTGGTGAATTTGTTGTCCACATCTATGTTGTGGCACAGCAATACACAACTAGTTTGTATTGTGTGGGCTTTTTGCCACACATTGTCTCAGGTCATTGTTAAACTATACACTTAAGAGCATTTCCTCACAATTCTTTACATTTAAAATTGTGTGGATGCCCCAAATCATTAAAGTCATACAGTATAGTGCTGCGCACTCACTGGCCGGTTCCGGCCTTGGTGTTCAAGGTCAGCAGAGCCATATTATCGATATAATGGCACCGATTTTCTTCCCGATGTCTCCGGGTTAAGAGGAGTGATACGCCCACAGGAGAAATACCAGAGCTGCATGCATTTAACAGTAATGGGCACACATAAAAATACTTGCTACAACTTAATAACGAACGCTGAAGGCTGTTTACTCACCGGCATCTCTCTGGTTGGGCTATCGTATTGTTCACCCATGTTGAGTCCATAAGCGCCTCAGGCGCTTTTATAAAAATAATTATTAATCAGAGATTGCAGTGCGCCTATGAAGATCGATATTACGAGACACATAGGCACAAGCTTGGACACAAGAGAGAAGATATACTCAACTCTCAGGATGTGAGGTATGTTACTTTTTTGTACGAAACGTGTACTGCACGGTACTTTACCCTGGGTGCATTATTTGAATGCTGTGACAGGAATTAAAGTCTTGCACAATATGCCTTGGCTTACAGGTGTGGTCAACTTAGAGGTTTGGGTAAAAGAAGTGTTGTAATGTCTATGAGTTTGCTACAATAGAGCAGGCAATGATTCTTAAGGTCATCAATGGCACGTACACACTTTAATGTTATCATGCTAGCTATATACATACGCCGCACTCTGGGTGATTCCAATTGACGTGCCACAAGATGAGTATTTGGAGATACAAAGTAGTTAGAGGATAAATTACCTGCAGTATTCTAACTTTTGCGTGTGTCTTTGTGGAGGGTGCTAAACCATAAATGGTAGTTGAAAGTCTTCCAATTGCCCTAAGCAGCCTCTGTGGTGTGTGAAGCCTTTTTCTCTTTGTCATTAAGTTGAGTAGTATCTGGTACAGTTCAAACCTCATGCACTCTTGTATTCGTACACTACTCAGCTTATATTATTGTGTAGTAGAAAGCAATGTGATGAACAGCAGCCATTTGTGTTTCTAATTACAAGCATGCATATGTATTTACAAATTAATGTGACTAAAAGCATGGAGTATGTATATCATAATTATAATCTATGCTAAAAGTTGCATTTGGAATTTATTGAATTGGTTATAAGTTCTTTAGTGATAGACAGGTTAGCTGAATGTTGTATTTTTGTTGTTGCAGTTTTGTTACAATAGAGTTTAAACACATGGGCTATAAATGCTGCATGCTTTGAGGATATCGTGAGTGGGTGTTACAGTTAAAGCAGTGCTACATGTGTGTACGGAAAATACAGCATAAGGGGACATGTCAAGAGATGAGGCAAAATCGAGCGCTGTATTTGCCTTGAGACACACTCAAGTGCTGTATTTTTTGTACATACAAGCATATGTGGTACTTTAAATTATACTTGTACTTCCTGTTCTTGCTTGGAGCGTATGCCCTAATCGTTTCAATTTTTGGTGATCAGCAATGTAAACAGCGGTGTTCATGTGTGCATGTATACGTACGTACAGTATACCCTCTAATGTGCTGAGAACATTATTATTATTATTATAGGCTTTACAGCACAACATACAAGGGACTACGAACTGAGTCCACATACAGTGCAGTATGTATGAAAGTAAATGTGTTGAGGGTCTGGCAGAAATTACTTTTGCCAGCCTTAATTAATTTCAGTAAATTAACAAACTAGTCTGAAGACAAGAAAATAATGATTTGATTAGTTACGTACTCAGCTTGAACGATACACTTTTTGTTCTTCATTCAGGTCGTCAAACATGAACCTCATGTTCCAAAAGAAAATTACTTTTAATGCTGAAATAAATACTGCAAGTGCTCAGATATTGTTTAGAATGTTGGTATTGAAATTAAGGTCACAAGATCCATGTTAGCCAGCTCATGTGATACATTTGTTACCTAACAATAACATCACGAAGGCTGTGGAGTTTGATTTGTGAAATTTTAATGTGCTTTGACATGAGTACTTCTATATGACATGTTGATCATTATTGTTACTTGTAAAAATAGTGATGTAAAATAGCGAAATTCCTTCTCCCTAGTGGATCTATAAGGAGTATTATCCTCAGTGGTGTCACCATTGTACGGAACTGTCTTCACGTACATACTGCAAATTAGTTTATAGTATTCTGTTTTATTTCATCAAAATTAGGATTTTACCGTCGATTACTATTGACAGTTTCAAACACATTATCTGTTTTGTGTCTCGAGTGTTTGGTTGTACAGTATGGCTGTTTGTAACAGCATGTGTTTGCATGCACTGGTAATGAAAAACGGCTTTGCCAGTTATGATGCAGTTACATTATTGTATGTGTACATATATTGTTCGCAGTATGATGTTAGCTGACCTTCACTCTGGTAAACTACACAGATTCATCATGAAGTTGATGTGAGTGATAGGGTAAGTACAGGGTCATAGTACAGGTCATTATAATGGTGTGAATATAGTTAGTGAGTGGGCAATATTACACTCCATTCCCAGTTTATTAACACTCAGTAAGTCTGAGTATCACCAAAACATTACAAAGGGCAACTTGCACAGTGAAATCTCTCACCCTAATTTTATGAATACCACACACTAGATCAATTAAAGCTCAAAAAATGTCAGGATGGTTAGCTCATCAACTTACAAAGTCTTATTAGGAAACAATGTCGATTGTGCATGTGTTCAGGTTTCACTGTATCAGGAGCTCATGATCATAAGTGCCACAAGGCACATGTGATATTCACACATTATTATAAACATGCTGCCATGTGACCACCACTCTATTATACACTCTACTCCATAGCCTATACATGACCACTGGATGAAGTGACACAGCCGTGAGCAGTAATGATGCTAGCAGACAGATGGCTCCTCCTCCCAAGAGTACATTTATGAAATTGTATTTAGGTACACTTTACTGAGGGATGAAGTTTAGTTGTTTTAGTTACATCATTTCTTTATACAATTATTGTGAGATACATTATTATTTTGATGGTTACACGATTGTTGTTCTTAATTCCTTTCTGGTCCGGCTTACACAGAAGATGTTACCTACACATGGACATAACTTATATCATAGACCATAGGGTATGGAGTAAGCACTAAACTAAACTGAGTTACTTGCAAAGTGTTTAAGATGATTTCAAGTGTATGAAGACTCTTGCTAATGGACACCATGTACTGTGTGTGGTACATGAAGCTGGGCTCAAAAATTTTATAGGGAAAACCAAAAAGCTACAACTCGAAAGGACCAGTTGCAGTACAAAGAAAGCTGGATTATCAGTAGATAACATGCATATCCTGTAAGCGGTATATTATGTACAGACCTTGTGGTTATCATCAAGACACTTCCTGTGTAGACCTAGAGAAATATTTAATGGGAATTGTAAGCATTATTATATAACATGAAGTGTGAGCTGCTTCATTTGTAACTTGTGCATAATTATAGACTTGATCACAGTAACCTGTTCATAAATTAGGTTGACTCGTTGAGGTCCAGTAGTTATAGTCTGTGTATGTGTCATATGGTAGTGTCTGCTATTGACACCCGGCAACTTGATGTAGTAAACTAAATCTGTAAACATATTGGAATATAATTAGGGGATTGGTCGTGTAATGTACCCTCTAGTGCTTTAGTTAACCAGTCCCTTGACTTATCACATACAATAATAACTTTTAATAGTAACAAATAAAACTGATAACACAACCACATGACAACTAACTAATAGATACTATATATACAAGTGGTAACCATTAATGATGTCATACAAAACCTAACTACAACATGATTAAGTAATAAAAGTCTTGAGTTCAGTATAGGTCACATGTTACACCAGACCTAATGTGGACACAACTACTGTACACTATCATATCACATAAATATCGCACACACACACACAAAGTAAAGTCTTTGGCTACTGTGCTAGCACAGTCATCCCTACCTGGTGACTCAGAGCAGGGACATCTGTGGAAGTTTTCAGTATGTAATTATTACAAACGAAAGACGTCATCCCTGGTTCCAAGTAGATGGTATTATGGTTGTAAGTACAAAATCCATCTGCAATGATGAAATAAATAATATTATGTATCTAGATATCTACAATGCTTAGCTTCCAATAGGCACATTTTATTATGGGGATCTGGTGGTGAATAATCCCTGTGTGGAAACTATATTGGGAGTTGTGTTTTCAGGGGTATGATTGTATTGGTAGAGGCTTGTAAAGGGACATTCTAAAACTGTACACTATCAACTGTACACTATCAAGAGACTGAATGTTCAGTGCCCTTTATACGGAGGTCCTTTTAGAGAGGTTCCACTGTAGTTGCTTATACTTCATAACACCTCACTTAGAAGCCATGTCTTTAATAAGACTACTTTGATATAGTGGCCACCTCCGAACATAGCTACCGTATGCAAGGAAATTTTGATGTAAGAAAAATTTGACGAATTCACACTTCAGCAGATTTGACGAATAAAATATTGACGAAAATCAAGAAATTGTAGACAAAACCTGTACTTTTAAAGGTGCTTATAAACATATGAATTTGTCGATTCATCAAATTTTTCTGACATCAAAATTTCCTTGCATACATTAATGTGTATGGGACATACTGCTCCATTGCTGAGGCCATAATATATCCCTAGCCACATGGCCCTATTAGTGAGGTTCATTCAATGCATGCCAACTGTATTTAATTAAGGTAACACCCAGCACATTTTTAGCCAGAATTTCTTTAATACTTCTTTCAAAAGTAATAATTGTTTATGGTGCTACAGTACCATATATGGTGCTACAGTACCATATATAGCATTACCATATATAGCATTACAACATACAGATAGTTTACATAAGTTAGTGCAAAAACATTAGGGAATGGAATTATTATAATCAGCTCCTAGCATATTTTAATCTTGGAGGATAGTAGACAATAAGTGACCCGCTGAGCAAAAAATTGACTTGTCTGCATTTTCTTGATTTCTGACTTTTTTAGTTGGAAAACCAATGGGCTATTAGTTTCAGCATTATCCAGTAAGTAATTTCGGAGTTGTAGCAATAGACATCAAGAAGGGCAAAACAATCGACTTGACAGAAATTTACAGGCACTTTGTTTAATCGATCACAAGTCTTGAGTACAATAGGCTATAGAGTTGGGACTTGTGTCATTCTATTCACCATGAACTGGGGCATTCATCAAGGTACAGTTGTATACATCAATGCTATTAAGCAAGAAGCTTAGAAACAGCAATGATAAAGTTATGTTATACCGCAACGTAATCAAATGCACATAACTCATGCTTGTTTCATGGGAGAAAAAAACAACAAATTATTCTTACTCTCAGTGACTACTGCTCATCATATTGCTTTCTATTACACAATAATATAAGCTGAGTAGTGTACGAATGCAAGTGTGTATGAGGTTTGAACTGTACCAGATACTACCCAACTCAATGACAAAGAAAAAAAAAGTGCTGTGGCCACACACACCACAGAGACTGCTTAGGGAAATTGGAAGACTTCCAACAACTATTTACCTCCTTAAAAGACTAGCGCAAATGTTAGAATGCTGCAGGTAATTTATCCTGACTACTTTGTATTAGGGTTAAGACAATAACTTTTGGATACTGCTTTACCGCACCAAAGCTTCGTTACCATGGATACTAACAAGTTAAACCAGTTGCACAAGTATAGTCACTCCTTGTGGGAGCTGCCATTTACATATTTTTTTGGTTAGTTATACAGTGAAACCCCTGTGTATTAATACCGAACAAAAGTGTCCAGATTATCAAGGTGTCCTGATTTTCCAAGTCAGATTGCATGCAAACGGACATTTTGAGACCATTACCATGCATCCAGGTTATACAGGTGTACTCATTTTCAAGTGTCCTGATTAACAGGTTCCACTGTATGTTTAAACAATGGTTGTACTGGAGCTATAATGAAGTGTACGAGTTTGTACTACAGTGTACAGTACTCCTAATAACCATCAGCTGTGTGCATTAATTGTTGACATGACATTTGTAACAAAGCTTTGGTAACATTTTCAAGAGTTTCGGAGGATTTATCTGTACATTCGTTCCAACCCTACATTGTATCTCCAAAAACTCATCTTGCAGCACATCAATTGGAATCACCAATGTGTGACATATGTACATATAAAATTAAAGTGATGACCTTAAGAATCATTGCCTGCTCTATTATGCCAAACTCAGACATTACAACACTTCCCTTAACCAAGCCTCTAAGTTGATCACACCTGTATAAGCCAAGGCAGATTGTGCAAGTTAAACCATGACTACAAAGGGTCTGCCACAGTATAGAGTATATTTAAATAATGCCCCCAGGGTAAATTACCGTGTAGTACACGTTTCGTACAAAAAAGAAACGTACTTCACATCCTGAAAGTTGAATACATCTTCTCT
The DNA here is from genome assembly GCF_963678975.1 of Dysidea avara. Classification (NCBI taxonomy): domain Eukaryota; kingdom Metazoa; phylum Porifera; class Demospongiae; order Dictyoceratida; family Dysideidae; genus Dysidea; species Dysidea avara. The sequence continues at coordinate 7,623,467 of NC_089286.1, forward strand.
TTTGTGTCCAAGCTTGTGTCTGTGTGTCTCATATTATCGATCTTTATAGGCGCACATTAATATCTGATTACTTTTATAAAAGCACCTGAGGCGCTTATGGACTCAACATGGGTGAACAAAACGATAGCCCTCTGGTTGAAGTTAATCACGTGAGCAGTTACCAAAGTAGTCTAGGGCCCGCGCAGAGGAGGTTGGTCACGCGTCATCATTCATCTCGTAATCTCAAAGGAAGAGTGTACCAGTGATATTACAAGCCTTCTCAGTGCTTTCCTAGCTGCTAAACACATAGAACAATGCTTGGTTGCATAATTTCACGTCATAGGATTATGACGCGTGACCAACCTCCTCTGGGGCCCGCGTTAACCTGAGCCGGCTAAGCACAAAACTTCAAGCTATCACGTGCCATAACATCACGCCATATCTGCGTGCAGACATTACCAACAAGGGGAGGTGTACATTAACACCAGCTGCTAGCTATTTAAAGGAGAGCTTGCAAGACTTTGTGACCTTTCGAGGATTTTTACGCTACGTGTTGTACAAAGGTTGGAGTCTCTGGTGCGCTACTTCTGGATTAAGAGCTAAAGCGATTTGACTTCGATTTTGGTATATTTACTGAAACTTTCATCTTGTATCAACTGAAACTTTCATCTTGTATCAACTGGTAGAAAAGAAAAGAGACCGTAATAATAAGGAATCGTGCATTGAACAAGGTGACCTTTCGTGCTATTTGTTTGTATCTAATTTATCGAAGGAATACCTTTCGTATTCTAGGATGGAGGTTGCAAGACAACGCATTGTAGAGAGTAGGGATGCTGCAAGTGATGGTGATACTGCGTCCCTTCCTGTGAGGAGCAGCGATGGATTTGTGTTGACAAAGCGAGAGAGATCTTCCAGTACATCAAGTATAGATTCCATGGATAGCACATTATCACAACTAATACCAGCCTGTGTGTGGAAGGTGGTGTCGTTTGACAGCCTTCCTGGTTGGCTGAAAGATAACGAGTACCTCATCCATGGCCATCGACCCCCGATGCCATCTTTCAGCAAGTGTTTTGGCACTATGTTCCGCCTGCATACTGAGACTTGGAACATTTGGACACATCTGGTTGGAGTTGTAATGTTCTGTGTGTTAGCGTTGTGTGTCTATGTGTTCAGGATGAGCAAGATTGGTGAACTGCCTTGGGGGGAACAGCTAATAACTAGCGTGTTCTTTTTGGGTGCCATTGCTTGTCTATGTTTCTCATTCCTATTTCACACATTCAGTAATCATTCCGAAGATGTGGCACGTTTGTTTTGTCGTCTTGACTACTCCGGCATCACAGCACTCATCACTTGTTCATGTATTCCTTGCTACTACTTCTCTTTCTACTGTGCAACGTTCTCCAGATACCTTCACATTGTAGTTCTCATTGTGCTGTGTGCGTTCTGCCTGGTGTTCTCTCTCATCAAAAGATTTGCTACTCCAGAGTTCCGTATTGTGCGTACCATCATGTTCATTTCATTTGGATTCTACAGTTTCATCCCAGGCCTGCAGATTGTAATTCAGCATGGCTTCAGTTATGCTGATACAGCCTATGCATTGAGTGGCCTATTACAGATGGCATCTGTGTATGTGTCAGGTGCTAGCCTGTATGCAGCAAGGATCCCTGAACGATTCTTCCCTGGCAAGTTCGATATCTGGGCTAGCAGCCACCAGTTATTTCATATATGTGTCCTGATCGCGGCCTGTATTCACTATGATGTTATCAATGATATGGTTAGCCACCGACTGTCTATTGGACTGGACAATTGTGTAGTGTAAGTTTTACACACGCAAACAATTGTAATTTGTAATATATCAATGACAAAATGAATTTTTGTACAGTTACAAAATCAATATAATTTATTTTAATTATTAGCTCATAGATTCAAGTCTGTTAACTAACCAGTCATGAGTTACAAATGCAAAAGAGTTTGGTTGATAAACAATGTGTTTATTAAGAAAACTCATCTCTGAGACAGGTGAGATGATGTGAAGATGTAGGTGCTTTACTGACGTGAATGGTGGCCAATGAAATCCCATCCGACAATCCTCCAAATCTCCCCCTTGTGTCTTCAAAACACTCTGGCCTACTTCTATCATCCTTCTCACCATGCCAATGTGTCCTTTGCCAAGTACTTAGCTTCTGGATGGTGAGCAATGGGCACAACCAAGTAGTGGTTTCTTGAAACAGGCCGTATGTCTCTGAAGCAAACATACCGGTCATCATTATACAGTAATTCAGTATCTTTCTTCCCAGAGACTATTTGACAAAACACACAAGTGTCGTGAGGTAGGGGTCCCACGTCTGATGTTGCCATACCCTATACATAAATAATAATCAACATAAATAGTAATCAATAATAGATTAATCAGATACAATTGATCTGGTTTTAGTATTATGCCATCGTTCACACAAGTATGAAGGGAAATGTATCTGTATACAAATATATAGAAATTAGTGTAATAAAACAATGAGTAGTGATCCAAGCGACACATGACAGTATCAACTGTACCATTTAGGCACTGGAGGGTGAACATAAGATAGCAACAAATCTCTACATTGGTACAGTGTTCAATGCCAAAGATATTACCACACATTGTAATACCTTCATGTCTCTAATTTTATTATTGCTGGACAGACAGAAAAACTGATATGTCTAGGGGACCAGCCCGGAGTAAGTTTAAAAAATCAATAGTTACAGCAATAAATCATGTAATTTAACTAAAAAACTGTTAAACAGTGGCAGATTCAATTGTTTCAACGGGTAAGTTATTCCAATCATTTATTGCTCTGGGGAAAAAGCTGAATTAGTATGAATTAGTTCTTACTGAAGGAGTGATGAAATGAAGTGGATGTTGGTGGCATGTAGGATAGGAGGTGGGGGAAAAATATGGAGGAATCTTCAAGGCCGAGTGATCATTAATAGAGTTACAGAACATTTTTAGTCTTGAAATCATGCATCGATGTGATAAGGTGGGCCACTGAAGGTCTTCAAGCATAGATGTAACACTACTATTCCAATCGTAGTTGGATGTTACCCATCGAACACCTTGTCTTTGTACCATTTCTATAGAATGAACATGTGTTCTGAACATGTGGGTCTAGCATTCTCGTGCCTTTTAGAACAATATTTTCTATGTGAGGAGTGAAGCACATAATATATTATTTGAATCAAATGTGACACCCAGATAAGGATGCTGAGAAACACAGGTTAAAGGGAGATTGCCAATGGTGTAAACAAAGGAGGATGGTGATAATAGTACTACATGTAAGGCCACACCTATTTGATCTTGTTGCGAGGGCCCGACCGACTGCATTTTTCTTCAAGTGAAATAATTTTGAAAATCACGTGTGCGGATCACGTGTACTTATAAAGACAACACATCATCATGTTTAAATCTGATGCTACTAGAAGAGTATGAAACCTAGATTATTAACTGTGTATGTACTATTATAACTACATTCATTATTTGCATTTTGTATGCTTGTGTTTAAAACTTTTTTCATTTCCAAACCGACCTACCTACCCAAATTTAAAATAATTTTGCCAGCACAACATAAGATTAAATAGGTATGGCCTAAGTATCGCACATTTACTGACATTCAAACCCATCTGCCACACTTCTGTGATTAAGATCTGATTGAAACTGTAAAAATGGTCTTGTTCACAAGTAATTGTTTGGTAAAGAATGCAGTCATCAGCATACAATCGTATCTTAGAAAAAATCCCTGTAGTGATGTCATTTATATATGCTAAAAACATCACAGGTCCAAGTACTGTGCCTTAGGGGACACCAGATAGAACAAAGTTGGATTCATGACCATCGATAACTACACGTTGGGCTCGCTGTGTCAACCAAACATTTATCCACTCAAATGCTTTCCCTTGAATTCCACAAGTTTGTAAAGTAGTGTTTAGAATCAAAAGCCTTTTTAAAATCTATAAATATTACATCAACTTGAGAACCTTGGTTTCACTACCTTTTATCACATTCAGCAAAGAAATGTGTGACTGTTCTATTAGAGTATGCCATTGTATTTGGGTGACTGTTATGTTGACCTCACTAAGTGAGCCATCAGGCATGGTTCTAGGGGGTTTCACCGGTTTTTGGAAACCAGTCAGCTTTTTAAAATAAAGATATTTTTATTATCACAAAATCACTAAAAAATTGCTTCTTCAGCACCTTAAAGTTAATAAGAACTATCGTGGTAGTTATTGTTAATACCTTACAACTACAGAAAATATATTATTATGCCTACCTATGGCAGACCTGCAGCTGCTCTTCTGCTTTGGAAATGGAAACCAGTCAACATCTTCTAGATTCACCCCATGCTTTGTTTTATGCAACCACTAGTCCACTACATTATCTACTCCCTCTAATCATACCTTCAAGTAATTTTGTGGTGTCTACATATATGAATCACTGTAAGGAAAGTATCAATACATAAAATAACACCTCAGTATGGTTTCCTTGCATGGAGATGATGACAACAAGAGGTATTGAAGATGAAAGGTAAAGAAAAGAGTGGGTATTCTTTGGAACCCCAAAAGGCACATACAATATGTGAGTGTAAAATGGAGGTCGTTCGATGTGTTGTTTAGCCTCTAGACTTTCAATAGTGAAGCAGGGAGGCCCAAAATCAAGTTTTGACAATTAATAAGTGATATTGGTGGTTTTCTTATTATACAGGATTTGACATTTTAATACTCTTCTGTGAAGGAGCTTTTCATAGTATACCTAATTTTTGAAGGGGCACCATTTTCTTTGGGGGCCCCTACTATACTACATGATATAATCCATCCTATCAATAATGCAATACATTTGTATCTTACACATGACAGACATGGACTCTTGCCTCTCCTTACTTTGGACAAAGAATCTGGAAATATTTGAGCAGAAAACTTTCACAAATGATATGTAATCAAAAACTTCCTGTAATTTTTGGGTATGGACTTTCACACATTCATTCTACGTAATGACAAATACGATGATAATTAAGTTTGGAAAATCAGCATGAAATATATGTGTGACTGTGACTGCTGTATTAGAGTATTTCAATCTCACCACTCTGCTACACAGTAGCTCATTTCCTATGGAGCTAGATGGTTTTTGTGGCATATTCTGATCGTTGAAGGGGGCGTGGTAATTGTTTTAAAGCGCAGCTTAGCTGCTACAGTCCGTTAAGTGCCTCAAATAATTTCGTGGTGTCTAAATTCGCTTCTTCAAGGAAAGGGGATAATGCCTTGGTATGGTTTCCATGCAGAAGACAACCATTTAATTAATTGAAGATAAAAGGAATGATAAAGTGCAGAAGGCAGACATTCGTCGGAACTACAAAAGCACATCCCACCAATGAGGCATAAAATTGTGGCCATGTGCTGCTTTGTTTGACCTCTAACCTTGCAACTGGTCAGGCAGGCGAGCAGGCAGATATACAGTCAGACAAAATTTTGAGTTATTGCGAAAATTCAATATCCGGATGCCTGTAAAAAATTCAATATCCAGATGCCTGTAAGTGTTTTGTTTTTTAAGCTGTAATTGATGCTCAATGAAGTAAGACTATTCCGTAAAGGCACAAACACTTGCAGCAAACTCTTTCATAAAAAAATAAGTGCCACATATTTAAAAATAAATGATATCTAAACGTAGATTATAAGTTACTATATTTAAACTTGAAAAGCGGAGATATGCCCACCTAAAATGAATGAATTGTGATTTGTTACATCAAACTTATACTGTAGTGATGGCTGGCATTTGCCTGTACACAGACCTATCCAAGTGATGCTTATTAATACTCAAGATGACTAGCTACTTGAACTCAGTAATGTTGAACCAGTGCCCCAATTTGTTGCGATACATCCGAGGATACAACATGAGAGAATGACATTTTGCCATGGGAGCACTCGGTAAATCCTCAGTTGGGTATAAGTGAATTTCAGCATCCCTAGGTGTAGTCCATGATGCTGAAATCTCACAATCAATAGCTTGCAGTTATGCATTGGACTACTAGGGAGCTTTTGTAGAAATGACTAATAAGTTATTAATCTATATGCTTACACATAGTCAACAGCAATGCCATGCACTTGATGAATGCATGTATGAACCCCTACAAGTTGTTCACTGGATTAACTGTACAAGGTAAGGGGCTTGCCCATATCACATTGCCTGTACATGCAATCCATGTGTAATACTTTGATCAGGCAGGTACAAAGCTTTAACTAATTGCACTGACACTAATAATAAAATGCTGCTAAAGGAAGACTGTAAAATGACTAGTTCAAAAGATGTCTACTTGATAAAGTAACCAATCAAAATTGCTCCATCATTGTTTACATGTAGTAATTCACTCTCCACTTGGCATGACCATAAGTGAAGGAACTGAGGTGAGAAAATCTTCCCTCCTAACCTCAGCAGAAACCACTTCGGAACAAAAGCAGTGGGAAGACTCAGCTTTTGTTAGGGGCACAATTCAATCAGCTCCTTCAGTAATATTATACTATAGTACATTCATAACCAGATTCAGCAACATTATGTGGGTCCTCCATTACCACCAACACATTACATAATGTTGTTAAATTGTATGGCTTCAGTCTCGTGTGACCAGACTGTCATTGGGAAAAGAGAGGAAAAAGTGGTCTGGCCACATGAGACTAAGTTTGCTAGTACAGTGGAACCTGTGTTACGGTCACCTGGATAAAGCAGTCACCTTTGCATAACGGCCATCATCACAAGGTCCCAAATATTTTCCCATACAAATGTATGTATTGTGGTCTGCATTAAGCGGTCACCTGTCTAACGCGTATAACGGCCAACCAAGAATTCGCCTATGAACCACTGTATGCATAAATTTATCCTTCATATAGCGGTCGCTTCCTTTTATGCTGGCTTGTTGAGCCAATGGTCTGACACCACGGCACTGTTTCAATTAATGCACAATTATCACACTTCCTGCCTTTCAATGAATGCTATATAAACTATCAGGCTTCACTGCTTAAACATATTCAATAGCTATAACCAACATTCATAGCAAACTCACCTTGCCCTTTCTGTATAAAGACTAGTAAAATTATTATTGTATTGTGGTTGGCGCGAGCCTCTTAATAATAATTACTCATTTATAATGGTCATAGCCACTAAAATGCTGCAGACCACCTTATGCAGGTTTTCTCTATAACAGCCACCTGTATATAAAGGCCAGATATATCTGGTCCCAAGGTGACCATTATAGACAGGTTCCACTGTAGTAAAATAATTTATCGTGTAAAAATGGCAACACAATCACTACAACCAAGAGTTCATAATATATATAAGGAAGAGAGAGTGTCGAACGCTCAATAGACCCCGTACAAACACACTGGGTAAAATATAACTCGTAAATTATCGTTAAACCCCGTTTTTTGTTATCACCTTACAGACTTGACAAAGGCTGTTGATAAGCGATGATAACGTTGAAGACCTTCTCTAGTGTATGGCTTTCGATAGTCGATACAGCATTCAGTGGAATTCCTTTTTACGATATGAGTGGTGAAGAAACTCTGACGCCTAGGCGGTTTGCTTCGGTCAGCAAGCGCCGTCGTTTGGCTGATAAGGAGGACCTAGTAAACAGTAACCAAGACAGCAACGCTGGGGTTAGTATGTTGTTGAAACCATCATAATAAATGAGACATGTATATACATTTACAAATTCAGTAACCCTCGGTCACATGCGACCACAAGGCTGGTGATCAAGTGATACCAACGTGGGCATGGCAAGGGAGAAAAGTAATTACAATTACAAACAAAAACAACAATTACAAAACAAAACAAAAATATTAAATTACAAGTACATTATCACAACCACTCTCGGCAATCCCTTGCCATAAAAATCCTCTGGGATGCAGTCATACAAACCTTCGAGGCATCATCCAGCATCCGTCGAACCAGTGACCTTGTGATATTGATGTCCTTATCAATAAAATGTAGTACATTGTAAGTGTTAGTGACTGAAAATTGCTGGAAGTGACCTAAAACGCTGATCTCAAGAGTCTCATAAAAGTTGGTAACATTTAACCGATCTAGCTCTGATAGAATTTGGTGGTATTCAGCCTTATTTTGTTTGCGAGATCTAGCCTGCTCAAGATGGTGGGCACTGTCCAATGGACATGTCAGTTCAAATAAAAGTATACTAGAAGTGACGGTATTATGGATAACAATGTCTGGTCTAAAGGGGGTCACAATCACATTAGGTGGAAGTGTAGATGGGGGTGACTCACTGGCTCGCAAGTTAGGAATGTCAGCATAAACCCGGATATAGGGCAAGTCTATGTAAACCCTGATGAAACTGTCGACCAAAGACTGAATGACTAAATCATGTCGATAAGTGTACCTTCCCTGAGATAACGCAACCAGACAGCCCCCCAAGACATGAGCAGTAGTTGGACGTGAGGAATCACAAAGTACACATTTCAATGTAATCGAAGAAGAAATGTATGCTCTGTTCTAATCGCACAGCTCCGAGACACGTGCCGTGACTTCTCTGCCGCTCCACAGCACCACGAACAGTCAAATCCTGCGGTGTCGAGTTGTCAATCCCAGATACAGCCATTCGAGTGGCAGCCTTCGGTACCCAGCCAGCATCTACACGGATTTACTGGACCACAAGCTGAACAGATTTATTCAACAGAGGTAATGAATATTGATTTTAATGCACAGCCATCGCATTTTTACTATTATTTTTTCTGCTCATGTACAGACTTTCAGCACTGTTCAACCAACATTTCTGCTTCCCCCAAGTATTGCAGAAACCCCACAGCAATGGCCATGGTCAATGCCTGTTATAACAAAATTTCCACAACTTTTACAGAATGGTACTTCAAGTTGTCTGGGGTATGGACCATGTAGTCTGCAGCCTGACCCATCATCAGTTTCTACCCAACCTCCACATTTATCGAACGAAACTGAACTAGTAGCCAATCAATCCAGCTTAGAGGAGTCAATGCAGTTACCTGATGCTTCAGAGAATGAACCAACAGAATTGTTGTGTTTAGAGAGTGCTGTCACCAAGGGCCAGGCCACTTATCCAGAGTTGTTTTTCTTGAAGAAAGATTATAACAGAAAAGTTATATTGGAAGTGACACCCAAGAGAATGCACCATGTGTCTGGAAGTGGTCTTATATCAGTAGCCAGGATCACATTCAATCAAGTAGAGCCGTCTGGATTTACTTATGATTTACAAGTCCTCTTCTCATCAATAGAGACTGGAAGTGTTGCTAATTTGGACGAATTTATGTCAGTATGCAGCAAATTATCAACCGATGCTCAGTACAAATTCTGTCCTGGTTTAAATGAAAAGTTCTATTATGACACTTTCTTTGCTACTATTCGCTATCATATAAATAGTGTGAGGATATGGGAAAAGCCTTTCAACCGGATTGACTCGAAGAATTGTTCCATGTGGCATCAGCTTTCAAAGAATCAGAGTAAAGAAGAAAAGAAATCGCTAGAAGTGTTGTGTGGCAGCTGTAAGCGTCTCTGTACCAACTTGGAATATCGAAAGCGCCAAACAGATGTTAGCCCAGCCCGGAAAGTTGCCCGGCAACAGTCATCATCTCACTTTAAATTGAAATATCTATCTCCTCTAAGTACAGCTGCGAGGAAGAAGGCTGCTCAAAAAGAACGTTCAGCTGATAAGGCCAAATTAGCAAAGCATGAGGAGTTGGATGTACCACTAGATGATGACCAGTCTGATGAGCTTTGCGATGTAATAAAAAGGATTGAAGAGACATGTCCAAACGAATTGGACAAGATATTTCAAGAAGGAGATGACCGTGCAGTGGGTGATCTTGTTCGCAACTCTTGGGAAGCAGACAAACTAAATGGCAAAAAAAGTTTTTTTAAGGACCAACACAAGAATGGTAAGTTCGGTGATTTTTTTGTTGATTTTTGTTAGTGGATGAAAATTGTAGAAAATGGAAAGCGCTGTAATCGATGGAGTTTAGTTACAATTAGAGTAGGTAAGTAGTTGCTTGTCTCATGTGTATGTTATTAGCAAACCTTCTTATATGTAGCTCTAGCTGTATTTGTTCGCAGTCCTGCTGCCTATGAAGCTCTCAAGAGTTTCAATATTCTGCAGCTTCCATCAAGAGCAACTTTACAATCATACACAGGGGCATTTTTAGATGAAGCAGGAGCATACCGGGAGGCAATTGGAAAGCAAGTAGAGAAGTACAGAATATTCAAGGAAAGTTGTAAGGCTGAAGGGAAGTTGCTGCCAAAGTCTGATGGAGTAATAATCTTTGATGAAGTCAAGGTAGTATCTTCACTGATGTGGAACTCGCGAAACCACAAAATTATTGGCTTGGCTATGACAGAGGAAGATCAAGCATCGCTACATGATGTTTTTCAGTTATTCGACAAGGATCGTCGGATTAAGCAAACAAAATATATGCTCCAGTTTTTGTGGAGAGATGTTACATCTTCTTTTGATATTGTGGGGCCATATTTTTCCAGTGAAGATTCGATGAATGGGAAGTTCATTTGTTCATGTGTTTTGGAAACAATAAAGCTTTTCCATGTAAGTTGGTGACATATAATAATATTTGTACTGTATATATTAAATCTAGGTTCATGGGCTGCGGACAGGTCTCCTTATTTGTGATGGAGCTGCTCCAAATCTGTCAGCATTAAAAGCCACACATGGACATTATGGTATGTATGGCACCGGGGATGGTCCAGACACTTACATGATCAAGCCTTGGTTTGTCAACCCATATGATCCTTTGCGTAACGTCTACTGGCTAATATGCCCTAGCCACCAGGTATGTTTAGTAAAGTTGTGTGACGGTTTTATATTTCATATATTAGTTGAAGAATATGATCAACGCCCTGTTCTCGTCCCAAGATGGAGGAACAAAGCGTTTTACCGATGAAAATGGTACTAATTTCGGTTGGAAGACCATTTTAGACATGTACTCGCGAGAATGTTCCAGAAGAGATAATGGAAATGCCCGAATGGTACCCAGGTTACGTGAGGCTTACATACTTCGTGACTCATGGACAAAGCTCAATGTCATGCCTGCTAAGATTATGCAAGTAAGCACGAAGCAAAATTGTTTGGTTGTCATTCTCAAACCTCTAGCAAGAGAATGTTTTGTCAGAATTATACAGTTACACAATTCAAGACCCTCCACCTGCTGATGTTGAGAGTGTCAAAGCTACATTGCATTACTTGGAGGCCTGTCAGAAGTTGTTTGAAAAGGGGCTACTTAGTCATGAGAAAGTTTGTGATATCGACAGCAAGGTAGTGAAGTCGATTAAAGAAGGGTATTCATTCTTTGTGAACTGGCATACTAACCTCTCAAAGGACGGTTAGCTTTTGTATTCATGATATTTGCAACTATAGTGTTAGTCTAGCAGCACCCACCCTTTGCTAAAATCTGGTGACCATAGCATATGGTAGTTGAGTGACTGGATATTGTGTTTGCACGTCTCGTTAGACCCTTACTATTAGCAAAGGGGCACGCATTGCCATAGTGTGCTATTAACTACTAGAAACATTTCTGTTATGTATACAATTGGTTTCTGTTATATAGGTGAATTAAGTGCACAAGACAAAAGGTTTATTAGCTGGCAAAGTAAGCACATGATTTATCAAGTTTTGCTAGTGTCATGTTTTTAATCATGTATACAGCATTTGATCTTCTCAGGGTTTGTGTCTATGGGTTCATAGGCTACACAACCTGGTTTTTGGAGGAATATCCAGATCACTTTGTCAGCCCTGTAAGATTGTCAGGAAGTGCTGTTGAAACTCTCTTCAGCCAATTTAAACACACATGTGGAGGTAAACTGAGTGCCACTAACTACTCTACAGCAAGAGCTGCACATCTTGTGAAGCATTGTGTAACCTTCCATGATGGATCAAAAGGGTACAGAGATGTTCCGTTGGAATTATCGGAGTGTATTCTGGAAAAAAAGAAGTACAAACGTAATGACAAATGATTCTTATTCATTCATTATTGTAATATTGCACTTCTAAATTTGTCACAATTCCCCAAATATTTCCCATGTGAAATTTCATAAAAATTTAACTATACAGTAAGAAATAACACAGACAAAACACCTCAGTACAAATCAGTTATTTTATTTTAGTTTTAAGGTTTACATGATGGCTTAACAACGAGTCTCGTAAGTTCTGTCCTGCCAAAGTACCGCTTCCTTTACTGGCAGCTTCTGTTTGTTTGAAACTATCTAGATATTCTTGAACTCTGATATGACACAATTTACGAGTCAGTTCTTTAAACACTCCATCTAAGCAAGATGAGCTAACATCTCTCAACTCTGACACTTTTGACAACACAGAATTTACAAATAGCAACCAAAGATTGGAATCTTTCTCAATAGATACAGCCAGTGTGGTTAACAATTTTGATCCTTCACGTCTAAACATTTCATCTGTACAGCTCTTAGTAGTGGCAGTGTCAACAGCTTTCAAAAATGGCATCAGCTCTTCACACGGAAAATACATGTATCCACAATCCCTGTATTTCAAGTAGCTTGGAATGTGAATTTTCTCCTCAATTTTGTGTATGCTTAATTTCTGCAGAACACTAATCTCTAGAGATACTCTTTCCTTTAGTGATAATCCACAAGACTTTATTTGTGAGTACCTGTTGTGCAACATGCTTGATAGGGATGCCCCTCCAAAGCGATAATAAACATCATCACTATCTTCGAAACATGTTGGTGTAGGTTCCTGGTGAACTTCAATGGCTGAATGACAAGTACGGAGAAGCTCATCATAAACACAGCTGCAAAACAAAATTAAAAATTTTTTTGCATCATCTTTTGTCAAAGAATATAACATCACTACACGGTGCCACTGGGAGCGGACTGACACAACATCAACTGCAATGGGGTCACCTGGGTGCAATCCGATCAGTGATAACTCACGATTGTAGTCTACGAGATAGTAACTGCAGTGCTGGTGCCATTGGAGTTGAAATTTTAAATATTTATCTGCCAATGTTGAACAGTCACTGTACATTCTTACAAATTGCTTCTTTAATTGGTCTGCTAAACAGTGTAGTGAACTCAAGGGTACGGACGCACAAAACTGTTTGAGTTCTTCACTAGCGTTGAGTGGCAACTGATGTCCTACTGCTGTCATTGCAATGACAGAAAGCGTTCCACTACTGTAAGTTTTCACTTTCTCTGCGACGTTCGACTTTTCCGCTTCAGTCAAGGTTCTTCGCTGACGAACCTTACTATTATCTTGGTGATTTGCAGTCTCTTGAGCCGTTTCACCTCGCGCCATTTCACAACTGTCAACTCTGTCTTGTGCTCGGACTTCTTGTGTCTTGGCCGTCTTCGCGGATACTCTGGCTTGCTTTTTCTTCTTACTGGCCGTGGTGGTAGAAGGCGCTTTCCTCTTCATTTTTCTAGTTTTCACACTCCCTGTTACTTCGCTCATTGTCAATGGGAATGAGTATGGTCTCGTGATTCAATCAGTATCGATATCAAGTTTTGGCTTTAAGCGCACTCCTACTGCGCTACGATAGAATTGTCATTTGCCGATGCTCCAGTGAAGTGTATTCGACATGTCAGAGGTGTTAAACGTCTACTTTACCCAGTGTGTTTGGTGGAATCAATACCCGTTCGACACTCTCTCTTCCTTATATATATTATGAACTCTTGCTACAACTGGTTGTCTTACCAATATATCAAGGGTACAGTTTTGGTCAAGCATTTTGGAGTTTGAATCAATCAATTAACTGTATCTTTAGGGAACCATATTTGGGATACAGCACACTCCAAAATACCCTTATCATACAGGATCTATGTCATTATCAATATAAAACGTTACAAACACTTGAAAACATACCCCAGTTTGTCCTCGTCAGTCATGTATATCCTGAAGTGGCTTTAAACACAGTCAAAACCAAGCTCCACGGACACCTTCACTATCCAGTAGGCTATTAGTCACACTGATTAGAAGAGCGAAATGAAATCGCATCCAACCCCACTCCTGCAACTGGCAGCCTTTTATGTTTTGTCACACGTGATCCCCCAGCAACGCAGACGGCAATGTCGTTTCAGTGGGAGGTGCCAGATAATCTCACACTAGTTACGAGGAGCTAGAAGGAAGGAGCATTGACTTAACGTACGTTAGTTCTTCAATAAAGTCATATTTTAAGCCACAAATACATTGATTACATGTGACACCTGTTTTTCAGTAATGAATCTATTTATTGCCCACAACAGTTTTATTTTTGTGGCCTCTGTGAGTGTAGGAATGTCTCTATATAGTACTAGCCTATGCAACTGGCTTGTGCAATCAACATTTTGTATTGGAAAATATTGTTACAAGGCCAGGATGTACAGTGGACACCTTGGGACCAACCAAATGTGTCCAGTTGTCTGGCACATGCCAACTTGTGCTGGGGGTGGTGGCAAGGGCAGACCATCTAGCCTGGGAAAAATGTGTCATGGTTGTCAAAGTGACCTGATTTTCCAGGTGAAGTTGTATTCTTTGGGACCATTATTGAGTGTCTAGATTGCACAGGTGTCCTCATTTTCGAATGTCCTTCCTATTGAATGGCTTTGTATTAAACATAAAATGAAGTGTGTGTGCTGGCTATATTGGGCTTCAAAGTCAAACAATGTGTGGTGTGTGTGATGTTGACATTGCATGGGAACTAAAAGCGAGTCTTTTGGTCGTTATGACTGAAAGCAGCAAAACATGTTCAACTTCAAAACAATTTATGCCCTTTGAAGTACAAATTTGTGGCATGGCTTACTCCCAACAACAATAATTAGGCAGCTCTTATGAAGTCACCTTGTGCTACTGTACACCCTGAAGAAAACAACTTCTCTCTACAAGCATTTATAAGAGAGTTTTTAAAGGTGTAAATGGAACTGTAGGTGAGGAGTGCGTGCGTAAAAATTAGTTTGCTATCCCCCTCTCTATAATCTATGGTTAATGGCAAAGTCCAACAGGGAAAATGGGTGCCCCAAATTATTAAAGTCATACGGTATATAGTGCTGCACTCACTCGCTTTGGGCGCCGGCCCTCGAAAGTTGGTCTTCACAGGTAGCAGAGCCATGTTAGCGATACAACGACCACCGATTTCCTTCCCAGTATCATCTTTCTGCGGGTTAAAAGAGGAGTGATACGCCTACAAGAGAAATCACCATTAATACCAGAGTTACATGCAGTAACATTAACATGAACACATAAAAAGACTTGCTGCAACTTAATAACGAACGCTCTAGGCTGTTTACTCACCGGCATCTGCTGTTTACTCACCGGCATCTGCTGTTTCAGACCCTCGGTTAGGAGGAGCAGGCGTTTAATATCTCTAATCGATAAGCGCCGTGCAGTGAAATCTGCCACCTGGAGTCTTGCTTGGTGCATAAACAGGTAGTGCATGCATATATTATAGTGTAACTGTGCATAATATAGTGATTGTCCTCCACTAGACTGTAGTATGATTTCGTTTCGTTTTTTTTCCCATTTCGATTCCGGCTATTCCATTTCGATTCCGGCTATCCGTACAAGTATAGGTACAAGCACTATCACGTGCCATAACATCACGCCATATATCTCGCCATATCTGCTTGACCAACAAGGGAAGTTTGGTGAGGTGTACACCAGCTGCTAGCTATTTAAAGGAGATTCTGTGACTTGTTGAGGATTTTACGTTACGAGTTGTACAAAGATTGGAGTCCCTGGTGTGCTATTTCTGGATCATTTTAATAGCTAAATCAATTTCTTGGATTTTAATTTTACCTTGCATCAACTGGTAGAGAAGAAAAGAAACCATTATAATAAAGGATGGAGGTTGCAAGACAACGCATTGTAGAGAGGCCAGAGAGCAAGGATGCTACAACTATATGCGATGGGGCGGACGCCGCCAGACTTGCAGATGTCGTTGCATTCTTTCCTGTGAGGAGGAGCAGCGACGGCAAGAGTGACGGATTTGCGTTGGCAAAGCGAGAGAGATCTTCCAGTACATCAAGTATAGATTCCATGGATAGCACATTATCACAACTAATACCAGCCTGTGTGCCACGGTGGATGGTGGTGTCGTTTGACACCCTTCCTAGCTGGCTGAGGCATAACAAGTACCTCATCCATGGACATCGACCCCCAATGCCATCTTTCAGCAAGTGTTTTGGCACTATGTTCCGCCTGCATACTGAAACTTGGAACATTTGGACACATCTGGTTGGAGTTGTAATCTTCTGTGTGTTAGCATTGTGTGTCTATGTGTTCAGGATGAGCAAGATTGGTGAACTGCCTTGGGAAGAACAACTAATAACTAGTGTGTTCTTTTTGGGTGCTATTACTTGTCTGTGTTTATCATTTCTGTTTCACACATTCAGTAATCATTCCGAAAATGTGGCACGTTTGTTTTGTCGTCTTGACTACTGTGGCATCACAGCAAACATAACTTGTTCGTGTATTCCTTGCTACTACTTCTCTTTCTACTGTGCAACATTCTCCAGATATCTTCACATTGTAGTTCTCATTGTGCTGTGTGCATTCTGCCTGGTGTTCTGTCTCCTCAAAAGATTTGCTACTCAAGAGTTCCGTATTGTGCGTACAATTATGTTCATTTCATTCGGATTCTACAGTTTCATCCCAGGCCTGCAGATTGTAATTCAATATGGCTTTAGTTATGCTAATACAGCCTATGCATTGAGTGGCCTAATACAGATGGCATCTGTGTATGTGTCAGGTGCTGGCCTTTATGCAGCAAGGATCCCAGAACGATTCTTCCCTGGAAAGTTCGATATCTGGGCTAGTAGCCACCAGCTGTTTCACATCTGTGGCGTGATTGCGACCTGTATTCACTATGATGTTATCAATAATATGGTTAGCCACCGACTGTCTATTGGACCAGATAACTGTGTAGTGTAAATTTTGTACATACACACAATTGTATATGTTGTAATTGTAAATTTTGCATTCGATTTTCGCACATGAAGACGATTAAAAATATTAATGACAAAATGAATTTTTGTACAGTTACAAAACAATATAATTTATTATTGTTAGCTCAAATAGATTCAAGTCTGTTAACTATGTGAGATACAATTTAAATGCAAAGAGTCGATAAACAAGAAAACTCATCTCTGAGACGGTGAGATGATGTAAAGGTATAGATGTTTTACTGACGTGAATGGTGGCCAATGAGACAAATCTTGTGTCTTCAATACACTCTGGCCTACTTCAATCATCCTTTTCACCATGCCAATGTGTTCTTTTTCCAAGTACTGGGCATGCATGACCAAGTAGTGATGTCTTGAAACAGGCTATATGTCTCTGACTCTGAAGCAAACATACTGGTCATCGTAATTCAGTATTCTTCTTCCCAGAGACTACTTGAATAAACACACAAGTGCCGTGAGGTAGGGGTCCCATGTTGCCATACCTATGTGTAAATGATAAAAGAATAATCAATGATAGACTAATCCAGCACGATTTAGCTATTTTCATTATTATGCTGTTGTTTCACACTGACAAGTATGAAGGAAAATGTATAAAGGTTACTGTACCTCATGTAATTTTAAGAAAATTTTAAATGTTTGTTGTATTGTCCATACTGAAAACCTTTTATGTTCAGATGTTTGACTATGATCTGCACAAGTACAGCAGCTGCTCTTCTACATTGGAAATGTAAACCAGTCAGAACCACCCAGCATGTTGTTTTCATGCAGCAAAACCCAACTAGGTTTTATATTCCCTTTGCAGCTTCACACAATTTTGTGGTGTCTATATCCATAACTTAAAGGAAAGTGTCAATACATAAAGAAAGTTCGACATCTACAGGACACAATAGAAAAAACCTCCATAATAAGGACAAAATTTTGGTCCCAACAGGTCTGGTTAATACATTTTTACCTCTGAAAGAGGAAAACCTCTATATTACAGCAAAAAGTGGCCAAAAATTTTGGGTCCCAAAATGTCCGTAATAGAGAGGTTCCACTGTATGCCAATGATACCTTAATTTATCACAATATTTTGAATGAACAGGATGTAGTTGCTCTTCAGAATGATTTAAGTAATAGTTGTATCATGGGCCCCAAGTGAATTGCCTGATATGTACACCCAAGCTCGAGGGCTGTCAGGCCCGAGAACGTGGGTGTACATATCAGGCAAATCACGAGGGCATGTGATACAACTGATATGTACCATGCCAATGTAGGTTAAGAGCCTGATTAATCACCGAATACGAGACCGACCACTGAATTCATTATATAGACCAACTTGTGAAATTCGATTATGGGACAGCAGCAACTAACGTTGTGACTATGTTTGTTAACATGAACAGGCAAGTCCTAACAGTATCACAGAAAAGTTCAATTAAGCAATTTTACAAGTAGTTAAAGCCACTGCATCATTTTACAGACTGTTTACAACATTTACTAAACATCTACAGGAGTAAGCTTCACTGTAGAGTGTTTATCTTGTGTTACTCGAAAAGTGGGCATGTCCATATTCGGAAATGTGGCTAACCGCTTGTAAGTATGCTATAGCACTAGTTATCACCTTAAACCAATGTTTCTCAACTCGTAGGATGGCAACGTGTGCTGTAGGATGCAAAATCGGACGCATGGTTTTCATCATGTGACCAATAATAAATTCCCACAATCAATTTCAGCTTGAGTTTTTATAAGACATGTACCCTGAAATTTGCCTTTGAAGTTAGGTGGCTTCATGGTACATACTTAATAATAAAGTGGTCTATAGATTGACAAATGTCATTTATTACTTCGTATTTTCAATTTTTGCAAGCACTAGACATGATCAAATATCAAACTTTAGTACCATTCAACTCCTTCTGAAATGCTCTATCTGATTCTGCCCAAAGAAAATTTGTAATCACCATGGTTACGGTGTGATGCTGCTATTTAATTCGAATGCTTACTTCGTGATTGAATCTCCTTTTGCATAAGTTACTACTTACTACCATTTGTTGTAAATTTGCAGCCTTTAAACACTGGCATTGATTTAATTTTCATATCATTGGATGGAGGAGGCTTATGCGTGTGTAATGGCAACCAAACAAAATTGATATCGCCTTCAGAACAAAAGTTATGATAAATGATGTAACTTACCTCCATAGGCTGTTGTAACATTTTTTTCACATACTATTTTATAGGAAACTTAAATGTATGGTTAACTTACTTATGTTTTGATATGCCATAATTTGGACCATTGGGCTCACTTAAGTTGAGTTGAGAGTTGAGATCACTTATATTGTACCTTACTTATATTATGAACTCTTGATTGTACTGTTGAGCATTCATGAGATTGTCACCTGACAGGTAATTGATGACTCACATCCTATTAGGTTAAATTCATTTTAAGCAGACCACAACTTATAAAATATTTATAAGTTGTGGTCTGCAGTCAGACTTCATAACAACTACTCTAAAGTCTAAACTAGGGCCAAAATAAATACACAATGCTCATTAAGGAATTTGGTACTCGAGTACTCGTTAAGATCACATGACCCAGTTCACTTGATGCATTTGCCATCAACTAGGGAGTGACACAATGAAGGCTAGAGTTTGATATGCAATGAAACCATACCGAGGCGTTATTTGATATTTGTTTATTTATTATTACTGTACAAACTCATTGAGTATACACTCTACAGAAAAAGAAAGGTCAAATGTTCAATTTTACTTTTGAATATTTCAAGGCTGGTGGATGTCACTGTGTTAGTTGGCAAGCTGTTCTGTGGATAAAAATGAATGCTTATAAGAATTGACTTAAGTTTGCAATTGCCTGAATCATAATGGGTGACCCTTTGTTGGTGACCATACACTGCAGGTGCAGTCTAGTATGGGGTGAACATAAGTGGTATGAGGAGGAGAATTAGGACATTTACACAAGTTATGTTGTGGGAACCCTCTTACAGAATCTGCTTTAGCTGTTATCATGGTAACATGATCAGTGCAGTTTAGATGCTTGTCAATGATCACACCCACGGCAGATATTTTTGGGCATTTTTCAAATAGTAAGCAGATGATATGTAGTTGACCTCAATTGTAATCCTTAAACTTAGATTTGTATGGAGAAATCAAAGAAGTGGTCAATGATTTAGCCTCAGACAATCACATACAGAGTTTAATCAGTCCATTTCATGATCTAAGGACAAAAAGGATATGGTAATGCACAGTATTGCTAACATATCGCAAGTGTATCAACTGGTGGTATGGAAGTGACTACCCCTTGATGTTAATAGCGAGGTTAATAGCGATACAAAACGGCCGATTTCCTTCCAAGTATTATCTTTATCCGGGCTCCTCGCCGGGTTAAACGAAGAATGGTACGCATACAAGAGTATAAAACCATCAAGTACCGTACGGCATGAAATTTTCGTGGATTGGTAAAAGTGCTGAAGTGGATATTAAGACACCCGCGAAATCCACGAAAATTTCTTGCCCTACAGTAGAGTAAACACCTAAAAGATTTCCTACAACTGTGTACTGCTCACCGGCATCTTTTATGGGCACGAGACTGGTCAGGATTCGATTGACGAAGTTGCTACAGATCCAACCACAGTGAACCAGTATGACACAAATTTTAAGCGCATCGCTAGAAGTCCGACCAGTCACGTGATCTTTGTTCTTAGGGAATTTCTAACAAGGAGTATGTGAGGAAGAACAGAGGGGAGAACTCAACTAATAGGATATGAGGTATGGGAGTAATCTTGTCAGTAGATAGGTGTGCAGATCTGCACGTGTTTCACCTGGGTGAATTGTAATACTGTGAAAAGAAGTCTTCACAGACTGTACACAGTTTGGCTTACTTAGCTACAGTATCAGATATCCTTGTGGTGTGTAGAGGATGCATGGTTGTATCAATATCTATTGTGAGTAGTTCTTCAAATTGTTCTAAGCAGCAGTCTCTCTAGTGTTGTGTGAATAGACTGCTTTTTGCGAGGCTTTTTGTCACTCACTGAGTAGAGGGGTATGGTACAGTTCAAATCCCATGCACACTAGTCTTGACACTACCTGTCTAGGTATGTAGTGTTAGGTCAGGCAAACTTGATTACTTGTTTCTCATCCACCAAAATTTGGATTTCCATGTGGGAGGGAGGTCATTTTTCATTATTCGTTATTAAAGAAAACAAGTCTGTTACTATAAAGGTTAGTTAAGAACTAGTACTTACATTTTACCACTGTTTCTGAGGTGCAAGTGAGATTTACTGTGCTGTAAAATGATAGCCAGCCTTCTTAGCATCAAAATAAGCGTGCACATGATTGATAACAGCAATAGTGAAATTAGAAGCGGTGGGATAAAAAGGGATGCGGGTAGGGATGAGAAACAATCAAGTTTGCCTGGCCTTAGGTAAAGAAACAAGTTCTCAACTACCAGCCACCTGTGTAAGCCCACGTCCTGACCTGTGTTTAAGGTTTCTATCACTGAATGAGTAGTGAGAAGTTGTTTAGCAACAGACAAGTCATACATTGTTGTGCCATGCTAGTCTTGTAGATTAAGCACATGGTGTTATATTACCTATAAATACTGCATGCTTGCAACATCATGTATCAAGATGATTGTGGGATTACAACTATACCAGATCTCCTACTATTGATGGAGAATAGTGATCTTAATAGTCACCCCGAGGCTATCTGTAGTGGTAGTAATCAGACCTTGAAGTATTTATTATAACCTTTCAGTTGTGTAAATAATGAGGTCATGAAGTACATCATAGCTATATGTTAGGACCTACTTGACATGGTCACTATAATGAGGTGGTCATATTAATGAGGTCACTACTAGTAAGAGGCTAACAGCATTGAGGGCAAGCATGTTGTTTACATACTGATGGATGCATAAATACATATTTGCGGCACATATAGTTGTCATTAATGTGGGGCTCACAGGCTTGCCCAAGCATGAGGTGATCTTATTAATGAGGTCATGAAGTACACCCTAGGTATTCCTACTTGACATGGTCACTACAATGAGGTGGTCTCATTAATAAGATCATGAAGTACACCTGTTTGAGACCAACTAGAAGTGAACAGGTAGTCATGTAAAAGAGGTGGCTGCTTATTGAGGTTTTTATAAGCTAGACAATATTACACAATATTTCCTTTGACATTACCAATCCAATAGAAATCTTTGGTGGGGTTACTCAATAGTTAGTAACCTGTGATCTTACATTCATCAAACGAAAGTCAGCAACACCAAAACAATTTTACGGTCAGCTTACTTCCTGGACTGTTTATATTGATACATCATGCACTGTCATGGCATGGCAATGACACAGTTAAGGGTAACACTCGATGCTAGCTAGCACGCACTGTTTTCCACTTGTTTGCTTACTTTCTAGACAAGACAAACATAATTGGGTAGCTACTTGATACACTAATGTCACATGCAGTGTGGCGCTAACATGGGTCTCAATACTAGTAGCCACAATTTTCCAGTTTCTTTTGCTCTTTCTTCACTTGGTATGAGTGACTAGCATGTTCCACCCTTTTAAGGGGTATGATGCAGTAAAATAACTATGCAACAGACTGGTGTACTTTGAAGTTGCTATGAAAAATCTTTGTAGATACTGCTAAAGCTCTGTCTGAACAGTAACCCAGAAAAAAAGCTTTTAAAAGGCATGCTGTCACAGCCAGTGTGCTGCTGGATATAATTCTTGGTTGTTTTGTGCATACATCTACTTGTGTTCATTGAAATATAATAAAGTTATGTGCATCCTTTCTTTCAAGGCAAGAAATATCCAGTGTCAAGCTACAGTACAGTACCAGTTAAAGAGGATAAGGAATTCTGAAAGCAACAAAAAGTGTGCAGCTATCTAAAAATGTTGCACAAAACTAACTTAACATCAATGACAGCAGTGATGAGAAGTGAAGAGGGGCCAGATTTGAACCACCATGCTTGGGGCAGTATGATAAACAACCCCAATTGATGAGCTTCAAAAACAGCGAAAAGACAGGAAACAAAGTATGTGAAACCTCTCCACATAAATTTTCTATTCGAATAGTTGTTGTGAAGGCAACGACTGATTACTTTATCCACTACAAAGCAGTAAAGTAAAGCCTGAGAGCTATTTCTATCTCTTCTAAAAATGAATTTTTCAGTGTGAATATGCCACCTTGTTCACAATCTTCAAGCTTGAATCCTAGGCCCAGCTTAAATATTCAAATATTGTGTTTATGAATCAAATTGTGTCGTGCGACGAAATAGCCAAATTCAAAATAAATCCGTTTCAGCACTAGTTTGTAGTATCACTGTTTGATTCTTAACCAGGGATGGAATTTTTGATGTACAGCGATTTGTACAAAAGTTACTTTTACACACTGCAACATTACAGGGTTTTAGTATGGTGTACTGTTAATATAATGATAGGACTGGATACCAGATTTTAGTGTGCTTTGAAAATAATGACACCAAGATGAAGATCCAGTACAACAACTACACATAAATAATACATCATTTGTCAGTCTTCTTCAGCAATTCAACTCTCACGACACATAGTTGTGGCAGACAAGAGGTTATTCTAGCTTTGGACCATGATGTTGCCTGTATATTAGTTACATGTACAAGTTGTAATGCAATTTACATGCTTACTATTTTATGTTGTTTTGTGTAGTACTTGTCCAGAATGAATGTCTACATAGCCCTGGAACAGTCAGGATAACCAAATAAACGTGAATCTTGATAGTGCTAAGAAACAACTAAAAGATAACAAAAATGCTAAACATACAGCTAGGCTTGATTTCAGTGACAAATATTAGATGTATGCATGTTTTCCAGTTTGTTGTACAGATTCAAACAATAAATAAAAGCACTGTTTGGAGTTGTAGTGTTTGGAGGGTTGTGTGTCCTACCAGTAGAAGGTTAGGCATAGTTAAAAGCAACTCCATGGTTTCATAGTAGCTTGACAGATAAATTATCCGTCCTTAACAGCCACCTAATGGATGTGTGTGTATTGTATGAACCTTATTACTACTTCAAGTATTTACATAGCCTATGATGTCTACTTTCTTGGTGGCCACGTCAACTTAATCAATTGTTTGTGGGCAATATCTCAAATACAACATCGGTAGGTCAGCAAATAAATTAAAATATTGATATAGCAATCGGTTTAAAAGCAGTTACAAAACTACAAAATACAAGCGATTATGGTCTTGATGAAATGGCACTAGCTTGTATGCAGCCTAGTGTGTTATGAGAAGATATTTGTTAAGCAGTAAAATGCATAGGAAAAAGAATACAATACTATTGCAAAGTAGTTCAATTCTATATGTATTTTAAAATTTTAAATTTACAAAATGGTGGGTTGGTGGAACCCATGAAACAACTAATTAAGTTGACACGGTCTTACCACTGCTACATTTCCACATACTCATACATTAGTAAATTACTCATAGTACATGTCATGTGACATATTATGCATGTTCAAGCACAGTATGTGCATCACACTGCAATATATAACTGTCTCAGCAGAACCCATCTAGTTGCAAAACTTCCCATTTTCAAGCATGCGGTATTTGTGCTTGTTCCATTGTAATAAGACTACTATGGCACAACAACAATGTATGATCTGTCTGTTGCTATACTCATTTAGTGATAGAAAACTTAATTTGTAAACACGTGGGCTTACACACAAGTGGTTGGTAGTTGAGAACTCATTTCTTCACCTAACAATACATACCTAGACAGGTAGTAACAAGACTAGCAGGCCTGCCAACCTAGGAAATAGAAAAACCTTAAGACTCTGTCTTGATGCCCAGAATAGATTGTTGTATCTGCACAGTGTAGGTAACATAGCCTCAAGCTATGCCTGGAACTGTGACAAGGCCAGCAACACACAAACACATGCCCATCTTCATATTATGGGCATCAATATAGCATTAAAAACAAGTGCATCATTAGGATTTCTAGACCTACAGCAAGTGTGCGCAGGAGTCTTCTCACTTCTCCAGCTAAATAGCTATATTCAAACTATAAGCCATCACTCCAATCAACTAATAACTTGAAAGCGCAAGGCACTTATAATATCACGTGATGATAAGGATTGAGAAGTATCAATTTCTACCTAGAGAATGATGAATGAAATTCACACCAAACACATGCTACATGCCTAAAACATACTGTATTGCCGGGTGAGCAGGTGCTCATGGTGTCGTTTTAGCTATTCAAGCACTTTCACCTTCAATGAAGTAGGCTCGTCTCTTGAGTTCTGACCTTGTAAGCACAAGTCCAGTCACTGCATGTCCATTTCACTAGTATTAAG
The DNA here is from genome assembly GCF_963678975.1 of Dysidea avara. NCBI lineage: Eukaryota > Metazoa > Porifera > Demospongiae > Dictyoceratida > Dysideidae > Dysidea > Dysidea avara. Next base: position 7,648,748 of record NC_089286.1, read on the forward strand.
TACAAGGTTCAAGGCCAATATTTCATGACTTTGCCGCCTCAATCCCCACTGTTTTCCTGCTTATAATCACGTGATTATTATTATTTATAGCCTAACATTTATAGTTGTACCACAATCGAATTACCCAGGGGCACACCTGGGGATATCCCCTAGAAAGAAATAACACAGCAACTTTGTGTAAGTTAGATGTCTGTTCATAGTCTCGCATGCCAGACAGTTTGTGTGGTTATTTGCCACCCCCACACAAACTATCTGGCATGCGAGACTAGTCTGTTCGAGAGTATTGTGTATAACACTAGCTATCTTCCTTGGTTCGTTGCATTGCTGCAAACTTTAGTTTTAGACACTAGATAACTAACATGATGATCCGTGAGAATTAAAAGGCTTAACTAAAAATTGTGAGTTTAGAACTACTGCTTGTGAGACCTTGAGCTTGATAGTGAAATCATGAGACCCACGGTAAATCCGTGAGGGTTGGCAGGACTGGACTAGTGTGCATGGGATTTAAACTGTACCATACCCCTAGTTGTATACTCAGTGATTGACAAAAAAGCAGTCTATCCACACAACACTGGAGAGACTGCTGCTTAGAACAATTTGAAGAACTCCTTACAATAGATATTGATACAACCATGCATCCTCTACACACCAAAAGGATCTCTGATACTGTAGCCAAGCCAAGGTAAGTAAGCAAACTGTGTATCTGTGAAGACTTCTGTTCACAGTATTACAATGCATCCAGGAACAGACAAGTGAAACACGTACAGACTTGCTCACCTATTGGACTCAGACGACGTCATCCCAGGATAGCGTTTGGAAGGCCACTGTATTGAAAACACGTAACAAAAGCACTTTTCTACTTGCAAGAAACCTTAAACCAGACTTCGTTAGCAACTGTAATATTGTGCGCGAAAAAGACCGTAACGAGGATAGGAAAATAATTTAACTGGCGTTTCCAATCCAGCAGGAACGCATACATTATCTTAGTCTCGTGCCCAGCCGGGCTCGCGCATTACGATGTTTGCGCATTAGCGCGAGCCCGGTTGGGCACGAGACTAACAACCTGCAGTTAAATTCGTATTAAACTATCACGTGACAAAACATCACGCCATTTCTGCGTGCAGGCGTTACCAACAAGGGGAGGTTTGGTGAGGTGTACATTAACACCAACTGCTAGCTATTTAAAGGAAAGCTTGCAATATTTTGTGACCTTTTGAGGATTTTTACGTTACGAGTTGTACAAAGTTTGGAGTCCCTGGTGCGCTACTTCTGGATCAAGAGTTAAGGCGATTTGACCTCGATTTTGGCATATTACTGAACTTGTATCAACTGGTAGAAAAGAAAAGAGACCGTTATAACAAGATTTACTCTTGGTTATAATAAAGAATCGTGCATTAACCAAGGTAACCTTTCGTGCTATTTGTTTGTATCTAATTTATCGAAGGAATACCTTTCGTATTCTAGGATGGAGGTTGCAAGACAACGCATTGTAGAGAGCAGGGACGCTGCAAGCGATGGTGACACTGCGTCCCTTCCTGTGAGGAGCTCGAGCAGCGACGGATTTGTGTTGGCAAAGCGAGAGAGATCTTCTAGTACATCAAGTATAGATTCCATGGACAGCACATTATCACAACTAATACCAGCCTGTGTGTGGAAGGTGGTGTCATTTGACAGCCTTCCTAGCTGGCTGAAAGATAACGAGTACCTCATCCATGGCCATCGACCCCCGATGCCATCTTTCAGCAAGTGTTTTGGCACTATGTTCCGCCTGCATACTGAGACTTGGAACATTTGGACACATCTGGTTGGAGTTGTAATGTTCTGTGTGTTAGCGTTGTGTGTCTATGTGTTCAGGATGAGCAAGATTGGTGAACTGCCTTGGGGGGAACAGCTAATAACTGGCGTGTTCTTTTTGGGTGCCATTGCTTGTCTGTGTTTCTCATTCCTGTTTCACACATTCAGTAATCATTCCGAAGATGTGGCACGTTTATTTTGTCGTCTTGACTACTCCGGCATCACAGCACTCATCACTTGTTCATGTATTCCTTGCTACTACTTCTCTTTCTACTGTGCAACATTCTCCAGATACCTTCACATTGTAGTTCTCATTGTGCTGTGTGCGTTCTGCCTGGTGTTCTCTCTCATCAAAAGATTTGCTACTCCAGAGTTCCGCGTTGTGCGTACCATCATGTTCATTTCATTTGGATTCTACAGTTTCATCCCAGGCCTGCAGATTGTAATTCAGCATGGCTTTAGTTATGCTGATACAGCCTATGCGTTGAGTGGCCTATTACAGATGGCGTCTGTGTATGTGTCAGGTGCTAGCCTGTATGCAGCAAGGATCCCAGAACGATTCTTCCCTGGCAAGTTCGATATCTGGGCTAGCAGCCACCAGTTATTTCATATATGTGTCCTGATCGCGGCCTGTATTCACTATGATGTTATCAATGATATGGTTAGCCACCGACTGTCTATTGGACTGGACAATTGTGTAGTGTAAGTTTTGCACACGCAAACAATTGTAATTTGTAATATATCAATGACAAAATGGATTTTTGTACAGTTACAAAATCAATATAATTTATTTTAATTATTAGCTCATAGATTCAAGTCTGTTAACTAACCAGTCATGAGTTACAAATGCAAAAGAGTTTGGTCGATAAACAATGTGTTTATTAAGAAAACTCATCTCTGAGACAGGTGAGATGATGTGAAGATGTAGGTGCTTTACTGACGTGAATGGTGGCCAATGAAATCCCATCCGACAATCCTCCAAATCTCCCCCTTGTGTCTTCAAAACACTCTGGCCTACTTCTATCATCCTTCTCACCATGCCAATGTGTTCCTTTGCCAAGTACTTAGCTTCTGGATGGTGAGCAATGGGCACGACCAAGTAGTGGTTTTGTGAAACAGGCCGTATGTCTCTGAAGCAAACATACTGGTCATCATTGTACAGTAATTCAGTATCTTTCTTCCCAGAAACTATTTGACAAAACACACAAGTGTCGTGCGGTAGGGGTCCCACATCTGATGTTGCCATACCTACACATAAATAATAATCAACATAAATAGTAATCAATAATAGATTAATCAGATACAATTCTACTGTCAGTATTATGCCATTGTTCACACAAGTATGAAGGGAAATGTACAAAAAAAAGTTACTGTATACAAGTATATAGAAATTAGTGTAATAAAACAATGAGTAGCGATCCAAGCGAGACATGATAATATCAACTGTACCATTTAGGTGGACACAAGATTACAACATATATAGCAACATTGGCACATGCCAAAGATATTACCACACATTGTAATACCTTCACATCTCTAGTTTTATTATTGCTGGACAGACAGAAAAACTGATATGTCCAGGAGACCAGCCCGGAGTAAGTTACAAAAATCAATAGTCACAGCAATAAATCACATAATTTAACTAAAATACTGTTAAACAGTGGGAGATTCAATTGTTTCAACGGGTAAGTTATTCCAATAATTTATTGCTCTGGGAAAAAAGCTGAATTAGTTCTTACTGAAGGAGTGATGAAATGAAGTGGATGTTGGTGGCATGTAGGATAGGAGGCGGGGAGAAATATGGAGGAATCTTCAAGGCCGAGTGATCATTAATAGAATTATAGAACATTTTTAGTCTTGAAATCATGCGTCGATGTGACAAGGTGGGCCACTGAAGGTCTTCAAGCATAGATGTAACACTACTATATATTCCTATCGTAGTTGGATGTTACCCATCGAGCACCTCATCTTTGTACCATTTCTATAGAATGAATAGAGTTCTGAACATGTGCATCTAATAAAGATTAGCATTCTTTTTCTTGTGCCTTTTAAAACAATATTTTCTATGTGAGGAGTGAAGCACATATTTGAATCAAAAGTGACAACCAGGTAAGGATGCTGAGAAACATAGGCTAAAGGGAGATTTCCATTGGTGTAAACAAAGGAGGATGGTGATAATAGTCTACCACATGTAAGTATCGCACACTTACTGACATTCAAACCCATCTTCCACACTTCTGTGATTAAGATCTGATTGAAGCTGTAAATGGTCTTGTTCACAATTGTTCGGTAAAGAATGCAGTCATCAGCAAACAATCGTATCTTAGAAGAAGCCCCTGTAGTGATGTCATTTATGTATGCTAAAAACATCACAGGTCCAAGTACTGTGCCTTGGGGGACACCAGATAGAACAAAGTTGGATTCATGACCATTGATAACTACACGTTGGGTTTGCTGTGTCAACCAAACATTTATTCACTCAAATGCTTTCCCTTGAATTCCGGAAGTTTGTAAGCAGTCTTTGGTGTGAGATAGAATCAAAAGCCTTTTTGGTTTCACTACCTTTTATCACATTCAGCAAAGAAATGTGTGACTGTTCTATTAGAGTATGCCATTGTATTCGGGTGACTGCTATGTTGACCCCTCACTACTGATCTCTAAGTGAGCCATCAGGCATGGTTCTAGGGGGTTTCCAGAAACCAGTCACCTTTTAAAATAAAAAGATATTTATTATCACAAAATCACTCAAAAATTGCTTCTTCAGCACCTTAAAGTTAATCTAATCCAAAACAGCCAAGCTGTAAAAAAAAGAGTGCGGCCCCGAGAAAGGCTATGGTGAAAAAAGATGTGAAATCCAAGGTGGCGGCCAAGAAATGGCTGTGATGGTAGGTTAATGGTAAAAATTTTAATAACGACAATTCAGGTGAATTTTGTGCCAAGACCAAGCGGCACCAAATTCACCTGAATTGTTGTTATTAAAATTTTTACCATTAACCTACCATCACAGCCATTTCTTGGCCGCCACCTTGGATTTCACATCTTTTTTCACCATAGCCTTTCTCAGGGCCGCACTCTTTTTTTACAGCTTGGCTGTTTTGGATTAGATTTCACTTCTTTTTGTATTTGTATATCCCAAAGCCGGCCATAAAACCGGCCTATGGCCGGCTTTAGGGCTTTTTAACCTGTCATTTTTTCTTTACTACAGGAAGAAGAAAAGATGAAGCAGGGTGATTTCTTTGTAGCTAACCTCTCTGCAAGGTGATCCTTCTGGCTGATCTCTCTACCGGATGACTTGTTTGTAGCTGAACTCTCTACAGGGTGATTTGTCTGTAGCTGAATTCTCTACAGGGCAATTTGTTTGCTGCTGAACTCTCTACATGGTAGTTTCTTTGTAGCTGAACTCTCTACAATGTAACTTCTTCTAGCTGAACTCTCTACAGGGTGACTTGTTTCTAGCTGAACTCTCTACAGGGTGATTTGTTTGTAGCTGAACTCTCTACAAGGTAACTTCTTCTAGCTGAACTTTCTACAGGGTGATTTGTTTGTAGCTGAATTGTCTACAGGGCAATTTGTTTGCAGTTGAACTCTGTACATGGTAGTTTCTTTGTAGCTGAACTCTCTATAATGTAACTTCTTCTAGCTGAACTCTCTACAGGGTGACTTGTTTCTAGCTGATCTCTCTACAATGTAACTTCTTCTAGCTGAACTCTCTACAGGGTGACTTGTTTGTAGCTGAACCCTCAACAGGGTGATTTGTTTGTAGCTGAACCCTCAACAGGGTGATTTGTTTGTAGCTGAACTCTCTACAAGGTAACTTCTTCTAGCTGATCTTTCTGCAAGGTGATTTGTCTGTAGCTGAATTCTCTACAGGGCAATTTGTTTGCTGCTAAACTCTCTACATGGTAGTTTCTTTGTAGCTGAACTCTCTACAATGTAACTTCTTCAGCTGAACTCTCTACCGGTGACTTGTTTCTAGCTGATCTCTCTACAGGGTGACTTGTTTCTAGCTGAACTCTCTACAGGGTGATTTGTTTGTAGCTGAACTCTCTACAAGGTAACTTCTTCTAGCTGATCTTTCTACAGGGTGACTTGTTTATCTCTACAGGGAAATTTGTTTGCAGCTGAACTCTCTACATGGTAGTTTCTTTGTAGCTGAACTCTCTACAATGTAACTTCTTCTAGCTGATCTCTCTACAGGATGACTTGTTTGTAGCTGAACTCTCTACAGGGTGATTTGTTTGTAGCTGAACTCTCTACAAGGTAACTTCTTCTAGCTGATCTTTCTACAGGGTGATTTGTTTGTAGCTGAATTCTCTACAGGGAAATTTGTTTGCAGTTGAACTCTGTACATGGTAGTTTCTTTGTAGCTGAACTCTCTACAATGTGACTTCTTCTAGCTGAACTCTCTACAGGGTGACTAGTTTCTAGCTGATCTCTCTACAGGGTGACTTGTTTCTAGCTGAACTCTCTACAGGGTGATTTGTTTGTAGCTGAACTCTCTACAAGGTAACTTCTTCTAGCTGATCTTTCTACAGGGTGACTTGTTTGTCTCTACAGGGAAATTTGTTTGCAGCTGAACTCTCTACATGGTAGTTTCTTTGTAGCTGAACTCTCTACAATGTAACTTCTTCTAGCTGATCTCTCTACAGGGTGACTTGTTTCTAGCTGAACTCTCTACAGGGTGATTTGTTTGTAGCTGAACTCTCTACAAGGTAACTTCTTCTAGCTGATCTTTCTACAGGGTGATTTGTTTGTAGCTGAATTCTCTACAGGGAAATTTGTTTGCAGTTGAACTCTGTACATGGTAGTTTCTTTGTAGCTGAACTCTCTACAATGTAACTTCTTCTAGCTGAACTCTCTACAGGGCAACTTGTTTCTAGCTGATCTCTCTACAATGTAACTTCTTCTAGCTGAACTCTCTAGAGGGTGACTTGTTTGTAGCTGAACCCTCTACAGGGTGATTTGTTTGCAGCTGAACTCTCTACATGGTAGTTTCTTTGTAACCGAACTCTCTACAATGTTAGCTGAACTCTCTACAGGATGACTTGTTTGTAGCTGAACTCTCTACAGGGTGTTTTGTTTGTAGCTGAACTCTCTACAAGGTAACTTCTTCTAGCTGATCTTTCTACAGGGTGATTTGTTTGTAGCTGAATTCTCTACAGGGCAATTTGTTTGCAGTTGAACTCTGTACATGGTAGTTTCTTTGTAGCTGAACTCTCTACAATGTAACTTCTTCTAGCTGAACTCTCTACAGGGCGACTTGTTTCTAGCTGATCTCTCTACAATGTAACTTCTTCTAGCTGAACTCTCTAGAGGGTGACTTGTTTGTAGCCGAACCCTCTACAGGGTGATTTGTTTGCAGCTGAACTCTCTACATGGTAGTTTCTTTGTAACCGAACTCTCTACAATGTAACTTCTTCTAGCTGAACTCTCTACAGGATGACTTGTTTCTAGCTGATCTCTGTACAGGGTGACTTGTTCCTAGCTGAACTATCTACAGTGTGATCTGTTCATAGCGGAACTTTCTACTGGGTGATTTGTTTGCAGCTAAACTCTTTGCATGATTGTTTCTTTGTAACTGAACTCTCTACAAGGTAACTTCTTCTAGCTGATCTCTCTACAGGGCAATTTGTTTGTAGCTGAATTCTCTACAGGGTGATTTATTTGAGCTGAACTCTCTACATGATGGTTTCTTTGTAGCTGAACTCTCTATTAGGTACCTTCTTCTAGCTGATCTGACTACAGGGTGACTTGTTTGTAGCTGAATTCCCTACAGAATAACTTGCAATGTAATATAACTGAGTAAATTATACATGCAACTGAATGCTTTATTAGGGTGACTGTTCTATTAGAGTATCTCGATCTCGCATTTGCTGCACGTAGTTGCCTTTCGAATCATAGCTCAGTGATTTGTACTGCGATTCTTTTGTACTACTGCAAGAACTTTCTATGATGATTATTCCAGCTACATACTGATTTTCAGCTCGTTGCTCTATGCGGTTTGCCTGGTAGACACGAAAACTAATAGTTTTTTTATTCATAAAAATCGATCGTGTAATTTTGACACAGGTTGGGTTTTGTGTCATATCTCCATGGTCTTTATCCCGATTCCTTTCAAACCACAAAAAGCACTCCTACGATGGTTGCTCCATCTACATATCAATTTTCAACTGATTCTTCCAAGGCGTTTACCCTGTAGGCGTGACAGACCTTCAACCTTATTTTACGCAAATAATCGGTCATAACTCCGTGAATGTTCATCGGATTCCTACCAAAGTTGGTACGGAGATCCGCCTTAATGAGCCCTTTAAGTGTGCCAAATTTCAGCCCAATCCGAGTACGCATTCGTGTTTTATGGCGAATTTTGCGAAGTGTGCGAAATGAAGATGAAGAAAAAAACGAAGAAATTAAAACGAATTTTTGTTCGCTCGTATCTCGGAAATGGCTGGAGCGATTTTCTTCAAATTTGGTATGTAGACTCCCCTAACTGGGCGGCACGTCTCTAGCAAATTTGGTTCCAATCGGATAAGGAATCACAGAGCTACATAGGTGTGAAAATTGCGTTTTCTTTCTTCCTGTTAATATACTCACGGTGTGGCGCGCCGGCTTCTTGGGCCGCACGACACACTATCGTGTGTCTTGATAAGAACTATCGTGGCAGTTATTGTTAATACCTTACAACTATAGAAAATATATTATTACACCTAGACCTGCAGCTGCTCTTCTGCTTTGGAAATGGAAACCAGTCAGCATCTTCTAGATTCACCCCATGCTTTGTTTTATGCAACCACTAGTCCACTACATTATTTACTCCCAAACCTTCAAGTAATTTTGTGGTGTCTACATATATGAATCACTATAATATCAATACATAAAATAACACCTTGGTATGGTTTCCTTGCATGGAGATGACAACAACAAAAGGTAATGAAGATGAAAGGTAAAGAAAAGAGTGGGTATTCTTTGGGACCCCAAAAGGTACATACAATATGTGAGTAAAATGGAGGTTGTTCGATATGTTGTTTAGCCTCTAGACTTTTGATGGTGAAGTAGGCAGGCCCGAAATCAGGTTTGACAATTAATAAGTGATATTGGTGGTTTTTTTTATTATACAGGATTTGACATTTTAATACTCTTCTGTGAAGGAGCTTTTCATAGTATACCTAATTTTTGATGGGGCACCATTTTCTTTGGGGGCCCCTACTATACTACATGATATAATCCATCCTATCAATAATGCAATACATTTGTATCTTACACATGACAGACATGGACTCTTGCCTTTCCTTACTTTGGACAAAGAATCTGGAAATATTTGGGCAGAAAATTTTCACAAATGATATGTAATCAAAAACTTCCTGTAATTTTTGGGTATGGACTTCATTGCTTCATACGTAATGACAAAATTTGACATTAATTAAGTTTGGCGAATCAGCATGAAATACACATGTGGCTGTGACTGCTGTATTAGAGTATCTTGATCTTGCCACTCTACTATGCAGTAGATCAAGTTAATGGGCGTGGCACAACACCTTGTTTTTCTATGGGGCTAGATCGCTTTTGTGGCACATTCTGATCGTTGAAGGGGGCGTGGCAATTGTCTTAAAAGCGCAGCTTAGCTGCCACAGTCCGTTAAGTGCCTCAAATAGTTTCGTGGCATCTAAATACGCTCCTTCGAGCAAAGTGTCAATAGGGAAAATTAATGTCTTGGTATGGTTTCCATGAAGAAGAAGACAATCATTTAATTAATTGAAGATAAAAGGAATGATAAAGTGTAGAAGGCAGACATTCGTCGGAACTACAAAAGGCACATCCCATCAGTGAGGCATAAAATGGTGGCCATGTGCTGCTTTGTTTGGCCTCTAGCCTTGTGACTGGGAAGGCAGGCGGGAAGGCAGGCATACAGTCATTTAGAGTTATTGCGATTTTTCAATATCCGGATGCCTGTGTTTTCTCTTTTTAATGCTGTAATTGATGCTCAATGGAGTAAGACTATTCCATAAAGGCACAAACACTTGCCTTCCATATAAAAATAAGTGCCACACATTTAAATAAACAAGCCTGATATCTAAACGTAGATTACAAGATACCATATTTAAACTTGAAAAGCGGAGATATGCCCACCTAAAATGAAAGAATTGTGATTTGATGCATCAAACTTATACTGTAGTGATGGATGTTTGCATTGGCGTTTGCCTGTATACAGATCTATCCAAGTGACGATTGTAAATACTCAAGACGACTAGCTACTTGAACTCAGTAATGCTGAATAACCACTGCCTGAATTTATCCGAGGATACAACATAAGAGAAGTCATGGGAGCACTCGGTAAATCCTCAGTTAGGTCCTCAGTTAGGTATAAGTGAATTTCAGCATCCCCAGATGTGTTTGTGTAGTCCACATGATGCTGACATCTCACAATTGGGAGCTTTTGTAGAAATGACTAATAAGTTATTAATCTATATGCTTACACATAGTCAACAGCAATGCCATGCACTTGATGAATGCATGTATGAACCCCTACAAGTTGTTCACTGGCAAGGTAAGGGGCTTGCCCATATCACATTGCCTGCACATGCAATCCATGTGTAATACTTTGATCAGGGGAGTACAAAGCTTTAACTAATTGCACTAACACTAATAATAAAATGCTGCTAAAGGAAGACTGTAAAATGACTAGTTCAAAGGATGTCTACTTGATAAAGTAACCAATCAAAATTGCTCCATCATTGTTTACATGTAGTAATTCACTCTCCACCTGGCATGACCATAAGTAAAGGAACTGAGGTGAGAAAATATTCCCTCCTAACCTCAGCAGAAACCACTTTGGAACAATGGGAAGACTCAGCTTTTGTTAGAGGCACAATTCAATCAGCTCCTTCAGTAATACTCATAACCAGATTCAGCTGGCAACATTAATGTGGGTCCTTCCTTACGACCAACACATTACGTAACATTGTTAAATTGTATGGCTTCAGTCTCGCTGTCACTGGGAAGGGAGAGGGAAAGTGGTCTGACCACATGAGACTAAGTTTGCTAGTAGTAAAATAATTTATTGTGTAAAAATGGCAACAGAATCACTACAACTGGTCATCTTACGAACACATAGGGTACAGTTCTGGCCAAGCATTTTGGAGTTTCAATCAATCAGTCAGATAAATAAATAAATAAATAGTTAACTGTACGTAATTGTATCTTTAGGGAACCATATTTGGGATACAGCATACTCCAAAATACCTTTATCATTATCAGTATATAAAACGTTACAAACACTTGAAAACGTACCCCAATTTGTCCTCGTAAGTCACGTATATCCTGCGGTGGCTTTTAAACACAGTCAAAACCAAGCTCCACGGACACCTTCACTATCCAGTAGGCTATTATAGTCACACTGATTCTCGCACTGATTAGGAGAGCGAAATGAAATCGCATCCAACCCCACTCCTGCAAGCTTGCAGCTTTTTATGTTTTGCCACACGTGATCCCCCAGCGACGCGGACGGCAACGTTGTGTTTCAGTGGGAGGTGCCAGATAATCTCACACTAGTTGCGAGGAGCTAGAAGGAAGGAGCGTTGACTGAACGTACGTTAGTTCTTCAGTAAAAAGTCATATTTTAAGCCACAAATACGTTGATTACATGTGACACCTGTTTTTCAGTAATGAATCTATTTATCGCCCACAACAGTTTTATTTATGTGGCCTCCGTTAGTGTAGGAATGTCTCTAGTACTAGCCTATGCAACTGACTTGTGCAATCAGCATTTTGTATTGGAAAATATTGTTACAAGGCCAGGATGTACAGTGGAACCTGGACACCTTGGGACCAACCGAATATGTCCAGTTGTCCAGTACATGCCAACTTGTGCTGGGGGTGGTGGCAAGGGCAGACCATCTAGCCTGGGGGAAAAGTGTCCTGATTGTCAAAGTGACCTGATTTTCTTACATTCTTTGGGACCATTATTGAGTGTCTAGATTGCACAGGTGTCCTCATTTTTTCAAATGTCTTTCCTATTGAATGGCTTTGTGTTAAAAATAAAATGAACTGTGTGTACTGGCTATATTGGGCTTCAAAATCAAACAATGTGTGGTGATGCAATTGATGTTGACATTGCATGGGAACAGAAGCGTGTTTTCTGACAACTGAAACTTGTTCTTTGATGCAGCCAGAAGTCTTCAAGGCATGCCGACAAGATGTTGGCTGAGACAAGAATGAAGTTGAAGAATGCTGAGAGCTCCATTGCCTTCCTGCAGGCCCAGCATGCTGAAATCCTACAAGGACTACATGCTGAAATACAGACACTTCAAGAAAAGTGTGCACGTGAGTAGTAAACATTGTAACCCCATGACAGAGATCAGTTACACAAGAGGTTATGTGCTGCAAAAATCTTTCATATAAAAACTACACTCAGTCCATCAACACCAAGGTTATCCTCATTTAGTGGTACTTTGTCCTTATTACAAAAGAGATGTCCTCTATTTGGAGAAGATGTTTCGATCATTTAAAACATTTCCAGGGTAGTATTTTTCTGTAGTTTGAGCTTATTTATCATTTGACATTTGTGCTAGCAATAATCATTGCAAATGAACAGCTTTCAGTTATCAAAACAGCAACTGGTGTTGTTGCTGCATTCCTTGACATGTTCAGATGGTTCAATCCATGACTGATCATGAATCATACAGTTTTTTATATCACAGATATTAAGGGTAAATTATACCACAAGAAGAAAACAGTACAATGTATTATAAACCAAAAACAACTCTTGTGTTCTCTATTTCTCACATGTTTTAATGATTCTTGACAGCTCTTTATCACTTTAATCTTTGCTTTGATCTCTGCAGATCTAACGTTTGAGTTGGCAATGAAGAAAAGACCACCCACAGCTGAGCCACATCAAAGTATGTAACTACTGAGTAGTTTGCTGTATAATAAGCTCTTCTTCCTATAGAATCTAATGAAGATTTGCAAAGACTGAAAGAACAGTTAAATTCTGCCAATGCCGAGATAATGCAGTTACGGTCATCTGTATCCATCAAGGAAGAATCAGCCAGCCTGTTACAACATCAACTCAAAGAGATGGAACAGAAATACCAAAATCAACTGTCCTCCAAAGACTCACTTATTCAAAAACTTCAGTCTGAGCTTGATTCCCAGTCCAGTTCAATAGCCTACCTAACCATGAAGCTACACCAGTCAAAGCAGAAGTACAGGAAGGCCATGGAACAGTTAAAGACTTTATACAACTCTGGATACATGGTACATACTAGTGACTCGTTTCTTGAAGATGACATTAAGAAGTTAGAGAGAAATGCAACTAAATCTCAAACCCCACCTCTCAGCCAAACTTCTCCCTTCAGTATCACAGGTACCCCACGAGGTAGCAATTCTGAACCTCATGCTCGATCTAAGATGGATGGCAGAGAGTTGCCACAGGTGCTCCCTATCACTCCACGCCCACCCAGTACCCCACGCAATGCCAGCACTCCATCCAGCAGTAAGGTGCGACGGTCTTTGTTAAGACGTTCAAATTCACATACAATGTCCTCACCAAATGAAACCACTACCACTACAGTGCTTAGCTCTAGTGGGGAGCTATCCAGTTCAGTTGATAGTGCCAGCAGTGGTCCTATACCAGCTAATTGTAATCTATTAGATGTCTCAGATATCCTTGAACCTAGCTCACTAGCTATGGACAAACTCAAGCTGGGTCCACCCCACCCAGTACTTCCTCCAATACAAGATAGTCTCCAGGAAGAATCCAAAGAAGATGATCCCTTACACAAGTTGGTCAAGTCACAACTGCCACCAGAAACATTTGTTGGTATAAGGAAAATCAAGAAACTCTCCAGCGCACGTCAACTAGCCACCAATGAAGTCCCCACAACTGAATCAAACATACTAGTGAAGGACGACACTAGTTGGAAGACACAGACTCAACAGTAACCAGGCTTACACACTTAGGACAGTTACATAGGCAGATTTTGATGATTTTAAGTATTATTTTTAATTCTAAAAAATACATTATTGTCATTTGACTTTCCTAGCTAATGTTGGTGAGGTGTTGGGGTGATTGGTATTGTTGAAGCCAAGGGCACTTGAAGGTGGGGCTGGCGTGAATGCTGGTGATTGGTCACTTGTCTTCAGCCAATTGGGATCAGCAGAGTGACAGAACAGCTCGTTGATATCAAACAAGTTCATTGTCGTCAGTTTCTGTGTCAATCATTGTCAAGGAAATCATCAAATCAGACCAAATTTTTGTAACCAGGCCTAGGTTTTTGGCTACTCCTAAACAAATATTTACAGACGTATGCATGCATTGTCCTAAGGATACATCTTTGTGCTTGAGAACTGGTAGTTTAAACATTGCTGGTGCCTGAGTAACCCGTGGCTCTGATGTACCTACACACACACAGTTTCATTGAAACACTTAACTTCCTGTTTATGTTTACCTGTTGGGTGGAAGTAACAGTGAGCCCTTGGGCTGTATACATGCCCCAGTTTGGTTGGCATAAGGATAGCAGGTAAGGATACATCTACAAGGGGAACAGTATAGAACAATTGCCTGGTATATAGTGTATTACCTTCCATAATGTTGTTGAAGTTAGTACGCACCGACTGGGCCAGCTTGTGCTGGGATGCCATCTGCCTCTCACAAGCATTACTGACCTACAACATGTACATATAGTCATTATGCAACTTGTGCGCACAGAGACACTTCTATAAGAAAGCAGCTTAGGACATTAGTTTAATGATCTTCAAAAAAATCTCTGTATCCTGATAACTGAAATATGATTTTAGGGCACTTCTTCATAAAAGACAAAGATGAAAAAGAGAATGTTGTTCTTACTTCTCTTCTAATCCTTCTGGCCAGTGCCTCATGCCTCTGATAGCTCTCTTGGGCAAACAGTTCCATCCGATCAAAAAACTGTGTGGAGCAGAAGTACATGTAAATTATACATACAAAACTTGTATTAAGTTCATGCCTAATGCATGTCATGTACATACATACATACATGCATACATAAGGGTAGTGTGTAGCTTAGTACATACATGTTTTGTGCGTACATGCATATGGGTGTGGGGTACTGACATATGCATAATTATACTGTTTCTTTGAGCAAGATACTTTGTCCACAATTCAACAGTCTATGCAGTTGTCGATAGAGACCTGGTACAGAAGAACTGTCTGTATACAGGGGAGCCTCCTGCAGGATACTAATCTCTTTCTAAAGGATACTGTATAGAGGGAAACTTCGGCAGGGGAGACTTTGGTGAATAGCACTGGCAGCTAATTACAGTTGGTGAAACAAATTCAAGCTCAATATAAAAGCTGCTAATCTAAGGTGCTACAGTTGGCAGGTTAAACTTTGGGGCACAACTCTGAGCACCTAAATAATTATTAGTGTTACCAGGTATACACAGTGTTCACAGTAGTGGTGAAGAAATCAGTAGTGATTTTTACAGTGTTTCACTGTGTAGAGAATACTCTTAGCGTGACCATGCTTATAGCACCAATGGCTTACTATATATGCTACATGTATGCATAATATTTGGTGCGTGCGTGCGTGCGTGCGTGCGTGCGTGCGTGCGTGCGTGCGTGCGTGCGTGCGTGCGTGCGTGCATGTGTGTGTGATGCATACATCAGTATACACAAACTCACATCATCAGGAACAGTGCTCCCCCAATCAGGTAGGCCAACATGAGGATTAGCCAACTTTTTACGTACGACAATTCTACCACAGCAACAAAGTGATGTGTTACATTTTAAAATAAACACAACACATACACACACACACCTGTGTTGTGAACTCTTTCTACTACTAGCCTTTGCCTGCAAACAAAACCCATACGCATATAAGTATGGTTGCATATATGAGGGCATGGTACCTTGTAGAGCTCTTGTAGCTCCTGGTATGCTAAGAGAACAAAAGGGTTCAAAGAATAATGGATAAAAGCACTGAATTAACCTTGTTCTTGAGCTGTGAGTTTTGATTCTTGTTTCTTCTTCTCTTTCTTCAACTGTGCCAAGGTACTAGAAAGAGACTCCAGCTTTTTCCTGCCACAAATAGACACAAATGTAATAAAGCTACGTAGCTATGTCACAACATATATGCCAAACTTCTTCAAAACAAAGCTCACTAACTCATATTGATCTTGTAGCTCCTTCAGTTCTTCAGCATGTTGTAAGGAAAGAGCAGCATATTGTTCTTGTGTTAACTCATTGTCCTCTTCTGCCTGCTCACAGCTCTCCACTGCTGGTGCCTCCTCTGCTACTTCGATGGGGGACGTGGCCCTGGAGCACACCTCCTGTGTCCTACGGTAACCCAGCTCCTCTAGCAACCTTTAAAAGTTAGTTGAAGTATACCATGAACAATTATTTGCTCATGTGTAATGTTTTGACATTAGCCCTCTGCTGAAAAGCTAATAAAATGCATACACATCTCATATAGTAACATGAAAAGCACTTCTAGTGGTTGTGCCACTGTTTAACTGAGTCAATTAAGCCATGGCTAACTTTTAGAACAAATCTCTAAGCTACAATAACTGTCTGTAACTAGCATTTGGCTATATATTCCCTTACTCTTCCAGTGGTGTAGTAGTGGTAGTACAGTCCATCTGTGTCAGTTGTTCCACTAGTACCTACAAGACAACCATTTGTCTAAAAAAGACTTCTTTAAGTGATAAAATGTCTTGTTTAGTAAGAAATATTTATCTTACATCTTGGAGACCACAATAAGTGGAATATGGTGGCTTCATGATGCGTATTGAAATATCATGGGGTTGAAATCACAATGCACATCTTAGCTGAGTTTGGGACCTACTTGACGTGGTCACTATAATGAGGTGGTCTTATTAATGAGGTCATGAAGTATACCTTATATTAGCTAAACTTAGTAGGCTACACTGCAGCTGTAATCAAAAAAAAAACTGTCATGGTTTGAGGAGGTATGTAAGATAACTACTAAATTATAAGTTATTACCAAATGACAGCAGAGTGGTATTATTCCCACATCATCATCATCCCCCATTCCCATGAGAGGGTAGGGGGCAGGGAATAGTGTCCCATCGTTTGTCATCAGCTGTGCACATATCTCAGACTGGTCCATCTTAAACTCTTCACTACGGTCTGATGGAGGTATCACCTTATATGGATCAGTCTATAAATTACAAAATATGATCACTTCAACAATAAAGTTTTGTAATGTGTTAATATAATCTTACATTAATAATTAGGTCCTTCAGTGGTATAGTTGTCATGGCAATGATGTTGGTTGATATATTATTGGCGTACACAGCAATGCTAAGTTTAGGAGCTGGATCATGTGAGCTGGTCTCATCATCAAGGAACTTGTCACCAGACAGAGTGGGTACCAGTGACGCAAACTGCTGTGCCTCCTTCTTGGAGAGGTGGAACCAGAAATCCTGGTATCTGGAATGTATACCAAGGTATATTAATTTAGTATTGTCATTTAGGATAGTGCTAGATCCTTGTTTGCTCAAATGTAGCAGCAACTAGTCACAGAGTTGCACATAGATGATGACTGAATTTATGAAAAAGATGTTACAGGTCTTCTTTACTGGACAATACTAGGAAGCTTATTTTAGAGTGTACTGATGTGGTATTTCGTTATTTATGTTTTTGTACATCCATTACACAACTACCTACAGGAATACGCTGTATTGACTGTTCAGATAGGTGGCTCCAGTGATGAGGGACATTTTACTGCATGCAAAAAAAAATCACTCAACTTCTATTAGTGCATCAACTAAGAATGTTACTACTATTTTCACAGTGCAATTCCTGCTGCTGTAAAAAGTAATGACTTGTTTAGTTGTTTAGTACATACAGTGAATATTGGAGACTATTTAGAGCACCACTTCAAATGCGACCATTGTAATTCAACGTTTTGAGTAATACTTAAAAATAGCTCTGAGGCCCGCTTCCGCCTAATCAAGTAAGTAGAAAAACGATGAAAGTAGTGGTATTTCACCAGCGCTTTTGCTCCCACATAATCTATAAAGGTCTTTTTCCCTGCTGATTTTGCCAAGCCTGTTCCTGGATTTTGAACAGTTGAATTATGGGGTAACATGGCCATCTGTGTGTGCTTGTAATTTTGTGTATGTACGAAATATGCTTACATGTCTGAAGATTTCTTTCTTAGTTTTGAGAACTTCTGGCTTGTGTAGAATGTACTTCCAATGCCAAATGTGCAGCACAACTCCTTCTCTAAATGTCAACAAGGAAAATACTCTAATAGAACATACATATACAACATGTACACTGAAATTTATTTCTCTTTGAGAGTGCATGTCGGATGCATAGGGGTGTAGATATACATAAAAACATTCTTTTTGGGGTGAATTTTTATAACTATATTCTGAAACATACACACACAACACTACTGTACAAATGCACACACAACTCATACACACTCACACACTAGCACGTACGCACAGTACACACAGTACATTACAAACATAACACACTAGCTACACACACATGTGCATGTATGCATCCTACACATCTTCACACACATGTGCACATGTGACACTACACGCACTCACAATTACTCACCTGGTGCTAGACTGGTTGGTCGATAAACACACAACAGCAAGTGACTACAAGAAAGATAGTCATGTTAGAATGTTACAATACAGTATGTACACAAAAGGTATTACTTCCCATTACACCATAGATAATAGACACCCCATACTGTAGGGGTGTCTATTATCTATGGTTACACTGATCACCTGCCACAACATTTAGCAACACCATAAAATCTTCTGAATGTTGATATAATATTGTAATGCTTTTGAAGAACTAAAATCCATTGAAATGAGTCTCAGCAAATAGATTATTACACTACGCAAAGTATTGGTAAGCATGTTGTTAAACCCTGAATAGCAGCTAGAACAATAAACTGCTTGTTTCTTTTATGCTACAATTAACAATTTAGGCAAGCTCAAAAATATAGTAAAGAAGCATGCTGTATGTAATTATCACTTCCTTGCTTCCAAACTAATACTACTTCTGGGATAAATACATTTTCTTTGCCGTCACTCAAACACAGACAGCTAGATCATACCAGTCATGACCAGTGACTGTAATACACTGTAGCTGTCTACCAGCTAGTTTCACATCTACCAGTGCGTATGATGCATTATGTCAAAAGAGTGACTTCATGACTTAAATCTTGAGAAATTCAGCCAGATAGAATATTGCTCAGTAAATGAACAATGTAGGACTATTTAATAGAGTATAATAGTGATTTGTACTACTTAGTTCATACCCAACTACTGTATCCATTAATATTATTATTGTTGTATCTCATTAACTTTGAGGCTTTTGTTATGTAAACATAAACATTATAACTGAGTTTTTATGAGGTGTGGTTGCTATGTAAGTACAGAATACAGGTAGTGTTATTTTGGGAAATTTTGCAAGACTTTTGTAGTATTAAATTTGTGGTTGTAGCTTACATGTACAATTGCCTACTGAGTTGGGAGTTGGCTCAATGTGTTTAATCCACCAAGGTGTAGTCTTATTTACTTGCGCATACCAGTGGAAAATGTTTCAAGTAAAGCCAGCGCAATGTTTTTGTTTTCTTTTACCTCAGTGTAAACTAACTCATGCAACATGCATGGATTTTGGGCTACCAGAGTGACACAAGGACATTCGAAGTTTCCGTCCATGTTGTGTATGAATACACGAAAACCACATTACTTTTGTTCCTGTATATTACATAAATGCATGTCGTGCAATCCACACTTGATCTGTTGATGCACATAACCATGTATAATAATATTTTGATATGTTACACATTATTAGTTTGTAGTAGTTCACAGTCCAACTTTGTCTTTTGAAAGAAGCCCTCTGTACAAGCCATACATCTTCTTTGAACACAGGAAGATCACAACAATGATGCACTGTTGTGCAAGGAAAAGGCTGCTGGTAATTATACTGAACACTACTGCATTGACTGCAATCACCAAATGAATTGAATGGAGCCTTGTTCAGCTTGTATGTGTAGTAGAGATATGCGATAAACAGTATGAGCTGAGCAATCTTTTTGATGGTGGCCACAGCAATTGGAATTTGTATTGTATCATGGAGATCATGCTTGCTGCCATAAACACAACGACCATTTGGTAAGATAATACCACTGTAATTCTCTTTCGCCACATCATAACCAACTATACAGACCAAGACAGCAAGATATTTATGAGGTAATAATGATGTAATTCCTGACCCAACGCTTTTTGTCTTCTGGCTGTATCAGTCACTGCAATACATGGTGTATGCAATACACATGTACCGAGCACCTCAACACTAACCTGTGCTAACATACTGGCAATAGTGGTGGCATAGCAGACTGCATGCAAGTTGACAGCTTTCGGTGTCCCATTACTAGTACAGCTATGATACCAATGCAGTAACACACCTTAGCCATGTTGTATAATAGCAAAAGTTTTCCTAATAACATATGTAGCTCTTTGAACACCAAAACTATGGCAACTATTAACTATGGTGTGTAGTATGGGAAATACCTATACTAATGCAAATTCAATTAACTCCTGGCAGTTGGTAACCATCACAAGGATACTCATTATCATCTAGCAATCACTATAGAAGTGCAGCCATCCATGAGACTATCAGTGATGTAGACAATATCCAGTTTCTCTCCAGCATCGATCCTCTTGATGGTACATGCAGTCATCAACCAGGCAGTATTGTAGTTGGAGGTCATCATCACAACTAGCTGGTAGTTGTTGGATCAGAACAGTGAAGTGATGTTACCTTACTGGCTGTAGTAAGGATTACAATGAAGAGTAGAGTAAGCCAAGTCATCAACTTTTCTTGCTCTCTGACTAAAACTGACATCACAAATAACAGTGATTGAGAGGTATGCTGTATAACCATCCCCAGGAGTGAATGGTGACAATGTTCCTATAGTACCTGAAGTGCTAACATCATAAATTCACTGATCTTACACATGTACACTGTCTTTGGAAATTAGGAGCTAATTTTTTGGCAGATTTTCCGAGGAGAACATCAGAGTTTAGGAACCGTAAAGAGGTGTACTGCTCTGATTTGCTCAGTATTGTATCATAATCTGTTGCCGGTTGGATGTAGCCATTTATGTCAATATTATTTTGTTTCAAACAATTGTAATAGTCATACAGCAGGTTCTTACGAAACAAATGAAAACCACCTCAACGATACTGTACCAGCAAGTCTAGGTTGGAGAGACATAATTGCTTGAAATTTGCTGAATTTTGGTGGAAATGCCAAAAAGCATTATATAGGTAAATTTACACGCATAATAGACTCAAGCTTAATGGCCATGATGACACATTATTGTACAAGAAAGATGCTGAAAGCATTCACAGTAAAGAGCACTAGTTTGATGCTAAATATTGTGTGAAAGACATAATATTAACTACTGTTTCCATCACTAAACTGATTTATGCAAGAAAAGCCTACTGCCGGTCTCTCCATTGCTGATGTCTTTGTTCATCCTTAGCAATAAACAGAATCAGCTGAGCTACATTGTTAATACCAGCCATGCAAGTGAAATTTTTACTGTGCCATATAGTTAGACTCAGAATGTAAGTGCAATAACCATTTGATAGACTAGGAGTATATTTTTGCAATTACCTGTCACCACATCAAAACTTATAATAAAGAACAAGGCAAGCATTGTTATTGAAGATCAAATCATGTAATCTCTGAAGTAGAAAATACTTTCTTCTTTTGTCACTCGTCACTACAATGTGGTGTATACTACTTGATGAAGTATACCTGTTCAAATAGCCAGTGTACTGAGTGATGTTAATAGATAGACCAGGGAGAAGGAATAGCAATTAATGTACCTTAATGTACCTACTCAGATCTGTTATCAATTTTTCCAAGCTTAATGCATAGTTTCTATTTAGCTGTTGTCACTTACCAATCGTATTTTGGCTCATGTGTCCAGACAGATGCATCATGTGATTCAACAGGGGGTGTGTTCACAGGGTATGGTGACTTGGGAAGGTTGGTAGATGAAGCATCTGGTTCTGGTGAACTCTCATCAGCAAAACGAACCCTCTACAAAAGTGAGATTTACAAGAATGACAACTATATAGGCAAGAGTTTATGATAAAAAATAGTTACCTCACTATTTTTTATTAAGAACTCTTGATATAGGTAA
This sequence comes from Dysidea avara, assembly GCF_963678975.1. Lineage (NCBI taxonomy): Eukaryota > Metazoa > Porifera > Demospongiae > Dictyoceratida > Dysideidae > Dysidea > Dysidea avara. The sequence continues at coordinate 7,670,734 of NC_089286.1, forward strand.
TGGGGTGTGTAAGTAATCAAGTAGCTAAATAAGTACCTTGGATTGTGATGACCTAGAGGATTTGTTTCTCAATGAAGATGATGAGAGAGATCTTCTGTTTTGTAATTTTTCTTCTCCATCAGAATCAGATGGTAAATCCTTCAGCTCATCTTCTGAGCTCTCCAACATTGAGAAAGGCTGGACAGCACAACAAGAAACTTGTAAGTAAATAAAAACAAAACACAGTAGCCCAGTAGGGGATTTGAACCCTTGACCCTCAGATTAAAAGTCTGATGCTCTAACGACTGAGCTAACTGGGCTCCTGGTAATATACTTGTGAATAATGAATATACATGCACTATGTCTATGCAAAATTGTGTGATGGTTTTAGAGTTGGTGGTATGGTTGCTGGATGAAATAATATGGCTTGGCTTGTGGCTTGGCTCATATGTAGTGCCATAATAATTTTACAAGTACAAGAAATTATAACTTCAAGAAGGGAATAAGAAGGTGAAACAAGGGAGGTCACCTACACCTGAGTGGATATTTAAGAACTTAAAATTCCTTGTACTTGTTGGCTTATTTTTCTTGCAACATAATCACATAATTATGACTGGTGAACTGCACCAAAAGAAAGAATACTACTGTTGT